>NC_089491.1:384218494-384518494 GCF_036850765.1 Saccopteryx bilineata | reverse complement strand
GCCCTTCTCCTAGCTGCTGGTGTTGCCAGCCATCCTAGGATCATACCTGCATAACTCCGATCTCTGCCTCTGTGGTCACATCACAGTCTCCCTGTGTGTCTCTCTTCTCACATCCTCCCTCTTCTTAGAAGGACACCGGTCACACTGGACTAACTTATTCCAGTATGACCTCACCTTAACTTCATTATATTGGCAAAGAACCTATTCCAAATAAGGTCACATCCGGAGAGACCAGAAGGTAGGACTTCAAGATATCTTTTGGGGGAATATAATTCATCCACCCTCCCACCTTGGACCATTTCATCTGCCAACCACCATCTAGAGCGTTAACATTTTCTCCAATGAGCAAGCCTCAGCCTTCATTCCCCAAGGAATGCCAGGAACAGTATTCGTCTTACCAGTAACATTACAGTCGTTGTTATAATAATCAAGTTAAGTTTATGGTCTCCTAAGCACCAGATACTTCCTACAGATGATCTCACTTAAACCTCACAAGTCCGTGGGTTAATATCATTGGCTTCATTTCACAGATGAGAAAACTGAGGTTGTGACAAGTTGTGTGACTTGCCCAAGATCACACAGCCCATTAGCAGTAGCTCTAAAATTTGAACCCAGCAGCGTAACTTTAGACCCAAGCTCGCGCCTGTTGGTCACGTGGCCCAGACACCGCACAGACTTCATGACTCGACGCTGAAGCTGTAAGCAACAGGCCACACTCGCCACATTGTGCGAGGTCCCACATATTTGTTAATCATAACTTGGGTTAGGAAAATGCTCTTAACTTTTTCCTATCGAAGGAAAAAGCACTCTGAACTCCTATAATGATGGGTCTCCCCATCTGACCTCTTGCCCCTCTGGTCTAGAATAAACTCAAGCAAACCAGTTTCTTTTCAGACCCGGGCCAGCCTGGTTGGTCTATTAATAGCACGCTGTCGGGGAGGGGCAGAAACGACTCAGAAAATCCCCATCTATCAAGCTGACTCTCTGTTTATGGAACAAGAAGACAGAGGCGACTCAGAGGCAAAGGACTGTCGGCTGCATCTGCTCACGTCTTGGTTTGGAGCTCCGTGGTCCCTCTGAGGAACAGCTGAGGCAGACTCATAGCCCATTCCCCAAAATCTGAGACACCGCGTGTCGTACTGACCCCATAATTACAACCAGTGTTTAAGAATATTTACATACAATGGCAGAAACAACTTAGAAGTGACAACAGTCACTGTGTTAGGGATGAGGTGACTTAAAAAAAAATTTCCCGTTGATTTCTGAGGGACAGGGAGGGAGGGAGGGAGAGAGAAGCATCAACTCATTGTTCCACTTAGTTGTTCCCTTTAGTTGCGAACTCATTGCTTCTTGTATGTGCCCTGACCAGGGGTCGAACCTGTGACCTCTGGTGTGCCAGGGCGACCCTTTATCCACTGAGCAATCCAGCCAGGGCTAGGATGATATATTTAATACTCGTGTTGTTATATCATTACACTTACAATGAATTTTAAAAGCTTGCAAGAAGAAAGTAAATGTTTGAATAGGTAATAAATCTGCATGCTACAAAAATTCAAAAGGTAAATGAATATGCAATTAAACATTTTCCCGCCTCTTTGTACCTCTGGTCCCTTAATCCTCTCCCCTAGAAGAAGCAAATGCTGTTTTTTATTTGTGTATATTTGCAATCTATGAATATATGCACCTGTGCATAAAACACATCCGAGTACTTACCAGGGCCAGAGCCGTAAGCCTCAGGCTAACCCGGTATCATCATTCCTATTTATAGATGAGAAATCTGAGTCACAGACAGGTAAAGTAACTTGCCAAGGTCACACAGCTATTAAGTCAAGGAGCTTAGATTCAAATACCAGCTGTCTGGCTCCAGACCTCTATGCCATTTAACCCTTTGTTGCCAGTTTTGTGGGTATCCTTTCTGAAACAGACTATGGACATGCAAGCCTGTATTTTGTGTGAGGAGAAGGGAACCTTATTTTTACAGACTAGAGTCTTGAAAATGCAAACAGATTTTAGTCGGCCTAAAGAAGTTAAATCCAAGTGTCTCCTCTAAGTGGGGAGGGAAACAGCTCGGAGGGTGGGGCCAGGTAGCTCGGAGGGCGGGGCCCTGGCCCCTCGCTGTGGACCTTTCCCAAGCGAGGTCGCTGACCTCTCGCAGAGCGGGTGCGCTGCCTCCACGCTGAGCCGCATGGGGCTCCGTGGGGAAGCTGGGCTGTGAAACCAGGTACACCAACTCGAAAACTGCTGCTCTTTCTAGGGCCCCTGCTGTGACACAGCACCAGGTGAGCCCCAGGCTTACAGCAGAAGTTCAAGGTCAGAGCTGCACAGCAACCTGGGATTCTCTAGCAGCCATTAGTCCCAGCAGGAGGCCACCACCCCCGCCTGGTCCCCCTGGGCCACCCTGCCATGGCCCCTCACGATGCCATGATTCTAGGAAAGGGGGTGCTATTAATCAAGCCACCGAGCCAAAGGCTCCTTTCTCCTCAGGCCTCCAACTCTTCTCTCACTGAGATCTTAAAACACCTCGTGAGAGTCAGAGCCTGAGCCTCTGTGGGAACACGGACGAACAAAAGCCTCATTGTCCCTCTCTGCAGAGAATCATTTCTGGGTCAAGGAAGTTGCTGACCCGGGCCCACTCCCTTTCTGCTTCCCTGGGCCACCGCCAGAGGGGAGGCAGGAAGACTTATTAGCTCTCTGCCCTCTCCGTGCCAGGGCTTTTATGCCAGAGGAAAGAAGTTTAAGATTTATACTTGTGCTAAAGAAAATGCACAGCGCCCGGGCTGCCCAATCCCCCTGGGTTCCCAAGCTCCTCAGCGCTGGGCACCCTGTCCCCAGCCCACTGCCCGCGAGCTAAGGGTTCTGTATTCCTCCACATCTACAGAGCAGAGCAGGTGAACAGGAACCAAGCTACTGTGTTGATTAATATCTCAAGAGACAGCTCCGGAATGGGCGCTTCCGGAATTTAGTTAGCTCAGGGAAAAAACCCAGAAAACTTAAAGCGCATTCCTAGCTTTCCTGTCAGAAATAAAATTAAGGTCTCAGATTGATGTCGCCAGGGCTGGGGTATCTACGGGAATCTTTAATGGCCTCCTCTCCATGTTTTCAAATTCACATTCCCTTTCAACCCTGCCCTTTTAATTGGTTATTTGCAAGGTCATGTTTGCACCGATTTCTCGGGAAGGCTCATGGTATTTATTTAATGAGAATATAACACGTGCAGACAGCTCCAGGGATTGGTCTCTGAAAGAGGCTCTGGGTGGGGGCCGTGGCTCTTCACGCCCTCCCCTCCCTCAGCCTCCACTGCTGCCCGTTCCTCACAGACTCCTTGTGGGGTCTGGAAGAGGTCCTGAGATGGGTCAGGTGACAGTCCAGGCCTTGAGGGACATGTGCTGGGGGCAAAGGGGTGAGGCAAGATTACGGCTTCTGCACGAAGCCCCACAAGGACGCGCCCTTGGAGGGCACACAGCACGTCTACCCCACTTAGCCCGCTCGTAGAATGAGAGCGAACGGAAGCACGGAACCTCGGGTTCTGAGAATTTAGTGGCGAGGGAAGAGGCTGACATTCATGTCCTGTGGGACTTGTCAGTTCTTCCTCATTCTAACTCAAGTGTGTCCAACTTCAAGCCTGCACGTGACTGCTTTCCAACAGACTCTCTCCAAGTGCTCCAAAGCAGCAGTTAATGTCCACATCACTGCCAGCCTCCTCCCCCGGTCTCTCCTATCTGAGTGGACTGGAGGAGACTCAATAGTATTGAGTTTCTACCCCATTCCCAGTCTGTCCTAGAGCCTACTGTACCAGTCTCTTTCTTAAATATAATAGATACACTGACAATAGACAACTCTGGGTATCATCACCTAACCCGATTTAGTCATCAACTTACATTAAAGAACCCAAGAACGGCATGCTTGATGGCCACACAGTGTACTGCGGGCCAGATGGAGAGCTCTGGATGGCCAGGACCTTGTTGGTGTTAGTGGTCTACAACGGACCAGGTTTCTTGTCAGCTGGCTTCTCATTCAGGAGCAGAATGGGACCAGTACCAACAACGGGCCCGCTACTGGCTGACAGGTTCCCAACAAACCGCTTACTTCGCCCGTGTCTCAGACTGGGGCTGGGGTGTAACGGTTGCCTACAACCACCAGGAACCAGCGCAGGGACAGGAGCAGATCTGAGAGGTGGGGAAGTAAATGCAAAGGCACAAGCCCCCTGGGGCGGGCGGACCCGGCAATTCTGGCTCCAGACCCCAACCACGGGCACCAGAATTTTGCAAGATGCCCTCTTGGCACAGCAGCACCAGTGTCATCACCAGACCCCGCAAACCCCAATCCTGCTTTCCACCCCATCCAGCGGCCCTTTCCCACCCCGAGGGGGCGCGCCATCTGTCAAACACACCTCTTCCCTCGCACAACGTCCTATCTACAGGTTGTCGAGTCCTACCCCTCCCCCTCGGTCAACAGTCAGAATACTGGGACCCGTTAGGGAGAACAGGAATGCACTGTCTCACATCCCACGCCTGCAAATGAAGCGATGCTGTTTCAGTTTTAATTGAAAGCCTTGGCGAAACTCTTTTCACATGTACTCCCCCACCCCCCGCCATGGGAAATAGGCACCAATACTCAAAAATAATTACGGTGTGACTCTTAATCATTTTAGTGTACATGAAAGAGTCAGTGTGGACTTCAGAAGTCAATTTCAAAAGTGAGTGCCTGGCAGGTAGTCAGGACATTAAGGGCGGTTTTCCTCCTTAGAAAAGCATTATCTCCTATCCCAGTTTCGGCTCCATCTTACTGGCACCGTTTTAATAAATAAACTGATTACACAAATGATGAAGGCCTGCAACTCCAGCCAGCTCCCTTTCGGAGCCGAGAGGTTGTGCAAGGCTCATGCGAGAAGCCAAGCTCTGTCCGCCGTGGAGTCCACCGCCTTGCCTTGTGGCAGCGCGCCCCGCCCCTGGCCACGCGGTCCACCGCTCTGCACTTCCAGCCACCCTAGGAAGGTGGGAGAGGACAGTCTGCGGCTCACAAAACCACTCTAGGGCTGAGGTCAGGACAGCGAGGGGCCCTGTCGGGAGGCCGGGGGCTGTGTCAGAGCTGCTGTTCCTCTCCAAAGCCATTAGCATTGCACTTAATAAGCGCCTGCTAACAGCTGGGAGAGGAGCCATCCATCACACTGATCTTGATTTTTCTCACAGTGTATCCTGTTCCGTTGCCTCGGGCGCCGTTCTGGAGCAAACAGACCCGCTGGGTAATGGAAGCCACAGGAGGGAGAAGGCCCTGTGTCTCCTCTGTCCTCGCCAGACGCCACTCCCTATCCAGCTGACCCTCACCAGGCATCCCATACGCCTCAAAGACACCAGGCTCATTTTCCACGGGGCCCCCGACCACCCCGGTTTCCCCTGAGGGGTGAGACACATGGGGGGACCCAGCAGTGAGGGTTCATGAACCTTGAGCCCTGGGATCCAGGGGAGGGACAGCTGAGGCTCCCTGCGAATGATGCTCGTGGCGGGGCTCCCTCGCCCCAGAGGAGGTGAGTGTGAGAGGTATTTCAGCAACCCGCTTGCCTGCGTTCCATGTGCTCAAACAGGGCTGATGTGGGGAGAGAGGGGACAGAGAGCCAGACCACGGTCCTCCCTCCTTTCCTCTGGCTCTCAACCTCTCAGCCTCTGCCAACCAGAGAGCAAAACAGAGCAGGCAGCACCTTCCGGCTTCACCCCCACTCTGGGATCAATACCTAATGCTGAATCCAAGATCTTATCTGAATTTTGCAAGGATAAAGCAACAAACTCTCCCTGCCCCCCATGATTAAATCCTTTGATGATCAGCCACTATTTTTTCAGGCCACCTCTAATAACTTTCAGAGAGCAAATGAAATGACTCGGAGAAAACTGGGAAGCCACCACTCAGATGACCTCCTGGAAGGCCAGGCAATGAAGTGCTGGGCGGGGCTCAGGAAGCCCCCCCCATCCCCCCCATCCCCCGCCCCGCTTCTACCAGTAGCTCAGCCCTTGCCTGGCTATAAGAACCTGCCAAGGGGCATTCCAGCACCTGACGTGCCTCGGTTTCTCCGCCTGGAAACGGAGGTGCACTGTGGACCACCAGGAAGAGTAGGCGCAAAGGCGGTCTGAGAAAGAAGAGACCCTCAAGCCCTTCACAGCAGCAGCTCTCCTGCTCTACGCCGCTGCCTAGCACAGTGCATGCGGAGTGGCCAAGAGCACCGGGCTCTGGTCAGACAGGCTGGGGGGACTCGGGGCAGGGGGGGTCACCTGTGACTGGCTGTCCTAGATGCAACAGCATGTGCGCATACTGTGCTAAGTACTTGGTATGTAAGTGCTAGTGGACCCACGGGACCACCCTAGTGTGTGCTATGACGGGACACCCAGACCCTCCCCCCTTCAGGGTCCACTGGGAATGCTGCTGGCAGATGCCCCCCCCCCCACTGTGATCCACCCCCCTCCAGGATTTCCTCAATACAAGCCCAGGGCCACATCTGCATCCAATGACTGATCAACATACAGGCATACAGGGGGGCCCTCTCACCCCAACCGGGAGCAGCTCCGCCTCCAGAAGTCCCCAGCGCACAACAGCCAGGCTTCCCCTCTGCCTGCTCCTCCTCGGGAACTCCCTGGATGCTAATCCTCACCTCAGGGACCCAGCCTGTACCTGCTCACCTCCCTCCTCTATTTAGGAAAGTAAAAATTTAATAACAAGAATTAATCTTAGATACTCTCTCTGTTAAAAAGCTAAAAGCCAGAAACATACTTTGGGTCCTGGAGTTCCTTGATCCCAGATTCCGTATTTTTCAGAACAGGAGTTAGGTGTTCAGAGTGGTTATGACAAGTACCGCTCACTAAACATCAAGGGCAGAAGCCCAAAGGGTGTCACTTGGATGAGAGAGGTGGGAAGACTCCACATCCTGGAAGGGCTCACTGTCCCCTGTCCCCCAACTCCTTCCCCACAGTGCCAGCAGAGCCACATGCAGATATAATACAGGAGGGGACACAGGGTGGTGCTTCTGGGAACAGAAACAAACTTCTGGGCTGATGTCACTGAGGGTCACCCTTGTCCCCAAAAGACCAGCAGGGAGGGGATGGGGGCAGGAGGTGGCCACTGTGGGGCAAGGAGTGGAAATTCTGCCCTGACCTCTGTCTCATGATGACAAGTATGGCCTGCAGGGTCCCGTGACCAGGCCAGGCCTGGGCCCGTGCAGTCTCCCCAGAGCAGCAGCTGTCACAGCTCCAAGGACACACAGATGGTTTCCAAAAAGCCTGGGGCTGGGGCTGGGGCAGCGCCCCAGCTGCCTAGCGGGCCTGGGTTGGAGGTTCGCTGCGTGCTGAGTGGGCGCCGTGACAGCACGGAGAGGTCAATAGATGGGGCTCTGTCAGAGGCACACTGGAGGCCCGCCCGCCTGAGAGGTGCCCTCGACTTCTGCCAGCACAGCACTTTCCTCCTGATAAGACAACGGAGCGCAGGGAGCCGCAGGCCACGGGAAGGTTGGGGCAAGGTGGCTGCAGGAGCGCTGCAGTTTCCTGTGCTTATCACCTGAGGCCCATGCACACCCCGACCAGCCAGGGAGCAGGCCCGCCGCCCCGACCAGCCAGGGAGCAGGCCCGCTGCCCCGACCAGCCAGGGAGCAGGCCCGTGCACATCCCGACCAGCCAGGGAGCAGGCCCGCTGCCCCGACCAGCCAGGGAGCAGGCCCGCTGCCCCGACCAGCCAGGGAGCAGGCCCGTGCACATCCCGACCAGCCAGGGAGCAGGCCCGTGCACATCCCGACCAGCCAGGGAGCAGGCCCGCTGCCCCGACCAGCCAGGGAGCAGGCCCGTGCACACCCCGACCAGCCAGGGAGCAGGCCCGTGCACACCCCGACCAGCCAGGGAGCAGGCCCGTGCACATCCCGACCAGCCAGGGAGCAGGCCCGTGCACATCCCGACCAGCCAGGGAGCAGGCCCGCTGCCCCGACCAGCCAGGGAGCAGGCCCGTGCACACCCCGACCAGCCAGGGAGCAGGCCCGTGCACATCCCGACCAGCCAGGGAGCAGGCCCGCTGCCCCGACCAGCCAGGGAGCAGGCCCGTGCACATCCCGACCAGCCAGGGAGCAGGCCCGTGCACATCCCGACCAGCCAGGGAGCAGGCCCGTGCACATCCCGACCAGCCAGGGAGCAGGCCCGTGCACATCCCGACCAGCCAGGGAGCAGGCCCGTGCACATCCCGACCAGCCAGGGAGCAGGCCCGTGCACATCCCGACCAGCCAGGGAGCAGGCCTGTGCACACCCCGACCAGCCAGGGAGCAGGCCCGCTGCTCCGTAGACACGCTGTGCTTCTGCTGCAATGTGTTCTTTTGTTTTTAATTCTTCCCTCCCCTGCCTGCTCTGACTCACTGAAGTGTCACCCAGCTTCAGCACCCAGTTCTGGGCGAAACGCCTCCTCAGCTGCTCAGAGGGGCTGGGAAGGGGGTCCGGACTCCCCCCTGCACAGCCGAGACACGGAGGGAAGGGAGGCAGCGAGGCAGGGCCTTCCTGTCGCCCTGCCTGACACCGTCCCCGCCGCCTCTCTTCTCCGGCCCCAGCAGCTTCAGGCTGGGCCCCGCCGGCTGCACCCACTTCAGCCGTTCTGTGGGGGGGCGGCCTGTGCAGCACACACGGCCCCCATGCTCAGAAGTCCCCACTTTGGGTTGAATACTCTGCTGTCATCTAGAAATTCTTAATAATTACCGAAAAAGACACCCCTGTCCTCTGTCATCTTGTTCTGGATCCATAACTTATGGAAGGGGTCTCTGAGCCTCTACCACAGGGCCCTGGAACTCTGGCAGGGCAGGAGGAAGGTGGCCAGGGCAGTCCTGCGTGGCTGAGGCAGGACCATGCGTGCCCAGGGCCTCTGCCCACTCCCCACCTGCCCAGCCCCCCACAGCCCAACGCCCCCACCTGCCCAGGCCCCCAGCCCCACGCCCCCACCTGCCCAGCCCCCCCATCTGCCCAGCCCCCCCAGCCCCACACCCCCACCTGCCCAGCCCCCCCCAGCCCCACGCCCCCACCTGCCCAGCCCCCCCGTCTGCCCAGCCCCCCCAGCCCCACACCCCCACCTGCCCAGCCCCCCCCAGCCCCACGCCCCCACCTGCCCAGCCCCCCCGTCTGCCCAGCCCCCCCAGCCCCACACCCCCACCTGCCCAGCCCCCCCCCAGCCCCACGCCCCCACCTGCCCAGCCCCCCCCAGCCCCACGCCCCCACCTGCCCTGACTTGGGAGAGAGAGCGATGACACCCGTGCAGCTGCTCTGAGAACTGGGCTCACGACAGGAACCGCTTCCCTCACCCAGTCACAGAGGGACCGCCACCCCATCGCTGCACCCAGCACCTTTGGGAAAAAGGGAAGTGGCGTCACCCACAGCAGGAGGTGACTGGGTTAGAAATAAGGGGAACCTGGTCCCGGCACCTGGGAGCCCAATGCCCCGAGGGTGGCTCCACATCTGTCCATTACTAGACGCTGAGAGTCACCGCCCTCTCAGGTCCCTCAGAGGACAAACCTCTACCCCTGCCCAGCGGTGAGCGTCCGGTGAGATGATTTCATCTCTGCTCCAGCCCAGGCCCTGACACAGAGCGGGAGGTTAAAAAGCCTTTTCATTCACTGATATCCCAAGACAGATGACAACCATGCCGCCTAGGAGCCACCGGGAACCTTCCAGGCTCGCCAGGCTCGCACGTTCTAACACTGAACACCAGACTAGTGCCACGCTCAGGTGGGCCCTGCTCACCCTGGAAATAAACACGGAAAAACATTCTCAACAAACCCGTCCCCATGTGGAGACAACAGAAAGAACAGCATCTGACACCATCAGCACTAGGTTTGAGTATCTGCTCTGACCTTGAAGGTAGGCATTTACCCCTCCTGGTTATCTCATCGACACAATGGAGACGATGACGACAATTTAGTAAGAAGAATAAGAATAAGAAGAGCAGTTCCATCTGCACAGCTGACCATAAGCAATCCTATAGGAAGCACTAATGTCATCCCCATTTTACAGATGAATAAACTGAGGCACAGTGAAGTTACATGATTTTCCCAAAGATACGACAACCCTCCTGAGGCTGCTGAGACGCTGTGATGAGACAATACACGTGGAAACCACAAAGACAGATGCGGCCGGGGTGAGCACACAGGGTGTCTGTGGACATCGCTGTCACTCTCTCGGCTCCCACTCCTGAGCAGTGCAGGGGACACAGGCAGCCATTCTAGACCTGTAAGCTCTTCTTTCCTCCCGTTGCCCCGCCTTACTCCTCACCCACCACCCCCTCCCCAGCCTGCCCCAACATATACACCATCGACACCCCGGTTTTCTGCCCTATTTCCCATTTCCTCCTTTGAGGACGCCATCGATGACGCCTAGGAAGTCGACTCCCACACACACTCAGGGCACCCCCACCTTCTCCCGCCCCTGCCAACAAACGATGCCCACTCCCTCCCTCCCTTTCCCTCAGCCTGCCCGCT
Source organism: Saccopteryx bilineata (assembly GCF_036850765.1). Lineage (NCBI taxonomy): Eukaryota > Metazoa > Chordata > Mammalia > Chiroptera > Emballonuridae > Saccopteryx > Saccopteryx bilineata. Next base: position 384,508,017 of record NC_089491.1, on the reverse strand, counting down.
CCCAACGGAGAGACAGACAGTCCGCGCTGGGTAACTGCTTCTAATCACAGGTGACAGCAAGAATGTAAACAACGCAAGAAACATCTAAATGCAATCCAAGTGGCAAGGAAACACCGCTCACTGGGCGCCTCTCAGGAACACCGCTTCCTGCCGCCCTGCCTCGGAAGCTCTGCTCATGAAGGCCCCGTGAGTAGGAACCTGGGAATGCCGGAAGCTTCCGGAGGACAGGAGACTAGAATACTGAACCTTAACCTCTGACCCTACTTCCTCTGGGGTGGATTTTTTTTTTCTAGATTCATTCAATTTTCTGCTTAAAGCAATCATTTTAACCTGTTCTTCTTGGAGGGAGGCTGGGGAGACGGAGGTGAGAGGCCCCTTGGAGGATCTGTTCAAAGCTAGGAGTACTCCCCCAAGAAAAGTGCGAACATAAAACATTCTGGATGTCACTGCAAAGGTTCCCAGACCCCGAGCTGAGACCTGTTTTCTGAAGCACGGATGCACTGGAAGAGCACAAGAGAAAATTCGAGTGCAGATGCACGCTAAACATCCCAGAGGCACAAAAGGACATTCATTTCCTAGTCCCCGCCGGCTTCGCGCCTCAAATAAACCTACAGGGCTTTCCTTTAGTTATTTATTTATTTTTCCTGTTTTGGCTCTTCAGATTGACAGTGTGATTCTACACCACCTCCTCCAAAGCAAATTGGGAACTCGACTAAGTAATTACTATGAATAATTTCCCCTTGGCTCACTGAGTGCTGAGGTTTAGCAGGGACTAAGCAAGCCAGGATTAGAAAAGTACATCTGAACTATGTTGGGTGTGGCTGCTTATATGATATAATTCCTTCTGACAAGCCAGAAGGAAATGGTTTTTTGCACTGCTGGGAATCTGGGCTCTTTATGTTAATTGTGACCCTCCATTAATACAGAGCTTCAGCAGAGGGTCAACGCTACCTGCTTAATGCCGGAATAGTCACTGAACCTTTTGTCTGTGGAACTGGGGTGAGAAGCAATGGAGAGCCAGCCTTCGTAAACTGGGGTTCTTACCTCTGTGCCTGTTGGTGGTCTTATCAAACATCAGCATTGCATCCTCAACCTGCAAAACAAAATACAGAAGAGAGCCTGCATTAGGAATTTTAACAAAATTCACACAAAAGAATTATATGCGGAGGGTTTCATTACAGAGGTCACAGTTGCTCATTAAATAGTATTTGAAAATACAAAGACTTAGGGGGAAAAATGACTTGTCTTTTGGTCTTTCTACCTAGCATGATCACAGCTGATATCTGGTATATTTATTTTCTTATATTTTTGGGGTTTTTAAAATTGATAGCTATTTTAATCTAGTTTCAATCATATGCATATGAAATTTTCTCTTGTTCTTTTTGACATATAACACTACAATAATGAAAACGAGTCCCAGATTACTACATTATCTTTTATCCCAGTGTTTTTTTATTATTTTATTATGGTAAAACATAACAATTGCCATCTTCACCATTTTTAAGTCCCCAGTTAGCCCAGGGGTGTCAAATACACCCGCGATGCTGTGCGACCTTCCCCACCATCTGGCTTCTGAGCCCTCCAGCTTGTGGAACTGAAACTCCATACCCACTCAACATCAACCCCCATTCCCTTTGTCCCCTCGGCCACTGGCGAGCACCACCTGCTTCTTGCGCTGTGGCTGTGACTGCTCTGAGCACTTCACCTCCGTAGGATCACGCAGCATTTGTCCTTTTGTGCTTGGCTTCTATCACTTAGCGCGGCGTCCTCGAGGTTCGAACAGACCCCCCTGTGAGCATACACCACATTTATCTTATCACCCGTCCCCTGACGAACACTCAGGTTCGGCTACGGTGCATAACCTGCTATGAGCCTGGGTGTGCAGATACCTTTTCAAGCCCCTGCTTTCTTTTCTTTCGGGTACACACCCAGAAGCGAAATTGCTACATGATATGGCGATTCTATTCTGTAAGACTTTTTTGTGGGACTGCCACACTGCTTCCACACCAGCTGTACCACGTTACATGCACACTGACGGCACATAAGGGCTCTGGTTTCTCCACATCCTGGCTGACACTTCTTTTCTTTCTCTCTCTTTTTTTTTTTAAAGAAACAGTAGTCATCCTAATGGGTGTGAGGTATTGTGAATACTATCTTGATTGCTGCATAATATTTTATAGGCTGAGAAGCTATAGCTTAATTATCCTTATGATGAATATTTAAATTGTTTCTAGTTATAAACAATGGAACTTGAACATCTTGTAACGGGCTGCATTGTGCTCCCCCCCACCCCCATTCACAGGTTGATGTCCTAAGCCCCAGTATCTTGGAATGTGGCTACATTTGAAGACTGGGTCTTTAAAAAGATAACTAAGTAAAAATGAGGTTAATTAGGGTGAGGCCTGATCCAGTACAATCAGTATCCTTTTAAGAAGAGGAAGTCTGCCCTGGCCTGTGGTAGCACTGTGGATAAAGCGTCAACCCAGAATGCTGAGGTTGCCGATTCAAAACCCTGAGGTCACTGGCTCTGAGCACAGGCTTATCAGTGCAGGGTTGCTGGCTTGAGTGGGGGATCGTCCTCATGATCCCAAAGTTCACCAGCTTGAGCCCAAAGGTTACTGGCTTGAGCAAGGAAACACTGGCTTGGCTCCGGTCAAGAGAAGCTCAGTGTCCAGCCAAAGTGAAAGCAACTGTAAGTTGATACTTCTCTCTCTCTCTCTCCTCCTGTCTCTTGGGGAGGATGGAGAAAGAAGGGGAAATCTAGAGACAGTCAGGTACAGGGTGAAGACAGGTGGCCATCTGCAAACCACGAAGGCCTCAGAAGAAACCAACCCTGCCTCGATCTGGGACTCCAGCCTCCAGAATTGTGGGGAAATGCACTTCTGTATTGTAGGCCCTCCCTCTGTGCGACTACATTGATGCAAGGACACTTCTCAGAAACGCCCCAGAGAAGAAAATAGCCAAGGCACCCTCTGCCTCTCCTCCCAGTCCCTTCCCAGGTCTCCCACAGACAGCCCTTTCGGACATTTCTAGCCAAAAGATTTCCGGATTCACACTCTGTTCCCATGGAGAGCTTAAGTAACTCACCCTTACTGAGCTAGACTTGGCTCTGAATTCCACTTTTTAACAAGTTATGATCCAATCCTTGACTTGTTCCACAAGTGCAGATGTTGTCCTAGCCAATCAGCTAGTCACCTGGGGACTCTACCTGGTTTGGCCAGGTGAGCATTCATTTTGTGCCCAAAGCTGGTAGTAAAAATTCCACCGAAGCTATGTGGTTTGTGAGTGGACAAAGGATTGGGCAGAGGGCTCTGTGCCTGGAGCCGTCTCAGTGGGTGTGGGCTGAGGAAGGACCCACTGTTCACCGGAGCTCAAAGGCTCACAGATGAGCTTGGGGTCTGAGCTGAGCAGGCGGGAAAAGAAATCATCGGTTATTCATTCGTCACTCCTCCCAGACAATCACCTCCGATGGGGGGGAGGGGGAGGGGGGAGGACACTGGGTGAAGCAGTACAACTAGAGTTAAAATAGTGCCTCCAGACAAACCAAATCCATTTTTTGCAGATGCTATCAAATATAATAAGGGAAAAAGCAAAGTCAAGGGAAGAATGGAAGAGGGGGTAGGCAAGCCAGGCACAGGCCTTGGAGGGTCTGGCCTCACTTAAAAATCTCTTCTGGAGTCAGGGCCCCATTTTGTTGCTAAGCAACCAAGCCTGAACAAACAGGCTCCTGGGGCCTTTCCCTTCTGGTCCCCATTTCTGAAGTCAGTTACTGGGCGGAAATGGCCTTGCCTGGTGACTGCTCCCCTGGCAGGCACCTCCCTCTCTCTCCTGGGCACCAGGCTGACCGGGGTATGCAATGCTAGTCTGGGGGAAGGATGCCCTCGGCAGACCCATCCCGGGCCGGAGGCGTGACGAGTCCCCCACGCGCCCGCCAAAGCCGTACACAACGCGCCGTCTGTCTCCCGAGTCCCACTCAAGCAAAACCACCAGAAGACCAACGGGTCTGTTTGTACACAGAGCAGTCACAGCTGAGCATATGGTGTTACAGATTCAGACCCTGGGCCTCGATCAGAATTCCGATGCCTGGGGTGTGGGTGGGTGGGGGGCGAAGCCTGCTGGGTATCACCAGGTAAATGTGACATCTGCTTCGCACCCATCTCCATATTTTCTGAGATGTTTGCCAAGTCGTTATTTTGAGCTAGAAACGTCAAACAGTCAGAAAAAGACACCTCCCTTCTGTGTTGGCCATGTTTTGGTACTGAAACTCGGATCCCCTTAGGAAATAAATATTTTGAATTTTTAAAATCATGTATGTTCAACCCCTTTTTCAACAGTGCATAATTGGCTCCCTTCTCTTTCTCCCGAGTCTGGTCAGCTCCTGACGCTGCCCTCCCGACATTCGCGTTTGCTCCACCCTGGTGAGCGACGGGGAGGAGCTGTGTATATTTTTTAGGGCAACCATTGTTGGAAAGAATAGAGCTCTTTCCTCTATAGTCCAGTCGTACAATGGGACCCGCAAAGACCCCCTGAATAGATAAAGTGTCGAGGCGAAAGAAAATTTCTATTAACACTTTACAAAATAAAACATCTAAGAAGTAGCAAGAGAGGAAAGAGAAAGGGGGAAAAATCAATCTGGTAAGTCCCGGCGCTTCGGGGGAGAGAAAACTTTTCACCGATTGCAAAGCACATTAATTCAGAGAAGCCATCAATGCAGTGGAAATCTGGCAGAACAGCAAGAGCCAGGACGGGGGAATTTGAATATACAAAGATTGAATAGAATGAAAAACACGGCCTTACGTACGGGCTGTTTCTCACGGTTCTATGTGAATCAAAACAGAAGTGGCTTGTGGACGTCTGCGTCGCACAGAAATGAGGGCGCAGTCAAGGTAACGGGTATCCAACCCGGGAGCCAGCCAGCCGATACCTCTGTGGGTCTGTCTGACGTCTCTGTCTGTCTGTCTCTCTCACACTCACACATGCACACGAAGCCCAGATGGGTTAGTAGGCTGTACAGAGTCACCACCTTCAGCATGTAGGCCAGGCCTTACTTCAGGTGCTACAAGTATACAGAGACTTGTGGGGCTGGACACTGGTTCTTATGACCTCAGCCCACCAACCCTTAACTTTTGTGAAATGCGTCCTCAAGGGGATACCACCCTTCTTGATCAAGATCAGCACTACTATTCATTTTGGGTTGACAGCACCCTCCTCTGCCTTAAAGATTTCTTTGTACCCAAGTTGGGGGCCCACGGGCCCTGTTGTCTCACGACCCCTGGAGAGAGCGAGGAGAGGAGGTGCCTGGACGTAGGCATACTCTGTCCCCACATCCTGGCACATGCCTCGTCTGTTTTGAGAGGAGAAACTTGTTCCAACCTCGAGATGCGCCTGCTAACGTCAGGCAGGTTGCAAGTGTGGCTCTGACATTCTTGGAGGTGTACCTATGCAAACGACTAAGCCAGAGAAAGTCTGTGGGGCGCCTGGGGCACCCCATCCTGCTCTGAAACACCAGCGTGTCCTGAGCGTGTTTCTGCCTACCGCAAAGTTCAGACGACGCCACAACATCCTCAGAGGTGTGTGCCGGGCAGACGCCACACTGGCGGGTCCATAGTGGGAGCTGTAATGTCCGCTCTATCGCCCTGGGGTGCTGGGCAGGGTTTCTCTAACTTCATCCGCACCAGAATTACCTGGAGAGCTTGTTAAAGCACCCACCCACCCGAGAGTGTCTGATTCAGTAGCATTGGCATTTCTCACAAGCTCCTGGCCCGTGAGCCCACTTTCCACGCTCTAGGAGATGAGAGACAAGGGCAAAGGCCAGAGACCCTGGGCAGAGCCGCTGCTTCCCCTGTGCACACCCTCAGCGCTCAACACAGCGAACAAATTTCTCTTCCAGGGGCAACTGATACACTTCAGCTTGGCGACAGTTCTCCCCTCTTGCTTTCCCATCTCTTGGACGTTTATACTCTAAGGTCCTGAAACAGTGACAGTAAAACCACGATGGAAAAGAGGACAAGAAGAGGGCCTTTTTCATGGAAACCGAGCTGTCCCTCTACCCAACACAGGAAAATTCGGATCCTTCTAACAGATAAGAACCAGCTAATGTCTACATCACTCAGCCAACTTAACCTTGATTAGAAAACCTAGCTAATGTTAACTTTACTTCCTTCTGTGCAACATGTATTTATTAGGCACTCACTGTTTGCAGAGCGTCAGTCTAAGAACAAAGATGAGGCAAATTATATAGATCGCTCATAGACGAATTGCCTTAATGATCTCTCATCCTTGACCCTGTAATTTTACAGTTCCTCTCCCCAAAGAGGCCGAGTTTATCTCCCTATCTGAACTGGACTTGTTACGGCCAATAAAACGAGGTGAACGGAATGGTGTTTCCAGCCTTCCAAGGGACTGCCTATTTCTGCTTGTCCTGTCCTGCACCTCTGCCACCACCAGGGGAGGGGCGTGCCCAGGCTAGCCTGCTGGAGGATGGCAGATGCGTGGAGCAGGGCCACGTCCCCTCAGTTGCCCCAGCTAAAGCCAGCTAGATGGGCTGACAGTTTGTCAACCCCCAAATGTGCAAGTGAGAACAGCCAAGATCAGGAGAGCCACTCCTAGTGGATCTAGACACGTGACATAAACAGCAATGGTCTATCACTGAGGTTTTGTGGCTATTTGTTACACAGCATTTTTATAGCAATTGGTAACTTGTACATGGTCCCTATTCTAAAAACAAAGTGCTTTGAATCTATCAGAAGATACACAGACAGTCTTAGTGATACTAGACAATGAACAAGGGTGGAAGGAGGTAAAATGCAGGACGTGAGCTGGGTGTTCAAGTACCAAGCCCCAAATTCTGAGTGGAATATAGGTGTTACGGTAGGAAGGGACCACTTCTAAATCTCACCCCACCAACACGGTTGGAGACAGAGATCCCAGAAACGCCAAGAGAAATTGGCAATGTGTTCCTCCCTAAAATGAGCACCATGAAAATCAGCAATAATTAGCACTCAAGTCAGTGGGTGAAGCCTCTCTAGTCCTAATTCATTTAATGAATGAGCGAACCCTCTTTATAATGAATCAAAAGATTTATTGTGAGCCAGACATTCTTGCCGGGTGATTTTAGAAGAGTCGCCAGATGGGATTGACCATATCCAGAGGTGAGACTTCAGCCAGCTCATGTGCTCACTGAAGAGGAAACCTTTCATGTCACAAAGCAAAGGACCTCCTGAAAGGCGGGAGCAGAAATTAATTCTGTCTGTCAGGCTGGCTGGCCAGAGACTGGGACCCAAGGATCTTCAGCAAGACCGCTGCCCCTCCTCCTGCCATGGCGGCTCCCCGACTACTCAGGGAGTGAGGGATGCTCATTCGGGAGCAAAGGTGACTTGCTCCCAGGACGCAGGCAGGATCCAGGGACGACCATCATGTCCACCAGGATCTCACTGAGGACAGGCCACCTCCCATCTCTATCGTCTAGTTTCTCATCTTCGAAAGGAAAGAACAGTAGGAGACGGTCCCCCTAAGATCCATCCGTAAAGACTCTACTGAGAATGCTAACACAGGCTACAGAGCCCGCTGGAACCACATCTGGGAACATTAAATTCGCCACCGGTCCTCTGCAAACTCTGCTCTATGAGGACGTCCCAGAGCTTTGCTGTGGCCAACGCACCCTGAGAATTTCCTGCTCCTCTCGGGATACAGATACACATACCCACACACCATACGTATGGAGAACCCAGCAGGAAATGGCACTTCAAATGATCTTTAAATTGTCTGGCCAGACACAAGGAGGGAGAGGAAAAAAGAAAAAAAGAAAAGAAAGAAAAGCAGCTCTTCAAACGCCCCCAGAACAAATGCCCTTGAATTTCACTTCCTGCTCCCACTCAAACGATTCGAGTGTGTTAGTTTAAATAAATGCTCGTAAAAGCGGCAGCATGATACTGTAGCGTGTAGGGCTCCACAGGCCTTACTATGCTCTATAAACTCCAGGCACTAAACTCGCAAGTGTGTAGACGCGTATAAACGAGGAAGGACTGCCCAGGGTACGGAGGCGGCCTCAACGCCCAGGCTGCCTCAGAACGGGGACGGCGCTATTCCCCACTTCTCCCCAACCCATCTGCGGACAGACACAAAATCTGCACCCGCCCCGAAGCCCCGTTATGGTGTCTAGTTTCTAGAAATAAGACTGTTCGGTAGACCCCATCCCCGCTAAGGGTGAGGCTGGTCTATCTTTAATCACTGCCCAAGGGGAGAATGGAGGAGAAGAGGGAGCAAACCGGAAAATCCCATTAGCTCACACCGAAATCTAGATCAGTGGTGGTCAACCTTGACTGCTCGCCGGAATCCCCTGGAGAACTTTTAAAATCCCTGCTGCCGAGGCTCCACCCCCGCCTGTTAAATCAGCACTCTGGAGCAGGGACCCCGGCCGAGGGGTGTCTAAAGCTCCCCAGTGATTCCGGGGTGCGGCCCAAACTGAGAATCCTTGTATTCCATGGCTGGATACTACTGCGTTGAGCCTTTATCACAGCAGAGGTGTGTGGGAATGGGCCCTGAATGATGGGGAATTACATGGGCCAACGGCTGCCTACACATTAACCCTTTATCCCCTGCCAGAAGTCAGGGTCAGTGGGCCCTTCGCTGCATGCTGCATTTGGGGGACTCGCTTCACCTGACCTTGGTCTTAGAATAAGAGAGTCCAAGTTCTGTCCTGGAAGAAGCTCAGAAACTGAACCCAGGACTTCAAGAAAACATAAGGCCCTGGCCGGTTGGCTCAGTGGTAGAGCGTCGGCCTGGCGTGTGGAAGTCCTGGGTTCAATTCCCGGCCAGGGCACACAGGAGAAGCGCCCATCTGCTTCTCCACCCTTCCCCCTCTCCTTTCTCTCTATCTCTCTCTTATCCTCCTGCAGCCAGGGCTCCACTGGAGCAAAGTTGGCCCAGGTGCTGAGGATGGCTCTGTGGCTTCTGCCTCAGGTGCTAGAATGGCTCCAGCTGCAATGGAGCAACGCCCCAGATGGGCAGAGCATCGCCCCCTAGTGGGCATGCCGGGTGGATCCTGGTCCGGGTGCATGTGAGAGTGTGTCCCTCTGCCTTCACAATTCTCACTTCAGAAAAATACAAATAAAAAAGAAAACATAACAAAACCATTGTTTTCCTCTCACCACCACCACCAATGTTTTCACATATATCATTTATCGTTTGGGTCCTCACAATGACCCCAGGAGACAGGGATGGATACAAGTTCTCTGAGCCTCAGTTTCCTTGTTGGTCATTCTGGAGCTGGCCGGGGCTCGGGCTCAGCTGCTGTGTCTCCTGAGTCACAGCTCACCCGGCGAGCCCCTGCTTGCCTTCGCCGTCTGGGGTTCCTGTCACCCCTGCGCTGCAGGCACAGGAGCTGCTCGGCCACCCCGTCTCCGCGCACGTACCCCTGGCAGGAGCTTCTCGGCCACCCCGTCTCCGCGCACGTACCCCTGGAAGGAGCTTCTTGGCCACCCCATCTCCACGCATGTGCCCCTGGGAGACCGCGGTGAGGGCGCTCTCAGAACCGTCGGGTTAGACGCTTCGGTTCTCCACGCCGAGACTCAAACACTGCCAGTGTGCACCCACCTGAACGCTTAGCTATTTTAACTCACGCCCACGCCTTTAATTGAGTAATGGGAAATAGTTTGCTTAGTTTCTTCTCCTGGTTTTTTATTGTAGTAAAATATGTGTAACAAATTTCAGCATTCTTTAGCATATACTTGGGTGCATTGAGTATATTTTCCTAAACTCTTTACAGAAGGCCAGCATAACCCATAGGCCAGACTCTTCTACACGGATTCTTTTTTTTTCTTTTAATTTTTAAAAAATCTTGTGGAGTCATTCCTTTCCCCTATTAAACTTAAGCACCAGTGCTCATCAGATAGCAGTTATCCAGTTAACAAATGGACACCTGTCCATAAGAATCGATGGGTGTGAGGTCTCCAAACAGCCTGATCCTAGAGATGCACACCTGCTCCTTACCTGAAGGCACAGCCTCCTGTTCAGTTTCTGATTCCACAAGTACATATCAGACTCGAAGTTATGAAATGTCTGTATCTGAAATGATTACTGTAATAGCCACCATTTACTGGAGCTTAACAGGCAATTTGCAAAGCTCATTTAATTATCACAATAGCCCTGGGGCTGATACTGTCAGACCCATTAGACAGGGTGGGGCAAAAGGAGGTTGACAGTTGTGAGTACACGAAGCACAGTGTATCCTTGTGTTACTATTTATCAATTAGCGTATTATTTTCCATACGAATAACTGCGAACCTCCTTTTTGCCCCCGCCTCATCTAGGGGAAGAAACTGCGGTCAGGTGACTTGCCTGTGCTCACACACGAAGTAAACGGGTGGAGCCAGGATTTAAAACCAGACCAAGTCCCTCTGTCTTTCTGCTGGTCTCCCTCCAGTATGATCTATTGTTTTGAATCCCTAGGGCTCAGCGTAGTACCACTGTCTCCTAAATGAACCAACCAACAAACATTGCCTTAAAACCCTACCAAGACGTTGAGAGGTGATGGGGTAACCAAGGAGAGAGCATTTATTGCCTCTGGTGGGCTCGCAAGTGGGAATGACTAAAGAGGCAAAGTGGAAAGGAAAATGGAGAGGGCCTTTTCCTTTTAGAAAGATGAACTCTACAAAGCCCAGAGATCACTCGGCTTCTCCACGGTCCCAGAGCAAGCTGGCAGAAGAGGTGGAACTGGCAGACGGGTCCCAGACATGCCCAGGGGTCGGCCCGTGGAAGTCCCTCCTATGTGTGGGCACTCAGAACGCTGAGTGTGTTCCCCTTTCTGGAGTCGCCAGGAAGGCTAGTGAGTGTCTAAGGCACAAAACGCCAGATGCTGTCTCGGGCCACCTGCCCCACCTCTGACAACTGCCTCTCGGAGCCAGCTTAGCCGAGCGCGCCCACAAACATTCTGCACAGGCGCACACACACTCCAGATGTAATTAAGCAGGGAGCTCCACCCAATGCAGTTTGTCTTCCACTGCAAGTGAGTCATACCAAAGGACAGCCACTAACGGAACCAGCCTGTCCTTGGGGGGAGCAGTCCCAGGAGGCTCCATCTCAAAACTGAGCAAGTGAAGTGTACTGTATGGCGGGGGTGAGAGGGTGAGGGTGTGGGGCCCCCTTCCGACTGAGCAGGCCAAGCACCTGCCTGGAGGGTGAGGCAGAAGGCGTGCCCTGGGGATCCCTGAGCAGGGGCTTGAACAGGAGGAAGGTGGTGGGAGAGGGACACCAGGAGAGGCCGGCATGAGCTGCTGGAGGAGAAGCAGTTGGTTCCGGCAGGCTTGACAGCTGTCACATGGAAATGGCATCTGGCCTAACGGCCTCTTGTGTGAAACGCCTTCGAGTGGCGGCTGCTGTGCTCTGGGAATCCACGGCCCATTGACAGCATCGGTTGCGAGCACATGTGCATGTGTGCATGCTCACATGCGTGTGCTGGGTGGGGGGCGGAGGCGGGCTGCCTGATGCGCCTCTCTTCCCCCTCCGGCCCTCCCCCCCCCCCCGGGCCGCCACCTACCCTGAGAAAGGCCCAGCCCGCCAGCTCCAGAGGAGACGGGCGCATCGTCAGTGGAACACTGATGTGCCATAACACTCTCTTGCATTCCCATTAAACAAATACTAAACTGCTAATTGCCAAAATAGATCTCCACGACTCTGACCGAACAGGGAAAGGGTTTATAATTACCAAGTGTGAAAATGTGCAGCCTGTAAATAACCAGCTCATCTGTCCTAATACGCGCTGATATTGATGGGCATGAAATAAACATCAGGACCAAATGGAAAACCATCCACGTCTCCTGTGGCCACTGCAATCTCGAATGGTGACAAGCGTGGCTGCAGCCTCTCCCCGGAGCGGGAAGAGGGGAGAGGGGTTCTGTAGGCCTGGATTTCAATCCCTTGGGCCATTTGCATGTTCTTTCTGCCTGAGAAAAAGGGGGCAGATCGATGGCATGATGTGACGATCGGACGGAAGGCTCGTCTGTACCTCGGAAAGCCCAAAGCCTCGGGAAGGAAACCTGTGGGTGCGTGACCCTCCGGGGCAGCCTCTGTCTGGCCCCCTTTAACAGACTGGCTGGTGAAAATGAAGAGTGAGTGAGCGGGCGAGCTTTGCCAAGGTGTCACATCTATTCATTCAAATGACATTTATTAAGACTCTCTGCCCAACACAGAGTTGGGTGCAGAGCACAGATGAAATCACCTCAGGTTTAGAATGACTCTTGGGCTTTCTGACACCCTCCTGCACAATGTCTCCCTGCCCCCCCACGGCCCCCTGCACTGGGGCGGGAAGCAGCCTCTCTAGCAGGTTCCAGAGCCCACCTGTCCCCTGGTGGGGGAGGGGATGTGCCAGAGGCCAGAGGGACCTCCAGAGCCCCACCTGTCCCCTGGTGGGGGAGGGGATGTGCCCGAGGCCAGAGGGACCTCCAGAGCCCCCGCCCTCCCCTCTCCACCAGCCTGTGATTCTGAGGAACTCAGCCAGGTGTTGGAATGAACGTTGGTAACTGGAGGAGAGAAGGCTCCGGCAGTCTCAGAATCACAGACTCGGGAGTTAGGGAGAAGTGACTCAGAGATCCCTCTCCACTTCCCACCCAGTGCAGGAGTCCCTGCTCCCGGGGCTCCACTTCCCACCCAGTGCAGGAGTCCCTGCTCCCGGGGCTCCTCTGGAGTCCTTCTGGAGCTCCAGAAACTCCGTGTCTCTGCCCCACCCCCTGGATCCAGCTGCTCAGGCCCGACTGCAGCGCAGGCAGCACTTGCGTGCCCGATATAGCAGCTGCCTCTGAGCTGAAGCCCCATTCTGACATACGGCAGGATCCTGTGAACTGCGTGGCATCAGGCACCGGAGTCAGAGAACCAAGCACCACCTACCCCAGGCTTTCCTAACGGGGCTCTAATGAGACCAGAAGAAGCTCCTGCTCCTCCCTTGTAGGGCAACCTGACAGCCAATCTCCTGGGACCCCTGTTCCCTAAAGTCATCCCCAGGGCCCTAGGTCAAAGACCCCACGTGGTGCTCAGTTCATGTCCTGACCCAAAGACCTTATCAAATATCAGCAAAATGAAGGAAGGTCTGAACCACAAACTATTGTTAAAGGAATCCTACTTGGTTACTTTTAAATTCCCAAAGCATCTTTCAGTGATGGCTAACGAAACAGCCGCTGCGAACAAAGCTCAAATGCGGCAACAAGCAAAAGGATTCGGTCACTGGCAGCTACTTCTTCCCAGAGATCATCAAATATCTGAGCTGGAAAGAACCAAAAAGCTGCAAGTCCAGCCCACTTGTTCTGCAGAGGAACCAGCTCTCTGAGATTCCACGGCTCCGGACAAAGTCGGAGCAATCAAGTATAAAGAGTCTGCAGTGGCTCAAAGTCCTGGTTTCAAATCCTGCTCCCACCACTTCCATCTGCACACAATCTCGGGCAGGGCTTTCCAGTGGCTTAGACTCCTTCTGGACAAAAGGGATGATGGTCCCTTTTAACCCTCCCCTCAGCCTTGAGAAGGAGAAGTTATATACAGGAAGGCACTTGCTACGGCCAGTCCACAGCAAACACAGGCGCTCAGCAAACGTCTGTTAGACAGAGTAACGGACTTTGTATCAATTACCACAAATTCCAAGTTGGTGAAACCAGGATGGATGACTGAGGTTCACCCTCATCATGGTACCTTACTTTATGCACTGTGCTGTGCTGTGCTGAGTCGTATGCAGATCTACCATATTTCACAGAGTACGGGGGAAGCAGATCATTCCAGAGTGGAATACTGCTCGCAGCAGAAAGAAACAAACGATTCCCGGTACACAACTTGAATGCGTCTCAGGGGAATTATGCCGACTGAAAACCTCCATCTCAGAGGCTTATTTCATACTGTATAAATTCCATTTCTGTAACATTCTCGAAATGACACAATTATAGCGGGGGAGAACAGATAGGTGGTTGCCAGGGATTGGGGCGGGGGAGGGAGGTGACTATTGCATAAGGAGTTTCTTTTCGGTGTTGGAAAAGCTCTGTGTCCTGACTGCGGTGATGGTCACTTGAGTCTAGACAAAGGATGCAATTTCAAAGAACTGCGCACGCACAAGCCTGCACACACACACATGCCTGCCTGCTAAGAGCGATGACGTACCAGCATCAGCTTTCTGGTTCTCACAATGTGCTAAGAGTCCGGGAGATATTATCATCGTGTGAAACTGGGTGAAGGGTACACAGGAGTTCTTTGTACTTACTATTTTTGACAACTTTTTTTGTGAATCCTACATGATTGAAAAATAAATTTATAATAATAGTTTTTAAAAACCACAAGGGGGCTCATTATTTCAAGAAACTCAGTAGCAATCAGTTTATAGTCCAAATAATCCCGCCCTAATTTCTCTTGATTTGGTTCAGTACGTATAAATAAGCGTCTTTCTAGAGTAGAAGGACACATCCCTTACCGGTGTCTCCTATCCAGCACGGGCACATCATACTCTGAAATATTATTCTGTCCCATGAATATCTGTGTTAGCAGCACCCCCCCCCCCAATCTCATCCTCTTCCCTGGCCCTCAGGAAACCTAACAGGCAGCTCTGCAAACCTGTAGGACCTTGTAGAGTAACCAATACAAAAATGAATGCATAATAAGCGTTTGTTGATTTTTCAGGAAGATTTTTGCAGGATAAAGAAAAAAAAAATCCGATACAATAGAGCTTCAAATCCAGTGATTTCCAACTTTTCTTTTTTAAGCCATCAAGGCCCACCTCTTTCACTGAATTTTTGAAACACAGATCTCATCTATTTTGAGACATTTCATACACCAAACAAACTGTGATTTCTGAAGCATGGAAATGGATTTGTCAAGACATCGTAATTGTAGGCTGGAACTCCTGGCAGCATGGGGTGACCTGGGCAGGGTGGGTTGGGGTACTCTGTCTAAAGCAAGCATTACCTGGACATTTTAGTTGACTCTCATGCTATTTGGGGTGGGGTAACCATGATGACTAATAAGCCGTGGGTTCAAATCCCGCCCCCCACCACTTCCAGCTGCACAGAATCCGGGCAGGGCTTTCCAGGGTGGCTCAGCCTCCTGTGTGCACAAGGGGTGATGGTCCCTGTTAACGTTCCCCTCAGTCAACCTGAAGACCCCACATTCTCTCTGTTGACCCCCAGGTTGGAAACCTCTGGCCTGCTCCCAATGTCAAATCACGACTCACATCTTCGCAAATGAGGACTGACAGGAAAACCAACCCTCCCACATAATCCCCAAGCCACACGACTCCCTAAAGGGGAAAGACGGAAGAGAGAGGGGGAAAAACCCTTCAGAACAAAAGGTACCATTTCAAGCTGCTTCAAGACCCAACAAGCATGTTTTGCTTTCATTTATTTCTATATCAACACCCTGAAGGATAAAGATCTTTCTCATTTCAAGAGCTGTCAATTGGCTTTAGTGCCATGTTTCTCATCTGTTTGCGGTAAAGAGGAATTACAAAGCAGGCAAATGAAATAATGCACTGCAATCTAACATATTTTGGCAATTCAGATTGGGACCAGGGAGAAAAAGGAAATGAAACGAGGCTGACAGGCCACACAGCACACCTGCGTTGCGCCCCACGGGCCAGCCCCTGCCTTCCCTCCACTCACCAACTTTAGGATTTGATGAAGTCTTCAGTTCTTTGCTGAAAAGTGTAGTTTGCTGCACCCTAAGTTTAAAAATCATTTATACAAGTTGCACCACTCATACGATATTTTGCTTTCTGAAGCAGAAAAACCTCTTAGCCGCTAGGACCCTGTCAGGTGCTGTTACTTTAAATACCCCTGGTGAAATGGCACAGAAGGGAGCAGCACGCCCTCCCCCCCACGGACGGACTGCTCTTCCCCAGATAAACTAACAAAGACAAATGCCTGCCACGGGCCAGACTGAGCAGAGCCCCCGCCCCAGAGCGAAGTTAAGGGTTCCATCGCGACAGAGCTTCCATAAGAGGCCCCTCCTCTGCCAGTGACACTCCCCATGAAGATTTTTGCCTAATTCATTTACAATTCTTTTTGTTTTTAATTAAATTGCTCCTCAGCTGCTCAGATCTGTACATTTTTCCCCCCTCCTTTTAAGTTCCAGGGCTGGGATTTTTGCAAGAATGACAAAATTCCCAGGGCCGTGGTGCCCTAGGGGACGTCAGGTGCTTGCTACATGGCACACAGGTACCTTGACCTTGACCGTCACAGGTGAAGCACAGGGGCTGGCCAGAGGTTTGGGGGTCCAGGAGATCAGGGCCCTGTGAGATACTAAAGAGGACGCCCTGTTCCTGGCTCTCCAAGTCCCTTCGCCACCACCACCAGCCTGAAGTCCAACGGAAGCTCGAGAACGAGCCTGTGTGTACGGTACCCTCTTTTGCAGAATCCTGTCTGCCTGTGGACACTATCACCATTTTCCTGCCGACAATGCATGCATCCGCGGTGTTTCCTGGGGCACCTGGCCAGGGACCCCAGCTCGGCTGATGCAACGCATCTCAGCAGTACCGATGAGTGGGAAAGGCCAGAAGCTCTGGGGACAGGCTCCCCGGGCTCAGACTGGCTCTATCACTCACTGGCTGTGTGACCTTAGGCAGGTTACCTAACCTCTCTGTGCTTCCACTACGTACCCTTTAAGTTGGCACTTACCTCCCAGTGCCGTTATGAGCACTAGGAAAGGTTAATTCACATACAGCACTCTGGTAACACGGAAAGCTGAAGAGCTGCCATCCACCATTATTACCACCTCAGCGAGCTGGTCAGGAGAGGCGCCTCACGTGCGCATTATTCCCGGGGCCCTTCCTATTTCAACTGTTAGAGTGTTGACGCCAAGTGGAATTAAAGCTGGTGGAGAGGCTGACTTGACCCGAGCAGGCAGCAGGGAGGACGAGAGGGTGTGCGGGGCTGGCCGCCCTCTCTAGCATCCGTCCAGCCCTCCTTGCCCACGCAGGGGTGGGGGTAGGGCTGTAGTCTGGAAAACCAACCGAGCGAGACCGACAGGCTTGTGCTAGCAGGAGAGCACTTCTGCTGCTCACCACCACGTCTCCACGAGCACCTTCTGCTTCTGAGCTCCGTGGTGAGGACATTAACTCGTGGGGTCACTCCTGCTGCTCCCCGGACCCAAATCTGAAGCCTAATGCTCATGACAATCCTTCGGTGCCCAGAAAGATTCAGTCACACCTGAAGAGGCTGCTTTAGCCGGGTGTCAACAGGTGACAGGAGAGTCAGTGCCAAATCTTCCGTCCTAGGCCACTGACAGCCCTACCAATGGGGATGGTGACTTGCCTTCATTTAAGCACACGAGTAGGTCCTAACGGAGAAAGAAATATGTTTGTCACGGGCAGCGGTGCTGCCTTTAAAGTTCATACATTCTTTTTTTTTAACAATCATTCAGACAACTCATATTTAGTAAATGTCTACTCTATCAGGGACAAAGATTTTAAAATTAGGAAGACTCGGTTCCTGCTCCCGAAGCCCAGGGGACAGACATAATCACCTCACGATATGTGACAAGTGGTCCGAGAGAGGTGTTGTCCCCTGCAGGGTACACACAGACATTCCGTAGTCTTTAATCATTCATCCGTGCCTTCTAGGACTCTGAACACTCATAGTAAAAATGACAGTCACTTGGCCAGAGGAGTTAGACAGTTTGTCATGGAAGCGGCGGGAGAGATTTTAGGCTAAGAGGCACCATGGGCCTGGCGCTGAGCAGCAGGCCTGGGGTGACATCGAAGCCGAGGGAGCAGGTCAGGGAAGTCCCCAGAAAGCCCAGGCTGCCATCAGTGAGGGCCTGGCCCACGTGTGCCGTGGAGGGACAGGGCCTCCATCTGAAGGGGCCGTGCTGGCTTTTCAGAAAGGAACCGAAGGGCCAGGCTGTGCGAGCAACAGAAGTGCCCAACAATAAACGAGTGAATTAAAAAAGCTGTGGTACATTTGCACCCTTAGAATACTACTCGGCCACAAAAAAGAAGGAAATCTCACCTTTTGAGACAGCACGGATGGACCTAGAGGGTAGTGAGCTAAGTGAAATAAGTCAGACAGAGAAAGACAAACACCACATGATTTTACTCATATGTGGAATCTAAAGAACAAAACAAACAAACAAAGTAAAAACAGACTCAGAGAACAGATGGGCAGAGCCAGAGAGGAGGGGGCTGTGGGGGCCTGGGTGAGAGTGGCAGAGGGACTAGGAAGTACAAACTGGTAGTTACAGAACAGTCACAGAGATGTAAGTTATGGCACAGGGACTATTGCCAATAATATCGTATTAACTACAATATGTATGGGGGCCAGGTGGGTACTTGAGATGTTGGGGACCACTCTGTAAAGTATATGATTACCTAACCACTAGGCGTACACCTGAAACTAATGCAGAATACTGACTGCCCACTGCAACTGAAAAAGGAAGGAGGACACAGAATGGAGCCAGAGGGCCCACACTGTCTTTGCCGAAACCAACCTCTCCAAATGGGCTGGGGCAGACCCAACGGGGCCCCGTGGAGGCTGGGGGGCGGGGCTTAGTCCTGCGCTGCCCACAGAGACACACTGGGTCCGAGGCGGAGCTGGGCTTGACTGCACAGCCCCCGAGAGCAGCAGCACCAGGAACAGGAGAACAAGGTGGGAAGGAACCTGCCTCCACAGGACAATGCCAGACCCAGCACGGAGCAGCCCTTGTGGGATAAATGATGTTGTTCTGAGCCAACAAGACTGGAGCCCCAGGGCCTGCAGTGCAAAGGAGTCCCCCACTCCTGCAGGCCGCGCCTCACAGCACACGCGGCTCCCTGCCAAGCCAGTGCCAGCTCAAGGAGCCTTCCCCGTCCCCGGGGTGAGTGGGAGACGGTCCATTCAGCACAGCTGAGTGAGTGCACTACCACTCCACCTATGTTCAGTCCCTTCTCGCTCTGACTGTGTTGACGCGCACGCCTGTCCCACAGATCTCTGTCCTGTGTCTGCACTGACCAGGGTGCGTTCCGACCGGAGGTACGCTCCCTGGGAGAGGAGTCCTGACTTCTCCACTTTCTGGGCTATTCCCAGGGCCCCACTCGGAGGACTCAGGGTGCCATGCTGGCTGACCCCCTTCTGGGGTTACACCAGGAATCAGTGTAAAGCCTGTGTGTGGTGGTGACATCCTCCAAAGGGTCAAGGCTGAGCAATACCCCGGAGTTTCTGGTCACCAAAAAAGGGGGGGGATGCTACAGATACAAGCCTCCGTCCGTTTGCTGGGGGCGGTGGCAGGCACACCCCCACCCCCTCCGGGAGAGCGAGCTGGAGATGGCAGAAGCCAGTACGGCTGACCCCGGGGGATTTAAACGGCCTGCTCCTAATCCAGTTTACATGCTGAGAGCTAGAGCCGGAGGAAAACGCAATGTGCCATAAACCTATTTTTAAAAAGGTATTTCCAGATGCATGTACCTGCCCCAGCCGGCTCCGGCAGCCAGCAGAGCCCGTACGGCTTTTAAAACAGAGACGCGGGTGGAGTCGCTCAGCATTATTTATGACCTCATGCCAGCAAAGCCAGAGCTGATTAGTATCTTGCTATAAAGCATCAGGGTAGGAAGAAGTAGGATGGCTGTGTGGGTGTGGGGTGGGTATGTGTGTGGGGTGTGGGGTGGGTGTGGGTGTGTGTGGGGTGTGTGTGGGTGTGGGGTGTGTGTGGGTGTGGGGTGTGTGTGGGTGTGTGTGAGGTGTGTGTGGGGTGTGTGTGGGTGTGTGTGAGGTGGGTGTGGGGTGTGTGTGGGTGTGGGGTGTGTGTGTGTGGGGTGTGTGTGGCTGTGGGGTGTGTGTGGGTGTGTGTGAGGTGTGTGTGGGTGTGGGGTGTGTGTGGGTGTGTGTGAGGTGGGTGTGGGTGTGGGGTGTGTGTGGGTGTGGGGTGTGTGTGAGGTGGGTGTGGGTGTGGGGTGTGTGTGGGTATGGGGTGTGTGTGGGGTGTAGGGATGGGGCTTCATACAGAAGGCCCCAGAGACCCAGGCACCCTCCCCACCCAGGGCCGTCCACACCAGCCCTCAAAGAGGTCTAAAGAAAACCCCACCAGCCAAGAGGCTGCAAGTCCCATGGGACTGAGCCAGAGGAAGGAGAGAAGCCACAGGGAGCACAGCAGCGGTGCTGTAGCCCAACTTAAGAATGACGGACAACCAGCAAACATGTGGCAGGAACATGTCACCAAGGTACTGTTTCTGCCCCCCATACCCCAGCTGGAGAAGCAAACTGAAATAGACATTTTAAATCAAAGGTCCAAAACTGTGATTGTTGTGGCAAAGTGAGGTGTTGGAACAAGAAGTCGCCATTGGGCCAAATCTCCAGGCATGGCTTCCCGCAGAAGATGCCGTGAAGCTGGGCCTTGAAGGGTGGCAGAGTGAGGGACATCCAGGGAGGACCTCGGGGAGTGTCCGCATGGGGGGGGACTGAGTTAATACTGGTGGGGTTTCACTTGGGTGGACCAGCCTTGGGTGTGGACTTAGAGAAGGAGCAAAGGACAGCAGGGGACCCCAGGGGACCCCAGGGCCTCAGGCTTCCTGGCGTGTGGCCCTGACTCCCATCCGTCCCTCAGTGGGCAGGCACCTGCAGGACTCCGCTCCTGCGCCCTCCCCCTCCGTCCGGCTCCAGAGTAAAGCCTGTCCGCGGAGCCCTCTCTCCACAGCGGGGACTCCTCCCTGCGCCCTCCCCCTCCGTCCGGCTCCAGAGTAAAGCCTGTGCGCGGAGCCCTCTCTCCACAGCGGGGACTCCTCCCTGCGCCCTCACCCTCCGTCCGGCTCCAGAGTAAAGCCTGTCCGCGGAGCCCTCTCTCCACAGCGGGGACTCCTCCCTGCGCCCTCCCCCTCCGTCCGGCTCCAGAGTAAAGCCTGTCCGCGGAGCCCTCTCTCCACAGCGGGGACCCCTCCCTGCGCCCTCCCCCTCCGTCCGGCTCCAGAGTAAAGCCTGTCCGCGGAGCCCTCTCTCCACAGCGGGGACCCCTCCCTGCGCCCTCCCCCTCCGTCCGGCTCCAGAGTAAAGCCTGTCCGCGGAGCCCTCTCTCCACAGCGGGGACCCCTCCCTGCGCCCTCCCCCTCCGTCCGGCTCCAGAGTAAAGCCTGTCCGAGGAGCCCTCGCTCCACAGCGGGGACTCCTCCCTGCGCCCTCCCCCTCCGTCCGGCTCCAGAGTAAAGCCTGTCCGAGGAGCCCTCGCTCCACAGCGGGGACCCCTCCCTCGCGGCCCCATCGGTGACTCCTCAGGCCGCTCGCTTCAGCGAGGTCATTTTCAGGCCTCCACACGCAACAGTCCACACGCAGCACTTCACGTTCCTCTCCCAAGCAGTTTTCTTCTTTTCTTTTTTAACTGAATGCGTTGGGGTGACATCGGTTAATAAAATCAGTCAGGTTTCCGGTGTGCGGTACTTTATTGCATGTTAGTTGTGTGTCCACCGCCCGACGCCTAGTCTCCTTCTGTCGCTGTTTACCCCCCTTCTGACTCTGTCCCTCCCCTGTCTGTAGACATACTGCTGTCTATGTCTATGAGGTGGTTTTTGGTTTTTTTGTGGGTTTTTTTTTTTGCAGTTTTCCAATGTTAGCTCATTAGTCCTCAACACTCTACAGAAGCGGTGCTTCAACCCATTTCTCAGACTGGGAAAACAGAGGCGGGCTGCCCCAGGATGCCTGCCGATGTCTGCAGTGACTTCAAGCCAGTCTGACCCGGGCGTACTCCCGCCTGGACCCTGGACACCGTTTTCCACTGAAGATGACGCTGTGTTCAGGATTTAGGACTCCGTTTGAAAGGGCCAGAGGACAGCGCTGAGGCCGGGGCCACTGAGTGCCACACGTGCGAGAACACAGCTGCTCAGCACTCCCGCCAGCCAGGTGCAGGCCCTTCTCACAGGACATCAGCGGGTGTCCCATGTCTCTTCGGTCTCAGCCACAGCTCAGTGGCCGCGCTGGGCTCATCTGCACAGCGGAGTCGCACCCTTTCTCACGTCACATTAGTCACCCACAGCTGATACCATTTAAAACAACATCACTTTCTGGGACAAAACACGGGCTTCTGGAAGAGCTTTGGCAAAGGGGCTTCTGCCCCGTGTGGTAGCTTCTGTCCTCTCCCTAAAGGAGACACCGCCCCTTCTTCACGGCCAGCATCAAACCCTCCTGGCCCTATCGAGGACCCGACCTTCACTCTTAGATGAATTTTTGCACTCATCACTTCAGAATGAGATTTAAGGTCTTGTCCTTTGAGTGAGCACTTTATTGGCCATTTGTGGAGCAAATGGGTTGCTTTTCCTGGGGCGAGGGTAGGAAAGAATAGGCTGCCAGTGCAGATAGCTCAACTTGTGTGCATTCTCAGAGCGGGGAGTCTGGGGCGTCTGTGCAGACGAGGGCAGCAGCTGAAGGGCAGTGTGGCCCCAGAGTGTGGCCCAGGTGGTGGACACTCCAATCAATGCAGAACCGTATGCCCAGCCCGCTGGGATGGCCTTCTAACCGCCCACAGGGGAGGGAGGGAGGGAGGGAGGGAAGGAGGGAGGGAGGGAGGGAGGGGGGGAGGGTGGATGCAGGAGGCTCCTGAACACAGTCACTGCTGACCGCAGCGGGAGGTCCAGAAGGACAAGTTCTGCTGCCCATGTGCTCACGCTGGGTCATCACTAACTCGTAAATGACCCTGGCCTGGCCCTTTATCTAGCGTCATCTGCTTGATCCGATGCCTAATGCACAGCAAGAATTAAATAAAATATACCCTCTGTCTTAGTGCTTGATAAATGCACACACCAGGATGGACACCAAACGGTCACTGTCCCCTTTGACTTACCGTGAAAGGCCCTGTCTTATCTAAGACTTCAAGTATTTTTTTGAGATTTGGGGGAGGGGAGCTTAGGAGAGGGGAGGAATTCCCTCTAGTCCGTTCCCAAGTCATGCAAGACAACTAGTCTTATTATTTTATAGTCCTGCTGCATTTTGGTCCAAAAACAGCATAATCAATCTTGGCCACAAGTCACTTGGAGCTAAAGCTGGTGATGGTTTCCAAAAATCACATCCACTTTCAAAGGCCAAAGATTTATCACCAGTGAGGATATTCAGAAGAAAATGCCACAGAGTTTGACTATGAGTTCACAGTGAACGCTTTGAAAACGCTCAGAGCAAAGGCGAGATCTTTGGAAGAAGTACACAGACTCCTGCTTTGAAGAGAACACATTGCATTTGTAGGAAAAAGTCCTGTTCTTCATGCTTCTAGTCACTGTGGGGAGGGCGTGGGGGAGGAAGAGAGACAGAGAAATACAGGGGGACACTGTAGAGACACACACACACCCCCACACAGAAATACAGATGGGGGAGACAGAGAGACTAAGAAAGATTGATTCATCACAAAAATCTTGGAAGTGAAATAAAAAAAAGAAATAAGAAAGGATTTTCCTAATACCAAATGAATTACGGATCCGACTGGAAGAAGCCATCCGCCCTCTCATGTACCACGTTAGCGTCCTCAGGAGGTTGGTGAGTCTGGGCTGGGCCCACGCTGGCGTGAAAATCACTGCAGATGCCCCTCCCCGCCCCGACACACACCCTTTCCACGCATTTTGTAGCTGTCAGAAATGCGCCCTCCCCTGCCAGCTGTCCAGGCGAGCCCTCGTGTCCCTTAGCTTGTACACGAGGAGGACCAGAAAAGGTGTTCCCTCAGCAGGCAGGAAAACAAGCTGCGGTTCGGCTCCCCTCTGCTCAAGCAGGCTGAACCCATCCAGATGTTCACGCAGCTTGGGAAAGCGTGGCAGAGCTCCCCCCACCCCCACCCCCCGGGCCAGGAGAAGGCCTCTTCTTGCAGGATGGCTGCTCCTCAAGAACAGTGTAATGACCACTTGAACTCCCAGGGAGCGTGACGTTAGGCACAAACCCACAGAGAGAGTCCCCGCAGCCAAGGAAAGAAGCGAGGCTGGTCCACTCCTCCTGAGACAGCTGGGAAATGGAAGAGGCTGCAAGCACCTTTATCACATCTCTGTGCCTCCAAATACACGACGGAGAACTACAGATTCCTCTCATCTCCCAGAGGCACCATGAAAACCCCACAGGCTCCCCCCACGTCCTCAGGACACTGCCTGTGTCGTTCATCACGAGCGGCTCGGGGCTCGAGCCCAGCACCAGCAGAAGGCCTCTCAAACAGAAGGCCCCCGCGTGGGGCTCGAGCTCCGGACAAGGCTAATTGTCCCGGCAGGTTCACGCTCAGGACAGACCCCGGTGAGCATGTCTCAAAAGAAAACGTCCAACCTCCCCTCGCTGCGGAGATATCGGAGGCTCGCCCACTGTCCTTTTGTAAGTGCCTGCTGGGTACGTGCGGAGATAAGGCGAGTGTTACATTATGATGCTTCCTCATGCATGAAAGTCTATTTTAAAGAGAGTCTGGAGCAAGGGAGGGGCCCTGCAGGACGGGCAGGCGGCCCAAGGAGAGCAGGTTTTACAGGACGGCTGCTTTACTTAGAACGGTCTCCGCCGCAGACCAAAGCCATGCTTTACCTGCAAAGGAAAACTCATTAGAAGTTCCTCTTTGGTTCCGAGTAAGCTGCAGCCTCAGAACTCCAGAGACGCGGCTTTTATTTCCTTATTTGCTTTTCACCTTGTGGCCCCCCCTCCCCAGGGACATATTAATTCTTGAATAAAGATACCACACCCCCTACCCCAAGCCAAGATGCCACCCAACCATACCCAATTAAGTACGAACATGGCATTTGCTTTAAATGTCATTCCGGGTTTTACCTCCCCGTGCATAACCGCGCACAGGCCACAAAGTGGCATGAAGTCTTGTTTGAGAACTCTGCTCGTGAATTCTTTTGGAAAGCAAGGGATATCCGCATAGATTAGGGAATGCCGGTTAACTCTTAATTTATTCAGCTAAATCTGAAGGCCTCACCCCCTTTTTTATTAAATAGGAAAACTCAGGACCCGCTCAAACTCTATCCCTGCGTCCTGCTCACCCGACACCCTCGCTCCCAGGGTTTCTGGCACCACGTGCTCTGCTCCTCCCTCTGTAACTTTCCCGGGCTCCCTTCCTTTTCCGGACCCATAAATCTGCAGGTTGTCGTCCACCCCCACTCTCTCCATCTAAGCCCTTCTCCATGCAAGAATGTAACTTCCACAGTCATCCACCTCTCTGGGGCCCCTCCCATGCCTGGCCCCAGAGAATGCCAGCCTCCCTTCTCCGCATGCAATTGGTTTCCTGCCACGTGGATGTTCTGGGACCCCCCGAACTGACACATCTTAACAAGGATATAGATGCCTCCCTCCCTGGCCCACCACAGCTCCATTTCTACCCGTGGACCCTCACATCCCGTGGGCTGAAAGCCTGGTGCCCATCACTGACCCCTTCCTCTCCCAAAGCCCTGGTCCCGTTCTGTCCTTCCTTCCTTTGATGTCACCTCCAGCCCATCCTTTCTTACTTTTTCAACACCCCTCTGGTTTTCAGGACCCGTCACTGTAAGTCTGGACGTACCACACGATGACCTGGTGATCACTGACAGGTGATCTTGCTCTCCTGCCCTCACTGCCACTCAGTTTGGCCTGATCACTTGTCCTGAAAGACCGCTTGCACCCAGGGCCCCAGGGAAATGCCCAAGCGCTCACAGCCCAATGCCAGCTGGCCTCGGCTCTGCCTGCCAGCCTCACGTCTCTGTCTCCACAGACACATGCCCCCAGGCCCAGTCCCCTGGTGAACCACTCTCGCCCGAATTCCTCCCAGCCTCTTTGCTCGTGGGGACATGGCTTCCTCCACCCTCCAGAGTGGGGAGAACAGAAGAAAGAGCACGAGGAACTCCACGAGGAGGTTCCTTGTGGATGTTTTGAGGCCATGACGGCCGGACGCACAGGCTTGGGAGGGGACGGTGCAAGAGGCAGCAGAGGGCAACACCCCCCGCCCCAGCCACACTGTTCCCACAGCACGAAGCTGAGAAAACAAAGGCTCCTCCCAGGCCATCACAGAGGTCAGGGCCACGGTTCAGGGAAGAGAAAGTTTCAACAGAAGCCTCTGTCCCCAAACCACGAGCAGCACCTTGAGAACAGAAACCACACTGGGTGCCTTCTCTGCCCCTCACCGCAGCGAGGGATCCTGACCCGTCCTGATCGACAGACAGACTGAGGGCCGCTCTGGGGACTGAGCAACTGCTCCGGAACCTTCAAAACCAGGGCTCTGGCTGGTGTGTGGAATGACCTTGGGCTAGTTGACAAATGGACCGCGCCTAATCTGTTATAAAGGAGGGCTCGCAAAACATTTATTTTTTTA
Organism: Saccopteryx bilineata; assembly: GCF_036850765.1. Classification (NCBI taxonomy): domain Eukaryota; kingdom Metazoa; phylum Chordata; class Mammalia; order Chiroptera; family Emballonuridae; genus Saccopteryx; species Saccopteryx bilineata. The sequence continues at coordinate 384,481,809 of NC_089491.1, read as the reverse complement.
ATATATGCATTACATGTATATAGCGGGAACTGCCAATGGGCAAAATACGAAAATACAAATCACTATTATTAACATCTTGCTATTTATTTTTCCTAGCTAAATGTCTATGTGTCTGTGTGTAACAACACTTTAATTTTTTTTTAAAAAAAAGGAATTAATAAGGAAATAAAGAATACTTATTAAAGTAATTTGCCAACTCTCATGTCCTAAATTCTTGAGAATTCATCCCCAAGTATGGCAGCTGAATCTAACAAAACCCCCAGTTAGTTTTCTTTGATTTCTTGGACTCACGTTGGTCTTGAAGCACCCCCCACCCCCGAACTGTGATTTATATGACAGCTTGGGAAAAGCCAATTGGGGACAATCAATGGAACAGACGGAGACAGGTCTGGTGAATGTGCATGAATTAATAGGAAAACTCCATTGTAATAGGAACAAGATTCTAATCACTACACCTAATTACAAAGAGGAGTAAATCACTGAAAAAAAAATTAAGTGTCTCATACAGAACAAACAAAGCAATTAGTCATAAACAGAAGCTCAGGGTTTGGCGAGCACGCAGAGCCCAGGACCCAAGCCACCAGCTCACATCTGCTCCGAGGGCCACATCGGGGCGGAGGGTGAGCTGGACGGTCAGAGCTGGGGCAGGGCGGGCGGCAGCCTCCCCATACCCACACGCCACACTCCATGCACACACGGCCCCGTCAGAACTCTGACCCCAGCAGTGACCCACCATCAGGTGCTGGAAGGCTTAAGCCTGGAGCCCAGATTTTTCTGGAAGGCAGAATACGACAGGCAATTTAATAGGACAGAACTACCTCTTCATTCTCTGTCCTATCCCTCAGGCTGTTAATAATAATAATAATAATACTAAACATAAACCCAAGCACAGCAGTTCAGTCTTATTTCACAATTCCTGCATACCCAACACCATGCTAGGCATTTCGCGGTGTGAGCTGGTTTAATGCTCACGTTAGCCCTTCCAGGGAGCTGCTGTTAGCCTCGCCTTCATTTATAAACGAGGAAATGGAGGTCTAGGGGGTTGACCAATTTGGCTAAGTTCCCCCCACCTTGGGAGGAGCAGAGCCTAGATTTAAGGTGTGCAGCGGATTTCCAGGCTCACGCTCTTCAACTCTGTGCCACGTGGCCTGTACAAAATGGCAAAAGACGTCCATCTCTCCAAACTGAGGTCAGGATCGAGGGGCCAACTGTGAGGTGCCTGGTATCCCAGCAGTGTTCACCCTTTATTCTTCCGGCCCCACCCTCTCTCTCTCTCTCTCTCTCACTCACACACACACACCGCCTCCCCTTCCTGGCGGCCCTCCCTGGGGCAGTTCCAAATCCACTCTGCCCAGAACCTCCCTGCCAAACCTCCTTCCTGGTAGGCATGGCGCCTGCGCCTGTAGGGGCAGTTTTCTCGAAGGGTCTGTGGAATAAAGCTTCCAGGAGTCGGGGCCCCCCAGGTCCATCTCGTTGCAGGAAAGCCAGACGCGGGCTCACCCGAACGGTCGTGGCGGTAAATGAATCAGCAAATTCTCACTCAATCATTCCAGAGTTCTTCTCCCAGCCCACCAGAATCTGCGTCGGGTGCTGAGAGATCAGGATCATTTTGGAAGATCAATCTAACCGCCCGGGAGCCCAGGCTGGGGGTGGGCAGCCTGGGGCAGCATCCAAGAGGCCTGACCTGGAGCAGCGGGAGGGGCAGCGGCGAGAAGAGTGAGTCGGGTCCTGGTTGATGGAGCTTCGCCCCTCACCTGAAACTAGATGATACAGCGGGAGCTCCCGGCTGAGCCTGCGAGGCAGTCAACACGGGAGCGTGTTTGCTTCTGACGAGTCTGCAAAGGGGCTCAGGTCAGCACAGCAAACACCCCGTGGCGGCCTCAGTCCAGGCGGCCTCAGTCCAGCCGACCTCTGCGCGGGGCCAGCCCCGGCCAACGCGGACACCAGCAGAGTGGTCGAGGGCATGGGTCCCAGGGTCCCAGAGGCTTGGCTTCACATTCTACCCTCAGGAAGCACAGCAACAGAACCTTCGACAAGCAACAGAACCAGTTCCTTAACTCCTGGAACCCGAGTTAACAGACTGTCTTAAGACGGTGATGAACTGGGACCTGATGGAAGGTACATCTGCACACATGGAAACCGCCAGGCGTTGGTTTCTGATGCTGCATTATTATTATTATTATTATTATTATTATTATTATTATTATTGAGTAGTGTTTTTAAGGGTGCAGCTGAACTTGTCCTTAGTTGAGTGCACTCACCAACAGAACTGACAGGACAGAGCTCGGGGTGACATCTGGCCATCTCACATGCTGACACACCCAGGTGGCCTTCCTTGGCTAACAGGGGTTGCCAAGCACAGGCTGTGCTACCAAGAGGGCATCTGCCCACCCTGCCAACGAGAGGTGAGGTCTCCATCCCATTCCCTTTACTCTAGGTGAGTCTGTGACTCACCTGTGTTCTATGATTTCTAAGGTCAGGTTAGAGAAAGTGAAGCCACTTCTGCCTTGTCCTTTGGAAGACTAAAGGCTGAGGCCCCAGAATGCTGTATAATGAGTTCTGCTGCCCTGAGGCCGCCATGATGTGAGGAAGCCCAAACCAGCTTCCGCAGGGAGACGACACGGAGAAGTCCTGAGACCACACGAAGGGAGCGACCCTGTCAGACCTCCACAAGGGAGCCACTGTCCAACTGCAACCTCAGGAGACCCCCCTCCCCGCCAGAACCAGCAGCCAGCCCTTCCCAAATTCCCAATCCACAGAAGCCACGAGAGATATTACAGTAATTGTTGTCTGAAGCCAGTAAGCTTTGGTGTGATTTGTTATGCACCAACAGATAACTGGAACACCACACATATGAAAACATGCTGTAAAATGATGGGTAAACATTAAGAATGAAAAATGCTATATATAATAAGTCTTATGATCATGTCCTCTTCATGTCTGCCCTTGATTTTGTCTTTGGAGAAATACAGGTGTTAGGGATGGGGGTTAAGGAGAGTGCTTATAGATTTGCCTTTAGCTTCTGAGAAAAAGGGTCCAATCGTCACCAAATGACTGGTGTCAATATGCAAAATGGCACCTCAATTCACGTAGTGGCATCATTTAGAAAACAAAGCTTCTATATACCAATTAAAAAGTGACTTGCAACAGGGGTATTTTCCCCAACAAAGCCAAGGTGATTCTATGCAAAGACCCTGAAAAGCCATGCACCCTGTGTTCCGCGGAGGAGCTGGGTGCCCCCGGTGCAGGAGAAGAACCCGTCTGATCTGCTCAGCGGCAGAGAGGGGAACCCTTCCAGACTGTGTAAGAATGTCGGCCCTGAGTCTGGCCTCCCTCCCCACACTCGGAGCCGGGGTGGGGACATGTGTCCCAGCAGCCACACAAGGAGCGTGCCGGGCTGGCCAGGTGCTCCCCGTTCAAACCACAGCTTCCGTGTTCCCGTCGCTGCAGTTGTTGGGAGCAAATTGAGATCGTAAGGCCGTCAGCGGCCTGGGCGCTCATCAGCTTGACAGATACTTAGCTATTTCATTTAAAAACAAGCAAGAGAACAAGCGTCAGCTGTATTTTTTAATTACTCCTGGATAGGACTGGGAATGCTTTGGCATAATTGGGGTATTGAGATTTTTTTTCCCCTTTGAAGGCCTTGTTGCTTTAAGATAGATCCTGTGTTTATTTTCATTACAACCGCACCACTTCTAAACCGTCTTAGCCGTGGAAGGCAAAGGGCAACGGGCGTTTATTTTCTATCGGGCAGCCGGGGGAGAGGCATCAGGACCAGCTCCGTCCGTCTGCCGTGGACGTGTGTCCTTGGGCATGGAACTCTGCTACTTCAAGTCTCAGTTCTCTTGTTTATAAAATGGAAGATGTGAAGAAAGTCCCACAGGCCTGACCTGTGGTGGCGCAGTGGATAAAGTGTCGACCTGGAACACTGAGGTTGCTGGTTCAAAACGCTGGGCTTGCCTGGTCAAGGCACATATGGGAGTTGATGCTTCCTGCTCCTCCCCCCCTTCTCTCTCTCACTCTATCTCCCCTCTCTAAGATAAGTAAATAAAAATCTAAAAAAAAAAAAAAAAAGAAAAAGAAAAAGAAAGTTCTACATGGTCCTTTGGCTCTAATAAATGTGAGGTCACCCTCCCACTTCCTGTCACCCCGCCCCATGGAGTATAATGTACCACAGACCAGCCATCCTAGTATGGAGAGGATTTCAGGGTTCAGCGCAATGGCTTCCAACCATCTGCGTGTACGCGGTCACCCAGTGCCCCTTGTTCAATGCACAGCCCCAGCCACTCCTCCAGGGTGCACGGTTCAGTAGCTCAGGGGTGGTGCCCGGGAATCTGCGTTTTGGATAGACACGAGTCTGGTTGGAAAACATGCCTTTGGGACTCAGAGGGACCCAGGGTTGTCCTGTTGACTTCCCAGCCACGTACCCCTGAGCGAGGCTTCCCACCTTGCTGGACCTCTCTGTTCCGAGGAAGCACAGCCTCGGAAAGTGACCTGAAGCCCTGTCCACTTCCTGCCTCACCCAGACCCGCCCGTTTTCCACTCTGAAGTGGGGCACCTCACAGAGGCTGTTCACACAGCACCAGAGGGACAGCCTCCCAGAAACAGGTCAGGCAGGAAGAGCTACCTGCCCAGGCCCACTGCCCAGGCCCACTGCAGCACGCTGGCCGTTGAAAACAGCCAAGTAGCTCACGGTGACTAGCAACCCCCGACAGAACGAATTGCAGTCATACACCTGGCAGCTGGAGAATGCCAGGATGAAAGAGGGTCATGGTCCCTCACACAGAGATTTCTACCGCTCACAGGGCCTGCCCTGTTCAGCGCTGAGCGAGCCTGTTCCCATCCCTGGCTCCTCAGACCCGACTCAGCCCCCAGAGGGATACAAATGCCCTGACTGGGCGCCAGAGCCGGGGCAGGGGGCCGCCCAGGACTCCGCTGCCCCAGGCTCTGTCCTCCGGGAGCAGATGGGAAAGCGGTTCACCTGAGCACGCCCACGTGCGGCCAGACAACCCAGGCCAGCCACGCTGGCCTTTGCGACCAAAGGGCTGACCAAGCACATCAGCTCACCTCCTGTGCTCGTCACAACAACGAGGCTCCGGAAGGTGGCAATGGCACTGTGGCTGAGAAAATGTAGTGTGTCTGCCCCTTTGTCACCCTCATGACCAGGGATCCCCAAACTTTTTACACAGGGGGCCAGTTCACTGTCCCTCAGACTGTTGGAGGGCCGGACTATAAAAAAAACTATGAACAAATCCCTATGCACACTACACATATCTTATTTTAAAGTAAAAAAACAAAATGGGAACAAATACAATATTTAAAATAAAGAACAAGTAAATTTAAATCAACAAACTGACCAATATTTCAATGGGAACTATGCTCCTCTCACTGACCACTAATGAAAGAGGTGCCCTTTCAGAAGTGCGGCGGGGGCCGGATAAATGGCCTCAGGGGGCCGCATGTGGCCCGCGGGCCGTAGTTTGGGGACCCCTGCTCATGACCGTTCAACAGGGCCGGGTGGGCAGGGGACCTGCATGGGGGCTGGGGGAAGGCACAGAGGACAGGACTATCTGCCTTGGGACATAGGAGTTCATTAAAACCACCCATCAGAAACATTATAGAACCTGGAAGCACCACACGGCCAGGGATGGCAGAAGGTCTCGGTCTCCGTGGAGCCTAGGACAAGTGGCCAGCGCTGTGCTCAGGAGAAGGGGCGGGAGTCTGGGCAGTCAACGAGTGATTGACAAGCTGGCCCTCCTGCACCTCTACTCTGCTCCAGTAACTACCTCTATTATGCCACAGTGACACGAGCGACAATAATTAAGCCCAGATCTCTGTGGATCGTTCGCAGTGATAATTCCACCTTTGCAATTCAGTTTCAGATAAACCCCTTTTGTTCTGCCTTATAACACCGACTCTAGTATCATTCAAGTATATTAACTGTAGCCTATTACTGTCACAAAAAATGCTCCCTGAGCCATAGCAAAAGACTCCCCAGACAAAACTTTATGTCATGTTAATCCAAGCTTTAATAACTATGAGGATATATAACTGTATTCTAATTGTGCTCTGCGTTCCTGCATACAAAAACAGAAGATATCAAAAATGACAGCCGCAGATCACTTCAAATAAAACACATTAATCCCCCACTCGGGGTGCTGGGATGCTGGGGTGAAGGGTGCGTGTTTAGATGGGGAAGAAGCGGCACAGGACTTCTGAGGGCAGGGAAGACTTTGGGGCTGGCACGGTTCGCCACCAGAAATCAGCGTCACCGGAGGCTGGAGACGGTGGGAAGCAGTCATTGCGCTCGGGGGTAGAGACCAGAGAGTGGCCAGGAGAACAGAGCTGTGCTGGGGAAACAGAGAAGACTAGTGGGACTGACTCAGCAAGGCAGTTATGCGAGTCCCCCGGTCTGGATCCTAAATCAGTGCCTGACCTTAGCCAGGTCATTCCCACGCCCTGAGCCTCCCTCTCCTTCTGAAAGGAGGGCGTGACGTCAGACCTGCGTGTGGATCTGGTACGGCTCCCCCCACCATCCGGGGTCAACGGGACTAACTGATGTAAAACCAGAACCCACTCCAGGTGCCCCCAATCTCCTTTCCCTGCTCTGTGTTGTTCCTCTGAAACGTTATCACTTTCTAGCACGCTATGCGATTTACTTATCACGTTAGTTCTTTATCGTCTGTCTCCCTCCACGTGAAGTCTGGTCTACAGGGCCTGAGCTCCATCCACTCTGTTCACTGATGTGTCCCTGGTGTCCAGGGTGGAGTCCGGCACACAGCGTGTACTCCGTGAATGTTTGCCAAGTGACCGAGTGGCCCTACCCTGAACCAGGTGCGTGGCCCAAGACAAGTTTCTTCAACTCACTGAGACTCCGTTTCCTCAACTGCAAAAAGAGGCAGAACCCCACTTCCCAGTGCTGCTGAGGGGTTAAAGAGCGGGTGCAGAAGCCGCCGGCATGGCGACGGGCACAGCAGGGGCTCTCAAAGCGGGTTAATTTCTAGAGAAATCAAAGTCCCCTCTGAGAGGCCATTTTCACTGCTCAGATCCCAGTCACTGGTCCCCTTCCCCTCACAACATAAGTGGCCTCTAGAACCCCCACTTCCTCTGCTTCTGCAGCCCCCACCTCTCTCCACGTCCATAGATGGGCGACTTTTCTGGCACTTGGGAGAGGACCAAAAAGCACCAGGCAGAGGGGCACTGTTGCTATGGAGACTTCTCGGCACACAAAAAAATCTGAGCCAATCACAATCTTCTTAGCCCTCCAGTTGCCTTCTCTATAAAATCAGGACACTGTCTTTTCATGGATTGCACGAACTGAAGGTGGTGAGGATGAGATGTGACCACGTGGATGAATGTGCTCTGATAAGTAGAATGATGACTCTGTACTTCACCTCTCTGGGCCTAGTTTCCTCATCTGTAAGAAGGGAGATGACCTTAAACCTCACCACCACGTCTCACGGGATGTGCTCTGTGGAGGCCTCTGCGATTTAGAGAGTGACCAGCGGCAGATGGCAAGGGGCCGAGAGCACGCTATTTGTGACGGGAGTGTGGACCTCCAGCGTCAGCTCCTGGGTGCATGCAAACCATTTATCTTCTCCAAAGGACCCGTTTCCTCATCCGGGTAAGGGGGATTCAGCATTCCCTGCTCCACCCACCTCACGGTCCCGGGTGACCACTGGGATGGTGGGTCCTTCCCAGCCAATCACTTTCATAGCCACATGGACACGGCATGAAGATGCCCCCAGGAAAGAGAGAGCAGGGCTACCTCCTCTCTGCCCCTCGGGCAGCTGACGAAGGTTTTACTAAATGTAGCACATAGGAAGATCCAATAGCTAATATGTCTTCCCCCTAGAAGACAGATCTTCAGTCAATTAGAGACTATTTCCCACCTGACCTGTGGTGGGGCAGTGGACAGAGCGTCAACCTGGAATGCTGAGGTCTCCGGTTCGAAACCCCGGGCTTGCCTAGTTAAGGCACATATGGGAGTTGATACTTCCTGCTCCTCCTCCCTTCTCTCTCTTTCTCTCTCTCTCTCTCTAAAATTAAAAAATAAAAAACTCTTTTCCACATAACTTGGCATCTTGAATGAGGGAAGGGACTGAGACAGCAGAGGAAGGGAAACCCCGTCGCCCATATTAGGACAAAGAGTCGTGCCCAGCTGGACCGGGGCTCCACCCTGTGAGCACTGTCCCCAGCTGGACCGGGGCTCTGCCCTGCGAGCACTGTCCCCAGCAGGACCGGGGCTCCGCCCTGCGAGCACTGTCCCCAGCAGGACCGGGGCTCCGCCCTGCGAGCACCGTCCCCAGCAGGACCGGGGCTCCGCCCTGCGAGCACCGTCCCCAGCAGGACCGGGGCTCCGCCCTGCAAGCAGCGTCCCCAGCAGGACCGGGGCTCCGCCCTGCGAGCACCGTCCCCAGCAGGACCGAGCAGGTGCTCCCTGACTGAGACCTGAACCGCCAGCCTCTTTATTGATATTTTTGCTGCATTTAACAACCAAAGAATAAGAGAGTCAGAAGGTGGCAAGTGAGCCCAGTGATTTCATTCATTTCTTTCCTCTTTCTTGGCTATAGATCGACGATGCAACCAGATTTTATCACGAGACAGATCAGAAATCCCCAGTGGATCAGCTATCACTCTCACCTTCCTTCTAACAGATGCAGATGACATCACCGCCGGAACGCCTCCTCCAAACTCCTGAAGACAACCGCCGGGCAGAGTGTGGAGGACTGTGGCTGCTCGCCGCGTCTCCACGGCGCCCACCTGGCTTTCCGAGCCCATCGGCTGGGGCTCAGAACGGTGGTGTGGCTGGGCCAGAGCCCCGGAGTCCAGCTCAGGTGTCCTCCTTCGAAACAGGAGGCTGAGTCTCCACTGTGCCAGCAGGGCCTAAGGAGGGCACCGTTCCTCCACCTGTCCGAGGCTCCCTCCCATTCTAACTTCGGCTCCCCAAAGTGAAAACCAGCAGAACAACAAAGACGCCCCAGAGACGGCCGGGAGGTCCCACAGGCGCGACCACGGTGCCGCTTCCTCAGCGGCGCTGTGATGTGATGTCGTCAATACCTATCAACAAGGATTTCTCTTTTCCCTTGCCTACCCAGCATTGGCTGCCAAAGACTTACGTATCTATCTGAGGACCTGTGTATTGATCAGGTCAAATGTGACCAGGTTTTTATTTCCCGATCTCTTGACCTTCGAGGCTCCCAGAGGGCTGACCGACTACAGTCACGCCGCGGTGAAGGTAAGTGTGGGGAAGGAAGGTGCTCGGTGATTCACGCCGTCCTGGTTTCACTCGTCCGCGAGGAGTCTGTCTCGCAAGTCCCTCTCCCGATACTCGAGGGGATTACCGAGACCCCGACCACGGAGCCGCGTTACGAGAGAAACACAAACAAAAACCTAAAGCAATTCAGATCCCATACATCAGAAATGATCCTTCTCACCTCTGTTAACATGTGAACTCCAGGTGGGAAGCCTGCTTTTGTGTTTTTTTAAAGCTTTAATCACAACAGGGTTAGGTGGTATCAAGAGCAAATTCCAACACTAATACAGTCCTCAGAGGGAGAAAATTAAGTTTTAAAAGAGCAAAATGATGACTTTCAGAGCCATGTTCAGTCTCCTTGTGGGCGTTGTTATAAATTCATCATTCAGAGAGAAAAACAGAGGGAAAGCCACTGGGCTAGAAGGACCAACTGCATGACAAACTGTGGCTTCATATTGCTATCATTAGATCAAGTCCTTTGAAAAACTGCCATCATCATCATCATCATCATCATCACCTTCATCATCATCACCACCACCATCATCATCATCATCACCACCACCACCATCATCACCACTACCACCATCATCATCATCATCATCACCATCACCACCATCATCATCATCACCACCACCACCACCATCATCATCACCACCACCACCATCATCATCATCATCATCACCTTCATCATCATCACCACCACCATCATCATCATCACCACCACCACCATCATCACCACTACCACCATCATCATCATCATCACCATCACCACCATCATCATCATCACCACCACCACCATCATCATCACCACCACCACCATCATCATCATCATCATCACCATCATCATCATCACCACCACCATCATCATCACCACCACCACCATCATCATCATCATCACCATCACCACCATCATCATCACCACCACCACCACCATCATCATCACCACCACCACCATCATCATCATCATCACCATCATCATCATCACCACCACCATCATCACTGCCATCATCATCATCATCACCACCACCATCATCACCATCATCACTACCACCACTATGGTACTTGGGCTTCCTCGGCTGGGATGTTCGGTGATTCCTGAGGGGACCAGCACTGGTTGTCCTCCCTGCCCGCCCCCCACAGCCTTGTAGGAAATGAACTCAGTCCCTCCACTCCTGCCCTCACCCAACACACACCTTCTCTGATGAACTCAAACCCAAATACACCCCGATTTGACTCCCACACTCTCCCAAAGAGCCCCCAAATGGCTAGGACCCTCTGGCTACTGGAGTTCTGTGTCAGGAGATAGGCCATGCCTACACTTAACGGATCCGGGAGTCAAACCTTCAACCCCAGGCTGGCTGTTCTGCCCCAAGCACTCTCCTGGTCTGCTGTGCCGCATCCCTGTGAGTCTGAGTTACTGCTGACGCCAAGGTCAACCTTCCGCTGAAACACAGTGACATGAACGTGATACTCTTAGAACAAACACCCCAGAATCTCAGACTTCCTGCACCCATTCACACCGTGACCCTCTTTCCCCACCTCCCCTGCTAAGCTCTGCGCCCGCACGGGCTCCGACAGAGGCCTCTAGCCAGGTCCTGTTCTGGACAAAGGAAACAGGGAGAAGCAGGCGCACTCCCTCCACAGCAGAATCAAAATAAACTGAATGATGTGGGTGCCTGGCAGGACGACTGGCGAGGTCCCGGGGTTGAGTAAGTCCTTTATCCTGGTGTCTGGACTTCACGGGCTGTGAGCACAAAGGCCCAGGAGGGGCAGGGTGGCTCTTCCATCTGCCCACTCCCCCATCCGGGCCAGGTGCTTGGCTGACGCTGTCTGCATGCACCTCGGCTCCAAGGAGTCTGAGCCATTCTAAGTTACAGGTTCCAAATACTAAGTTGCTGCAGCTGGCTAAGAAGAAGGGGGGGGAGAAAAAGGGGGTGTGGGGGGGTAGGGGGAAGAAATGGAACCAAAAGAAAAGGCAAGACAACACACCCCCTGAAGGCATTTCAGCCACTGAGAACAGTCTGGGAGGCTGGAGTTGGGATATGGGACAAACCAAAATTTTCACCTAAAGGTCTTTCCTGCTGTGACCCACTTCTGCTTGACAGAAACAAAATATCGGGCACCTCACCAAGATCACGGTCACTTCTGGGCCGCTGAGATCTTGAAAGAAGAGCCATGGCATCCATTCCACGCGGCTCCCCTCTGGCAAGGGCCACCTGTTTGCTTGGCACCAGGACTCACGTGTGGCTCCACCTCAACCACTGCCCCTTCAAACTTCTCGCTGGCCTGTACTGACGCCCTCTCTGGGCTTCCCGAGGGTGGTTTCCAAAGGCAGAGGGCTACTTCGGGGTGAGGGGAATTTTAAATGGCCCCCAATTCTCCAGGCTGTAATTAGAGGGTGTCCACAGAACTCTCGCCGAAGCAGACCTGAGAAGCTGAAGACACGGTACGCGCCAAGGGCACGGATTCTGACGTGGTGGCACCCCTAGGACACACGACAAACTTCATCAGGCCTCCACAACAGACCCAAACATATCAGGATTCTGCTGTGGTGGCACCCCTAGGACACACGACAAACTTCATCAGGCCTCCACAACAGACCCAAACATATCAGGATTCTGCCGTGGTGGCCACCCCTAGGACACGCGACAAACTTCATCAGGCCTCCACAACAGACCCAAACATATCAGGTTCAAGAAAACAAAGGGGTGGTCCCTCCGGTGCCCCCAAAGGAAAGCCTGTTGTTAAACATCCAAAGGAAGCCACAGAGAGAACTGGATTTTGAGTGCCATGCATTTATGTCCGTTACTTCATTCATGTCTCCACTGCAGCCTTTCCAGATGAGCTTGAGACCCTCCACTTTGCAGATGAGGAAACTGAGGCTTGGGGAGATGAAACAGCTTGCCCTGGGAAAGCTGCAGCATCCATGATCTTTCTGCCTTGGCTTGCCACCATTAAGGATAGTTCTTGAAGTGGCAGATGAGAGGGCTTTTCCAAAGAAGTTCTTATATCTCTGAGTCTCCTACTAGATAAACTTGTCTGAATCTAAAACAAACACAATTGGTTCCTCGGGTTCCATCCCCAGGGCTTTCCAATCGCCCCCTCTTCATCCTCTGCTCGCCCCAATCCCTTGCCCTTTAAATCGGATAAGCAGACGCATTTCTTGCCTCTGTCCTTCTTACCCACGTCCTGTTTCCCACCAGAAGTTTACCATTTGCAGAATGGAACTCTTACAGAGCAGAGCCAGCAGCCTCTGGGTGTCCCACTCCTGCTGGGTTCATGGCCTCCCTAATGGGAAGCAAAGTTAGAATGGCAGGTGATGGGGGGGGGTAACCGGGGTAAGGACCACACGACGGCTGTCGTCACCAGTGTCCAGCTCTGCTCCAGGCACACCGTGGGCTCTTCGTCGATGAGCTGCTGATCGATAATTAAGAGGAAACTGCAGGTGCTAGGGAAGAGTCACAGGGACGACGGCGCAGAGGATGGAGGAAGAGGGAGTAATGCTGAGGGCGTCTGACCAGGCACTCGAACCACAGTGGTTCTGGGAGAGCCGCCGGGTGGCGCCTGCTGGCTGCACCGGCACGCACACACAGAGGCTCTGTCCACTGGGAGACTGACCGGGCGGGCGTCTCCCTGGCCAATGTGGGGTTCCAAAGCTCGTGCTCAGAATCCCTGAGCCATCTGGCTCAGGCTCGGGGCTGCCTCTTCCCTGCTGGGCAGACCTGCCCTTCTCCTCCGTCCCCACTGCCCTGCCGTCCTCTCCTCCCGCAAGCGCCCGAGAGCACCTGTCCTTGGACCCGCCGAGTCACCTCTCCTTCCCCTGGCTGCTGCTCACCTCTCAGGGCACCTGCTCCTGCAGAAAGTTCCACCAGGCCCCACCGCCAACCCCACACTTGGGTTTCTCACAGACGTGTGGAGCCGGGAAGCTGGGACGGCCCCAGAGAGCTTCTCCAGGCCGCTTGGATGGCTCAGGCTCCCGGGGCCCCGGGGCCCCGGGGCTTGCCCACGGCCACACTGCAGGCAGGCAGCAGAGCTGGGACCTGAACCCAAGGGGCCACACTGCAGGCAGGCAGCAGAGCTGGGGCCTGAACCCAAGGGGCCACACTGCAGGCAGGCAGCAGAGCTGGGGCCTGAACCCAAGGGGCCACACTGCAGGTAAGCAGCAGAGCTGGGGCCTGAACCCAAGGGGCCACACTGCAGGTAAGCAGCAGAGCTGGGGCCTGAACCCAAGGGGCCACACTGCAGGCAGGCAGCAGAGCTGGGACCTGAACCCAAGGCTCTCAATGACGCTTAACAACTCTGAAGATGCACAAACAAGCATGAAGGGGCTGCATCTCTGGGCAAGAATTAGGAGTGAAGACCTCGGGCCATTGCCTGGCTCCGGGCAGCGGGCTCCCTCGCAGACCGCGTGGCCGTGTGGGAAGGGCACTTGGCAGCTCTCTGCCAGCGCGGCTCATCTTCCCTCTCGCCATGTTTGCGCACCGCCAGCTCTAACGTGCAGTCATCTTAGGATCTGAGCACGTTTCTGAGCTGTGTTTCTGGCTCTGAAAGGTGTAACGTATGCGCCACTGCACCCCAAAACACTAATGGGGAGAACAAGTGAGCCCCTAGACCACAAACAGAGCTCCAGAGGCCCCAAGGGCTAGGAGCAAAGGACCTGCCCAGGGAGAGGAAATTTCAACCCTCTGCTAAATACCTTTCACCACTGAACCAAGCTCCTGAGGACGCTGACAGGTGGATGTTCAGGACGCATGGAAGTCTCATCCCCTCCTGGGGCAAGAAAGGGGGAGGTGGCTCGTTCTGTAAGCACGAGTTGCCCCCTGGTTTTCTGCAGCCATCTCAGGGCCACCCCCAGGAGAGATGAGGCGAACTGGGACGAAGACCATCAGGAAAATGAAGGCGGCTGGGCTGCCGCCCTGGGCTTCAAATGGGCCCTCCTCTCTCCCGTTCTCTCCTTCTAGTCCCTCCCGCTCACGCTGCACGGAGGTCGACGATGGCCTCCCAGTCTAGTGACATGGTGAACAGGGAACAAACCCAGTGGAAAATGTATGTGGATGGAGGGAGGGAGACACACAACCAAATTGCCCCGGAGGGGAGGAGGGGGCTGGCCCGGCCTGCAGAGGTCTGCTGGCTGAAGGATGGACGAAGGGGGTGCAGGATAGAAGGAAGAGAGCTCCAAGCAGAGGACACGGCCCAGTTAAAGAGACAAAGGACAGAAAGTGCTTAGGGCATGCAGACTGGTGTGGCCCAAGCTGAGCGTGTGCGAAGGCAGAGTCAGGGAGGGCGGAGTCAGGGAGGGCGGAGTCAGGGAGGGCGCTCCCCGGAGAGGGAGAGCCGTGGAGGGCCCCCTCTGCCACACCCAGGAGCGGGCGTGGCTCGGGAATGAGGGGGCCCTGGAAGGGCGTCAAGCAGGAAAGGACAGCCGGCCCAGCCCAGCCTCTCAGCATCCTCCTCCCGCAGGACGGCGAAGACGGACCAGAGGACCACGCTGAGGTCAAGCGGAGGGTTTTGTCACGGGGAGGAGTCACACAGATGAGTGACGAGGGAACAGCCAATGGCAGAGCAGTTGGAGAGAGGCGACGGTCCAGCAGCGTCTTTAGGAACGGGAAGACTGATGGCTGTAGATGTGGGGGACAGGGAAAAGGGCAGGTCTGGGGAGGCCTCCCAGGCTCCAGATACCACTGAGGGGGAACACACAGGGATAGGATCCGACCCTGCCCCTCACCTGCTTGGAGCACCCTGATGGCTCCCCACCGTGCCATCAGAGCCTTGCAACTTGGCACCAAAGCCTACGGCTATCTGGCTTTGCAGTTCCGAGTTGGTGCCACAGAGCAGTCTTGTTCGTCTCTCACTGCCCTCGTCAGGTGCCCAGCACCTCCCACGCCCCATCCCCCGTCTGCTGAAATGCATCCTGCCCTCATGCCCAGCTCCAGTGTCAGCTCTTCCTCCCCAGCCCTCTGAGAGTATCTACTTCCTTGACTCGGCAAGCAGCCAGTACTCCCCTTGAGCTGTGGTGTCTGCCACCGGCACCCCCACCAGACTGTAAGCTCCCTGCGGGCTAGGCCCGGTTTAGCTCTGCGGTCCTCATGGGCGCTGGACACATTAAGTCCTGAGTCTGGCGGGACACTGAAACATCATGGACAATAAAACGTCTAGGAGCAGAGATGAGGGAGCTCTCTCAAACTGACTCTCATCTCCACACTCAGGATGGGCTGCCACTTACAACCCCCCTCCCCCAGATCTGAATGAGCCAGGCAGCTGGGAATTTGTTTCCTGAAACAGTGGTTTTCAACTGGGGCCCACAAACTGGGGCCGGTCAGCCAGAAATTCTGTTGAAAACCACTGTCCTAAAAGACAACACAGGAGGAGGAGAAAGAAGCAGCCTGCTCACCTAAGAATAAGCTTTCCAAACACACATATGCAAACAGTGGGTTGGACAAAAGTGGGCGATGTGAACCCCATACGTTATTTGCATATAACGTGAAAAATCATTTTCAGGTTTTCTGCAAGAGAGAGGTTACATAAACCCCTCTTCTTCCATCGCCCCAATGGCCCAGACCATCTTCAGAACCCGTTCCGGCAGTCAGAAGGCTGCATGTCGGCCGGGCTTTTGCTTTGTTTCGCCCTTCTCCGTGGAAAGGAGAGAGACACAGCTCATTGGGATGAACTGAGGTGAGAAGAATGCAGTGTCTCTGCTCTAATTCCGCAAGGCTAGAAGAGCCCCTCAGAAACCCACTCCTGGGAGTCATAAGACACATGCGTGTGAACCTGTGATTAGAGGAAGGGTCTTGGGCTGTGGTCTGCTGCGAGAGAAAACACTGCTGCGACATCCTTCCTTTGTCAACAGGACAGCGAGCACGCTAGGCCCAGCCACACGGGTGGGAACAGCAGAGAGGAGTCTGCATGAGGGGAGGAAGCTCACTCCAGAGGCAGACAAGCTGTGCTCTGGCCCACCACCCCCGGGAGGCGACAGAGGGAAGAAGCCTGGTCAGAGGGACGGACCTTCTGTGCCGCCACGCTCTCCCGAGCTCTGAAGGAAGGAAGGTGAGTCTGGTGTGCTCACGTGGCACCAGGGGAGGGGGTGCAAACGTGGAATGGGCTTAGAACACAGTGCAGGCTTTGTTGCCATGACCTCTGAGGCCTCCTCCACCGGGGATACCCTTGCCTCCAAGGCCAGAGAACGAGGGCTGCATGGAGCAGGTGGCATTAGAATTGGGTCTTACAGCCCTGGCCAGCTGGCTCAGTGGTAGAGCATTGACCCACTGTGTGGAAGTCCTGGGTTCAATTCCTGGTCAGGACACACAGGAGAAGTGACCATCTGCTTCTCCACCCCTCCCCCTCCTTTTTTCTCTCTCTTCTTCTCCTGCATCCATGGCTTGATTGGTTCAAGCAAGTTAGCCCCAGGCACTGAGAATGGCTCTCTGGAGCCTCCACTTCAGGCGCTAAAAATAGCTTGGTTGCTGAGCAACAGTCCTAGATGGGCAAATCATTGCCAGTAGGGGGCTTGCCAGGTAGATCTGGGTCAGGCACATGTGGGAATCTGTCTTTCTCTGTCTCCCCCTCCTCTCACTTAAAAAAATTAATTAAAAATAAGAATTGGGTCTTCAAGCAAGGGAAGAAATGGTGAACAATCATGAGCAATCTGGGAGTCACTGGAACAAGTCAGAAGAGCCAGCTGTAGCCCACGGGGGCTGGAAAAGTTGTAACTATAATAGGGAGGGGAGAGAGGAGATCTTCTTCTAAGTAAGGACCATGCTCTCTGAGAAGCCTCACCTCTGTTCAGGAGCCCGTGGGGAACCAGCAAGCATTTTCAAGCAGAGAAATGACACGAACAGTGTTTTTAAGGCACATTTCTCCAATCGCAGTTTGCTGAATAAACCAGGTGAAAGGGAAGTACAGAAAGAGGGCAATAAGTTGGCTACTGAGCCAATCCAAGTAGAACAAACGTACTCAGAATCTGAAATAATCGGGTGAAGGAGCTTATGAAGCTGATGGTACCAGAGCCAGAGAGAGAACTGGAGTGCAGAGGGAGAGGTGGTTGCATTAAAAAAATTAATTTGGGGGGGGGAGGAAAAAAAGCACAGTCCGGGGTACCAGCACAGATGTGGCCCCGTTCACATAACGGAAATGCGGTAGCTGGAAGTGCAGGGCTGGAGCCCTGAGGACAGCTATCATATGGGAAGGGAAGGAGAAGCAACCACCCCTGGAGGCCAGGGACAGTCAGAGAGGCGAGAGGGAGCCAGTGAGACCAGCATCCTGAGAGACGGGCTGGTGGAGGTGACAAGGGTGGGCCAGCCTCAAATCCTGGCTCTGCCACCTACTGAGAGAGACCTTGGGTGAGTTTCTTCCTTCTCTGTAACTCAGTGTCCCCGTAAATAAAACTGGCTCTCAGCTGCAAATGCACCCGTTTATTCTACTCTGGTTTTGAGGCTAGAGCTGGGACGCTGCAAACCACAGACATTTCCTCCTTGCCTCTGGGTCTCTGATGGGCTCTGCCAAAAGGGGGCGCTAGAGCCCCTAGGGCTGGAGGGGGAACAGGGACTTGCCTCTTCCCGTCTGCTGCCTGGGGGCTTCCTGTCGGCTTCCGGTCCCCGTGAGCACCACCCCAGCACTGCTTCTCCACCCGACCAGCAGAAGTGCCATCCTGCACCAGCTGCCGAATCCAGCTTGCAGTGTCTCCTGACACTTGTCCCCTCCCATCCCTTAGGGACAACAGCACCAGGGGCCAAGACCCCCTCCTCGGAGGCCTGCTGTCCTCCTCCTCCAAACATTTCATTTTCAGTCACTCTCAACTCGTCAGTCCTAGAGGTGGTGCCTTAGCACAGTGTTCTCCCCAGCCAACACATCAGCATCACTTGAAAACTTATTAGAAATGCAAATTTTAAGGCCCTACTCCAGACTGATGAATCAAAAACTCTGGAGTGGGGCCCAATAATCTTTGTTTTAATAAACCCTGCAGATGTCTGACACACCCTAACGTTAGCAACCAATGCCTCAGGATTTTCTTTTCACCTTTTTCTCCTATTAACAATTCTTGAACTCTCCCTGCAGAAATAACTGGTGTGGCTTCTGTCCCCTGACTAGACCATAACTCATGCAATGGGGTAATGACACTAATACCTATTATCACTAGTATATTAGGCCACAGAAACCAAAAGCAAACTTAAGAAATGTTATGGTTAATTGAATCAAATATAAAGGGATACTGGGCTGGGTTGTTATTAATGCCTTTTCAAAGCAAAATTTTAAAATTTGATTGAGCGGGGAAAAAAGCCTAACATACACACACAGCCAGACCTTCTTAGAAAAGACTTCCTTCTTAGTCAATTCCTACATGGATGCCATGCAAAACCATCCCATCGATCAAGCTGTCAGAATGAAGTGCAAAATTCTTAATAGTCTCTCACACAAAATGTCCACATGGTCCAATGCATCTGGGGGTCTGGTCCTAACTTGCTCAGCGCAGGCACATTCAGATGGCTTTCAGACGTCCATCTAATGGCACTGCTGTTCACAAACAGGGCACTAATACAAATCATTGGCAGAGCCTCTAGGTGTCAGGGAAGGAAGAGACCACCCAAATCAGCCCACCCAAATCCCCCACGCTTCAGATGAGGATGCTGAGACCCCAGAGATAGAGAGACAGACGCGTCCAAGGTCAAACAGCGACCAATGTCCAGAGGACACTGGTACCAAGTTTCCCCAACCCCCCCTGCACCCAAACTCCCTTCAACTCCATCAAGCAGGAGTGACAGGCTTGGCCGTAGCGTTCTGTTTCATAAATACAGTAATCTCACAAGCAGCAGGAAACCAAACTAGACGGGGAGAGGAGGGCTACAACCGCAGGCTGGGAAGAGCTCGGGAGGCAGCACGACTGTCGGCAGGCAGTTTTCTTTGCCCATCAAAATAATAAATGAAGTCAGGCGTTTACAGTAGTGCGGACGCCAAAGCAACTGTGAGCCCACGGTGTTTTCAGCATCTCAGGAGACAGGCCAGTCACTCCAAGACAATGCATTCTTAATGCGTTCTTAAACAGATTCTGACTCAAACCCTGAGACAATTGGGCCTCTTCCAAGAAGTGTTAGCCTCTGTGAGATATCTCTTTCAGTTCTCTCCAGTAGATCTCCTTGGAATTTGCCAGATAAAGAGGCAATTTATCATGTGGCTGAAGGTTGTACGTATTGCATTATCTGCCTTCCACCAGGACTTGTGTGTGTCTGTGGACGGCCCCTGATTGGGTCGGACGACTGATTCGCCTCCATCTTGAGGTGCCATAGCAACATGAAATCAACAAGGAGAGAACTGTTAAATGAATAATTTACTGATTTCATAAGAACCTGTCTTGCAATTTATAGTTCTATTATCTTTCCTACCCATGTCTTAACTCCTTT
Organism: Saccopteryx bilineata; assembly: GCF_036850765.1. Classification (NCBI taxonomy): domain Eukaryota; kingdom Metazoa; phylum Chordata; class Mammalia; order Chiroptera; family Emballonuridae; genus Saccopteryx; species Saccopteryx bilineata. The sequence goes on along the minus strand of NC_089491.1, from coordinate 384,462,162 downwards.
GTATAAAAGCTGCAATCAGGCTGAACAACATTTGAGAATCTCATAAGCATATATCTCCCCCTCCCCCGGACTCAACCCAACACGTACAACGGATAGGTTCTGACAGCAGTTAAACTCCTTTGAGCCCAAGTCTTACCACTGCTGCCTCTGCTTCACCCCTTCTACACAGGGATAAAAGTTAGGGAGCAGACAGATGAACTCCAATAAGCTTTATATTTTCAAATGAAACATTTTCCCTCCCTTGGGATATTTGGAGCCAATCAAGGCAGAGTTGAGTGGCATTCAGAAGTATTGTGTCGGAGAAATATCACTGGCTACCATCTACCAGTTGTCACTTTAAAAATTCCCCAAAGAGACCTAGTTACTAGCAAGGAGAGGGAGAAAGCCAAGTGTAGCTTCAATGACAATTGTGGTATTTAAAAAGCTCTTCCAATATCACCAGTGATAGCATTTCAGCGGCACAAGCACATCTTGTCACTCAGCCTCAATTGAAAGAATATTTATGAAGAAGACAAATACAATGAAAGCAGACTTATTTGCTGACTTATTTATTTGGGTGGAATAGGTGAGAGATTATTTTGGCGCTGTGCTTTTCAGCAGAACAGATACACGCTGTTGCAATGCATTACCTGCCACCTGCTTCTCTCCAGCCTCCTGAAGGATGTCACCTCGAGAGGCAGCAGCCTCTCGCCAGGGGCAAAGGCAGGCTTTAGCACCTTGTCACTGAGAAGCCAGCTTCCCCTCAGCCCGCGTGGACTCCAGCCTCGGGGAGATCAATGCAGAAGTGCATAATTATCACGAACCCAGTGGAAGTGGGTCTCCCTCTCCTTCCCCATCACCCTTTCCAGGGAGCCACTGAAATGCTATCAATTTCCTGTTGAATGTCATCCCCGGCCCACCAGTACTCGTGGTCACTGGCGGTCCACAGCCAGCCCTTTCCCTGAGCATGCTGCTGAGGAAGCAGTTCTAGAACTATCTTCAGGATGTTGAGGGCAGGGGCTGAAGTGACCTCCCTGTCGCTCACCCACCACTAAGGAACCTTGCTTCTGTGATGGAGCATGAGCTGGCAAGAAAAGGAACTCAGACAAGTCACTTTTGCAAACTTCATGGCCCCAAGACTAGGACAGTGGGGCCCAAAAGGCAGAATGTGGCATTTCTGAGAACACAGGATTTTTGTGCTAAATCTCTTCTCCTCATCTATTTTTAGTGTGTCGTCACTATGAGCTGAGGTCTGAAACCCGGCCAAGCACAGGCAGAGGTAGGCCTGTTAAGTCCCGATCACGTGACGCAATCTCGAAATTCTGAATATATTACTCAAGGGCTTGAGGTAAGGCAGATCCTCGTGTGAAGGTGACGAGAAACCTCTTCTCCAGCTTCTGAAGCCACGCTGCTGGCTGCAGTCTGACCCCTGGCTGTCTCACAGGGTCCTGTTCACTGGCTTCTGAAATAGTCAGGAAGTTACACTTCTTTTTGGTTTTATTTTGTTTTTTGCTTTCACTAGTTACATTGACAAGTGCTAGTATTACCTCTTTGTATTTGACCTTGCTCGGCTGATATTTAACATAGCCCTTTCTCCCGGCGGCTGGACTTTAGTGAGCTGGTCATCTGAAGTAAAAGGGTTACTGGCATTTCAGTTGTCTGACCCGAGCTTCAATGCTGGTGGGTCCGTGGACACAATACACGACCTCTATAAGCCTCAGTTTACCCATGTGTAAAAAATAGGTTCTCCTTGTCAGGCCAACCATTGAGGATCAAACAGTCACGTGTGCAAAAGGTGCCTGCCCGGCACCTGGTCAGGCTCAGGAATGACAGCTCAGAGGTGGCCACAGGGTCCCTCGCCGGCCTGGTGACACCCCATCACAAAGAACAAACCAAAGTTCTCAGGCTCCGATCAGCGCCGACCTGCCTGGCCCCTTCGCCTCCGTTTCTCCTGCACGTGGGAACCAAAGCTTCTAATCCTCATACTTCGGACGTGTCCTTCCTGCTCTTTTTTTTTGCAGAGGGGGTGGGGTGGGTGGGGGAAATGTTGAATTATCCATTATATACCGTTTGGGGTTAAACCTTAAATGTAAAAATGAGGCAGTGGGGAGGTCCTATGCAGAGCAGGGATGAGGAACAAAACCCATTCTGGAGGAAACAATCTAGTCAGGGTCCCTATCCGGAGAAGAGTGGTTGAGACCAAAGGCCGGGGCTCGGGGGCCTGGGAGGAGCTTGTGCTCCAGGTGGAACTCCCTCCTTATCTCCAGACCCACAGTGCAGGAGAGAAGAGGGCCTGCCTCCCTCCTGCCCAACCCCCACTCACTGGCTTGAGGCTGCAGGACTAATCTCAGGGTGCCCTTTGTCCCTGCTGCCATCAGTTCCCCAATCCCTGGCCAGCTCAGGGCTCCCGGTCACTTTAGAGCAGGGGTCGGGAATCTTTTTGGCTAAAAGAGCCATGAACACCACATATTTTAAAATGTAATTCCACTTGACCAGGCGGTGGCGCAGTGGGTAGAGCATCGGACTGGGATGTGGAAGGACCCAGGTTCGAGACCCTGAGGTCTCCAGCTTGAGCGTGGGCTCATCTGGTTTGAGCAAAGCTCACCAGCTTGGACCCAAGGTCGCTGGCTCAAGCGGTGGGTTGCTCGGTCTGCTGAAGGCCCACAGTCAAGGCACATATGAGAAAGCAATCAATGAACAACTAAGGTGTCGCAACGAAAAAACTAATAATTGATGCTTCTCATCTCTCTGTTCCTGCCTCTCTGTCCCTATCTATCCCTCTCTCTGACTCTCTCTCTGTCTCTGTAAAATAAATAAATAAACAAAAAAATTTAAAAAAAATGTAATTCCGTGAGAGCCATACAACGACCCATGTACGTTAGGCATTATACAATAAAAATTTGGTGTTGTCCCAGAGGACAGCTGTGATTGGCTCCAGCCACCCACACCTATGAACAGGAGCGGTAGGAAATGACTGAATTGTAATACATGAGAATGTTTTATATTTTTAACGTTATTATTTTTTTTATAAAAGATTTGTCTGCGAGCCAGATGCAGCCATCAAAAGAGCCACGTCTGGCTCGCTTGCCATAGGTTGCTGACCCCTGCTTTAGAGGGCTCCCCAGACCAGGCAGTGGTACCCCGGCCCCTGCCCCATGGTGTTTGCCCCCCCCATCCCCATCGGGCACACATGGTCGTCTCCGTGTCTGGGTGGCAGGCAGCCTGTCACCAGAACAGAATTGCATGAGGATGGGGCTCTGTGTGTTTGGTTCAGCAGTGCACCCCAGGGCCGAGGACACCGGAACCCAGCAACTACTGAGTGAACAAAGGAGCAGCAAAGAGACCACGCAGCCCTGCGCTACAGCGTTAGACAGTGGAGTCCTTGCCTGGTTTCTGAAGAGAAGAAATCTGTATTTCAGGGGCGGGAAAAGGGACGAAAGCAACAAGTCACTGGGCTTCCTGCCCCAGGTCAAAACAGGACTGGCCTCCACCGGAACCAGTGCAGGAGCCGGAATGCCTTCCGCCTCCGGGAACAGCACTGTGCCGGCCCAGGGCGGTCGGGCCTCCCGGTGGCCTTCCTCACGTCTCTGGCTCAGGAACACGAGAACGCAGGGCCCCAGTGACATAAGCGCTGGCCTTGAATGGAGCAGCTAGACGTCAGTGAGACCTCCCTCCCTGGGTTCTGGGAGGCAGACCGTGTTAGAACACGTGCTGCAGAGGCCTGTGGCCTTTGCTTTGTTGAGAAAAACTAAAATATTTGACAGTGAATCCTAAAAGCTTCAAAGCCTGTAACTTGAAACAAAACACAAGAATTAAGTAATAAGCAAAGGCTTCTCCATTAGGCAGGGACCTGTACTCTGGTGTTGGGACACAGGTAGGAGCCAACAGGGCGCTGAGGATGCTGGAATCTGGAGCCCACTAGGCACTGTCGGTTCTGACTTGCTGACTCTGATAAATGGACCTTTCTCTCCAGCAGGGGCCAATCTCCCCAGAGCTCAAGGGAGGTCATTTGGATAAGACTTTGCTGGCTCTGGCCTGCCGCCAGTGGGCCCATCACGGACGTGCCTGGGCATGGCATACCCCCTGCTAAGAGGCTTCAGAGCCAGAGAGGAGAGGCCAGTAAAAGCACCTCTGGGTGGGCAGGTCCCCAGGACCAGGCTGGGCAGGTCTGGGCCCCACGCTCTCTACGCACTGAGCCTCCCCCATGCCCCAGCGGCAGGCGGCATCTTTGCAGTGAGGAGAACGGAGCGTGACTGTGGCTCCCTCTGTGCCCAGGCTGCTCTAGGAGGGGTTCCTCTGATGGACTGAAGCCACAACTGTGACAGTCTCTTGCTTTCAAGCCTTTCAAGTGCCTCCCACTTATGATCGCCACATGCTCAGGAGACCAGGAATGGCCCAGGAGAGACGGGGACACCAAGTCCCCAACAGCTACGGAGAGAAAGCTTTCTCCAAGAGCCCGAGGACTCTCAGGGGCTGTTCTGTCAGCAGCCCGCCTCCAGCACCCCCAGCACACAGAGTGGGGCCTCCTCCTGGGACCCTCCCTGGCTGTTGACTCCCCTTGGAGGGGTTGACATCAGAGCCCAAGCAGAAGCCAACCCCGAGGCCGTCCGGGGCTTTGCAGGACTGTGCGCAGCCCGCAGGCCTGGGGTCGGGGGGACCTTAGGAGATGCTCAGGGATGGGCTGCAGTTAACCATGTCTCTGTTCGGTCAAGGCCAGCCTGGCATGGCGCAGGGCTCAAAAGGAACCCCGTTTCTGATCAGCAGTGTCAAGTGTTTGGAGCATCCCGGCTGACTGGCGGTCTGCTTTCTGCGGAACCGCCAGACTGAATCCATTAACGGGCAGCTGTGTCAGGAGAAAGCCCGGCTTGTCAACAGACGCTCCTTCCATGGAGCCCACATACTGCGCTTGTCATTCTGAGTTCGAATAAACAGCCCCCCTTCCCTATCAGCCCCCGCCCCACCACACACACCCGAGGCCACGGGAGTCCCAGTCTCTGCACCTAATAGTCTCAGTTTGGTGGGATTCCTCTGCCCTTCCCCTCGGAGCAAAGTCCCGTATCAAAGACCTGCCGAACTAGTCGAGAGAGCCACCAAACAGCTGACCACATGGGGGTGAGGCCAGGGGGGAAAAAACTTGTTTTTCAGCCTTTAAAGGGGAAGAGGGGAGAACCAGAATTTTCCTTACTTGGCCCCTATGTGACCCCAGAAAAATGACTGAACCTCTCTGCGCCTCAGTTTTCTCATCTGTAAAATGAGAACACTAGCATCTTCTGAGAGCTGGGGGTGGGAGCAGATGAGACCACGCAGCCTGGGCCCTTGCTTGCGACAGCAACCCGGAGAAGGCCCTTGGGGCCTCAGCGCCACGGTGGATGTGGGTTGGCTCCCCGGATCGCTGCCCGGGAGGAACGCCAACCAGGAACCTCCATACTGGGTTGCTAAGTGAGCAAGAAATACAATTCCATTGTGTTTAGCACCAAAATGTGGGGTTTTTAAATAATTTCAGCAGCTAGTGTGACCCTAACTAATACAGGTAGCAAGAAAAACAGCTTCTTGTTTGGGATTTGAACCCAGCTAGGCGACTCGAGGTCCCCCGCCCTTCACTCCTATGAAACAGCTGACCAGCTGGGGCGTCCACCTGTATGAGAGACCCCCTCTGCACCCGCCCTGGCGCCTGCTGGGCTCAGAGGAAGGGGCAGAGAGGTTCTAAATGCTGGGAATGCAGCGAGGGTGCCGAGGAGGTGAAGCCTCTTCCCCTGGCTTCTGCTCAGGGTCCCCAGGAAACACCGGGCTATTAACCAGAGGGAGCTGCTGATACAAATCAGCTTGGAGAGCCCGGGATGTGGTGAGTGGCAGGCACTAACCGTTTGCATGACAAACCTCCTGCAAGATGCGGGCTAAACTGCCCTTTTGTGCCAATTAAAGATTCTCCAGAACACCAAGATTACACACCATTCTGCAGCGCTGACAACAATGAAACAATTTTAAAGGCTATTCAGATCTTCAGTTCACAGCTGACACTGTCGGGAGGGGCAAATCGGCGGCGGCTTTGTTCTCTGTTGATGTTGAGTCTCAAGACTTAACCAAGGATATTTGGGGGAGGCGCGGAGGTGGGCAGGCAGGGGGGTTTCCAATGCATTCTTGGTGTTTTTAAAGGAGAAAAACGAACAGCCTGATGTTCTGCTCTTGTGGCTGTGTGTGTACATAACCGTGGACGCACACGCGTGAGCCGACACGCTCTCTTTCCCACTGGCTCCTCCCCGGGGGCCTTGGAAACGACTCCCCGGGAATCCTGTTCTTTCTAGGGGTCTGCTATACCCTGAGATACGCTGTTATGGGTGGCGCTAGCAGATATTTTTAGCACCAATTAATTGAAACTACAAGGGCAAAGGGCCAGGAGCGGTTCCTCATGTGTTTGTTTTAAAGGCAAATTTCCAAAACAGTGGAAAAAATAAAAAGTCGTAGGGTTTTCAGAGATGAAAACTGTATACAGGCTGTCAGGTAAAACAAAGCAGGTGGCTGACTGTAGGGGCTTATTGGGTCCTGATGAGGAATGACCGGGAGCCCTGCAGAGGGTCACACAAGTTTTCTTCTTCCCGCTCCTGAGTGCATGGACGTGTCCGTGGGACGCACTCACCCGAGGGCCTCCCCATCCGGCCGTCCAGACGCAGGGAGAGAGGCTCTGTTACCAAGCAAGCCCGCGCGGGCACCACCGACCAGGACTCTGTGAAGACGGGGAGGCTCTCCCGCCCTTTGTGATTGGTCCTTTGTCTCCTGGGCACGCAGACGTGCCTGCCGGAGGCTCCCTCCCAGCCGACCACCTTCCAGGCCCCTGCACACGGCAGCAGCTCAGGAAGCAGTTACTGGACATGTGTAGGCAAATTTGGATCAGGCGCCTCAGATTCAAGAGTACATAATGTCATGTCCCCACTCAGAGCAACAGGGTGTGGGGCAGGCACTGGGTAGAAGAAGAACATAGTTTCTAAGCCATGATGTCTAGAGACAGTTTTGATTGGTACGGCAGGGGTGGGGGGGGTTGCTACTGGCATCTAGTGGGTAGAGACCAGGGATGCCACGAAACAGCCCCCGTAACAAGGAACCACCTGGCCCAAAACGGCAGAAACGCAGCAATGGAGAAACTGGCTTCCAGTGAGGCCTGCCTGAGTCGGACAGTCTGCCGCTTGGAAGCTTTGTCATTCGGGGAGGGACCTTTGATGCCCCTGGAGCTTGCCTTTCAGGTCTACAGAACGGGGAGAGGTGCAGCCGGCCTGCAGGAGGGTCGAGGAAGATGCTGAATCAACGACCATTCTAGCACCAAGAAGCCAAGGGCGATCAGGACTGGGATGTGTCTGGAGGCCTCAGAACACACTGCTGTTGGCCCACGGTCAGGGCAGGAGGGAGGGGGCAGCGTGCCCTTGACGCGACCCACCGGCAGATACCGCCAGCCTTGCGTGCGAGCCCTGTATCTCTTCATCTGCCTCTGCCCTGAACTCTATCGCCCGAAGCAAATTCATTCATAAGAGAAACATTTTCCCCATACAGAAGAGGAGGAGGGAGGAAAAAACAAAACCAAGAAAAAAAACAAAACAAAAAAAACCAGTCAAGTCATAATACGTCTGAGTCGGCTCCCATCAGCTGCTTATGATCAAAACCATATTCACAATCTGTCTGCCGGGGCTCAACAGGCTTCCGAGCAGCTCCGGAATGTCAGCCCCAGTGCCAACACCCCCCCCCAACCGCCCCACCCGATGTTGACGAAGAGCCGCTTCCAGAGGGCCAGGGAGAAGGCGCTCCCCCTCAACTCCCCAGGGTGTCTGCCCAGACAGGGGGGTCACAGCTGATTCCAGGAGCATCCAGCCAGCCTCCTGTTCTCAAACGGCCCCTTCCTCCCACGCGTTGGTGGCCAGAGGAAGGTTCCAGAAGAGAGGCCAGTGCACAACCTCTGCCCATACTCTCCCCACAGAAACAATCAGAACTTAGGCCATGGCTGCCAAGCTCCTCCGTCCAATTTGCTGGATATTTTACTCGAGGAGGAGAATTCCCAGAGCCCCCACCCCCCAGCCCCACCAGCGGAAATGCCCCATGTCAGGGAACGTTTGTTTTCATTTCCTTTCGCTGTCAATGAATTCTACTCATGGCTGCGGCTTGGGGCTGGATCCAATCCACACAGAAGCTAACCAGAAGCATTTGTTCCCTGAAATAAATCTCTCTTTGGGGAATGAGTTATATATACATCTGTGTGGGGGGACTCCGCACACGTACTCACACACGCACGTATATTATGCATTACAGACCACGCGCACGGGTGAACGCGCACACAGGCGGCCCGGAGCCTCCGGGAGGCGGGACTATCCGCTGGTTAGCTGCGAGGGACGTTCAGAGAGACCTGGCTCGATGGGAACCGTGGTGATGGACGGTGTCCTGTGAGCAGGAGAAGGTCCACGAAAGCAGCACCCTGTCGCGACGCAAATAAAACAAGACCCACAGCCATGTCGGGCTCAACAGGCCACAGGCTAAGTACTTCGCTCCGGTTCCCTTTCTTCCACCCCACAGTGACCCGAAGACAACAGACATTAGTATTACTGCTACTGAGGAGCAAAGCAAGGCTCAGAGAGATTGAGGGGCTTGCTGGAGGTAATAAGGCAAGGAGGTGGTGGAGCCAGGATTTGAACCCAGATGAGGCAGGTCCCAAGCCCACTTCCCAACCTGAAGACACAGGGAGCCTCTTCCCATGACATTCGACCAGAGGTCTGAAGGCCAGCCCGCTGCGGCTGGGTCATTTGTCTTCTGGGCCACTGGCCTCTCACCACGCCCGCGCTAACGGGGTCCGCAGGGCTTCTCCGGGAACAGCCACCCCGCACTGTGCCGCCTCCACCACAGGCAGGTCCGGCGCCTACGGGCGGAGCACAGAGCTCCGGCCGGGCTCGTGCGAACCGGCTCTCATGCTGGACACTCGTGAGGAGAGGTGACAAGACATTTCAGGAGATGATAATCCTCACCTGATTTGTCTTTTGTGGGCCTCTGTCATTTCTGCGCCCCAGCTTGCTTAAAGCGGGGTCCGCACGTGGGCAGGAGCGAGAAGCCTCGGCTCTGCCCTGAGTTATTCCCCGCCCACCTGCTCTAGGCCCCGGCGGCCTCTGTCCATGAGGCGCACAGCCTTCCAGGAAGCCTGTGCTCCCGCACACGAGTGGCCCTTGGGGCTACGGGAGAGCTAGGAGCTGTGAGGGTGTCTGACCATCTGGACTAGATAAGCCATTTGCTCCCCAGCAGGCCCAGGCGGGCCGGGGGGGGGGGCGGGGGGTCCACAGCTGCATCCCCTCCTGCAGCTGCACACCCTGAGCTCCTGCTCCCTGGCGCGAGTTCCTCATCTGAATAAACAAGAAGCATGCCAGCCTGGCCCACCTCAGGGGTGAGGCAGCACATCAAAGGTGATTTTTATGAGACGCAGGTCATCCTGAGTGCAGCGCTGCACGCAGAAGGCGCTCCATAAATGCCCCGGGTGCACCGGCTGAGTCTACAAGGCCAGCCGCGTCACTGGAGACGCCTTGATGAGCTAAAGGCCACTGCGGAGGTCACCAACCCCAGCGCCTTGCAGGCCAGGCAGGTGGCACCAGTGAGACAGCAGGGTGGCGGTCCCTGGGGTGACTTGCCCAGAGGTGCAGCCACCATGCAGAGCGCCCACTGTGTGGCCCACATGTGCAAACACATCCCGCAGGAGGCCCCTGGCCTCTACTCCAGGCAAGGGCCTCGGAAGCGCCGGCAGCGGCCCCAGGGCAGGGCGAGCAGAGCACAAGCTCGGGAAGGAGAGAAGGACAATGACAGCGTCCCTCCTGCGGTGGTCACTCGGTACCGGGCTCGGCGCGGGGTGCTTCACAGGACTGTTGGGGACCGTGCCGCACGTTAGTCCTCTTCACTGCCCTGTGGCCTGAGTACTGTTAGTAGCCCCATTCTGCAGGTCAGGAAACAGGCACACACACCTGCAGGCGTGGCCTCGTCGCAGAGGCCGGGCTGGGAGCTGAGCCCAGGTCTGGTCCCATGCCCACAGTCCTCACCACCTTGCTCTGCTGCCTTCCAACCACAGGAGCTGCTGGCTGCCGGGCACACTGCCACCCCCGCATCCCCGGGGCCAGCAGGGCTGACCCCACCCCGTACCCCCACCCAGGTTTGGGGGCTCCCTTATTCAGTCTACGAATACTCACTAGGAAGTCATCATCTGCCCAGAGCGGTGCCCGGCACCAGGACAGAAGGGGAACAGGGGCTGCCCTCACGAAGCTTACACTTCCCTGCAGCAGATAGACCAGGGGTTACCGCACAGCGTGGCGGCACTGGAAAGGAGAAAACCCAGGTCAACATGGAACGGATGTGCAGCCAGGCTCTGGGGCAGGGTGGGCTCCCTGGAGGAGGCAGCATCTGAGCTGCATCCTAGAGGATGAAGAAGGGACAGGTGGGAAGAATGTTCTGGACAGAGGGCATGATCTAGCACGGCCCGTTCCGGGAATTGCAAGAGGGTCAGGGTTGGAGGAGCAAAGAGGTCAGGTGGGCCCCACCAGGGGTGGGCCGCTCGTGCTTGTCGGGGCTTTATCCCAGGACCACAAGCAGCAGAATGCAAAATCATACGTGCGCTTTAGAGAGATCCCCGAGCGTGGCCCTGGCCAGGTAGTCAATTGGTTAGAGCATTGTTGGACACATCAAGGTTGCGGATTCGATCCCCAGTCAGGGTGCACACAAGAATCAACCAATGAGGGCATGAATAAATGGAACAACAGGTTGATGCTCCTCTCTCTCCCTCTCTCTCAAATAAATAAATATTTTTTTAAAAGAGAAAAGATTCCTGAGCAGAGCCGGTGGAAGAACAGGCTGGAGATGGGGAGACTGGAGATGTGACACGTCCCACCAGTTTAAAGCAAACCTGTTACCCTGACCCCCTCACATGGGTCCTAGTTTCTCAGCAACTCTTCCCTGTTCCCCAGTCTCCCAGCTCTGGACACAGAGGGTCACAAGCTGGAGCCTAAGATTAAGATAGCTCTAAAGCCGAAGCGTGACCCCTGGGTAAGAACCAACATCTCCTGCAAGCCGCCTCCACCCATTCCTCCCCTCTGACCACGGTCACACGCTCCCCCAGCACCCGAAACCAGCTTGGGCAGACCAGGGACGGCCCCCTTGTCATCTGTGTCTAAGGGTAATGGGAAAAACGGACTGTTTGCTTGGTGTGATAGGGCATGACACTGTTTACGCAGAAATAATAGCCCAGCTGTGATGGAGTCTAAATCTCCATTACAGTGAAAGATTTGAAGGAGTAAAGCAGTTAGAAAAATAATTGGTTTTCTTGTTTAGTTTAAAAATCCTTTATGCTCACAGATCCTGGACTTGGTACCTCCCTTCGGAGGTGCTTTAAGATAGAAAAGGGCAGGCGTGAGCAGGTGAGGCAGACAGTCTAGAGCTTCTGCTTTTCTGGAAGGCTCTTGGGGGCCGACAGGGCCAGAGCTGGTCTGGATGCTGGAGCACAGAGGGTCGGAGCTGGCTCGGTCTCCCGGGGCTGTGGCCAGGCTGAGCACAGCCTCTCCCTGCGGCAGACGTGCCGGGAGCGCCGGTTCTGCACGCTGACTGCAGGGGCGGAGTCTGGGGATTCGGCGCTCAAGGGAGGAGCCATTGCCAAAGGGTCATTTAAAAGAACAACAGGAGAAGGGAGAGAATTAGGGCCCCAACAACGAGAGGTCAGCTAAGGACGCCCCTGAGCTACCTTAGAGTATCTTTCCAGAGTTCGTGAGCCTCAGCTGTTCTCAGAAACGACAGTGCCAAGAAAGACACCCAGGTGAGGTCTGAGAGGTCATGTTCTGAGCACTCACTGTGCTAAACAGATCGCGTCTCCCCCCCCCAGCTCTCGAGGACACCCCAAGGTACTTCAGCCCCAAGGTACTTCAGCAAGCTGTGAGCCTGAACAAGACACGCAGGCTGACGGTGGGAGCCGTCATCTCCTCAGCCCAGGAGTCTCCTCATTTGTTCCTCTAAAGACGGCCGTCCTCCCGTCCCCTGCAACGACACCTGCTACACACACCGCATGGGGCAGGTGCCACCTGCCGGTACCGCGTGTTTAAGGACGCTGTGCATCGCCTATCACATCCTCACAACACTGTTAGATAGAGATGATTTCCCCCATTTTACAGGTGAGGAAACTGAGGCTCCAGAGGTTACACCACTCACCTAAGATCACACAGGTAGCAGGCAGTGGTACCAGGGATTTGAACTTGGCTCCACCTGCCTCTAGCCTGAACTCTCATCCACTATGCTACACCCCTGTGCTTGACACAGCTGCTTTAGTTAACAGATCACAGTGCCAAGGGAGTGGCATTGGCTGGCTGGACCGGAGAGGACGCATGCTCTTCGGCAGGAGACAGCCAGATACCCCAACCGTGGCCAGAGAGTGTCGGTATGTAGGGCCTGCAGGACGAGGGAAATGCCGGATGGTGCTCAGGGTGTGTAAGTGCAACACTACCTTTCCAAGGGGGAAGAGTCTACGAGAATGGCCTTGGGAGGGTCAGCGAGTAGCGGGATCTCTGAGTATTAACGGAGGACAAGATGTTGTAAGGGTTCCTTGGTACCGGCATTCCAGATCACCTCTCCCCGGCTCTAGGAGCAAGCCCAAGGAATGACCTAAATTGAGTACAGCATGAGAAAACAAATACTCAGAGGGAAACTATCCTTCCATCCATCCATCAGTCCATCCATCCACCCATCTATTCATCCTGCATCTCTCCTTCCACCCACCCATCTGTCCTTCCTTCCTTTCATTCATCCATCTCTCTATCCATGCATCTTATCAACTGTCCCTCTACCCATTCATCTGTCCTTCCTTCCATGCTTCCTTCTATCGTCCCCTGTTCTCCTTCCTTCCATTCGTCCATCCATCGCTCTTCTAGCCTCCCTCCCTTCCTTCTATCCATCCAGTACTCATCAAGAGCTCACATGTCCCAGATTCAGTCATCTTTTCCTGGCCCGGGACTTCCAGGAGACCTAGAAAGCATCCCTAGTGGAGAGTTCTTCCAGGAGGAGCACTGCCTGTCCTCAGGGGTGAGGACGGGGTGGAGCTGAGGTTCCTCTAACCTGTGTACCCTCATCCCTCTAAGCTTCTGGCTAGTCAGAGGCCTGACTCCCTCTCTCCCTTCTCAAAGTGAGTAGGGAGGTACTGACGGCCCAGTCCTGTCTGATCTAACGTCTGGAAGAAGATACACAGTGACTCCTCGTATAAGTCACCACTCCCTTTTGCTTACAAGATAATAAACCCTGGCACTGGCCTGTTGGCTCAGCGGTAGAGCGTTGGCTTGGCATGTGGATGTCCGGGTTCGGTTCCCTGTCAAGGCACACAGGAGAAGCAGCTATCTGCTTCTCCACCCCTCCAGCCATGGCTCGAATGGTTTGAGCAAGTTGGCCCTGGGCGCTGAGGATGGGGCTCCATGGTCTCACCTCAGGCGCTAAAATAGCTTGGTTGCAGAGCAATGGAACAGCGGGCCCAGATGGGCAGAGCATCGCCCTGAAGGGGGCTTGCCAGGTGGATCCCTGGTTGGGGTGCATGCGGGAGTCTGTCTCTCTGCCTTCCCACCTCCCACTTAATTAAAAAGAAAAAAGATAACACACCCCTGTGAAAAGAGTTAATAGGATGAAATATCATAGCAGCTAAGATTCATTACACCACAGCCTCTCGTTACACTAAAGGACAAAGGGCACAAAACTCGGATGAATGAAAAAAAGACTTTAGTTTGGTCTGACTTAAGACCAGTATTTCAAATATGACTTATATTTGAAATCTGGACCTCAATGTTGCCAATAGCTACCTTTGAAAAGAAAAATTCAATAAAGAAAAGAGGAGATAAGAGTATAGCGAGAAAAATGCAGACAGTTATGAGTTCAAGACCCTGTGGGACTCTCCTGAATATTTTAAATATCTTTGGGAGGGGGAATGAAAACAGCTTCTCCCAACTTAGCCGGAGAAGGGAGTCTCTTTCTAGTCTGAAAATCCTTTGAGGCAATTCTTTAAATTATTTACCAACTTTTTGATTATATTTTATGGCGGGGTAGGTGGCAGGGGAGGAAGGGAGGGAAAAAAGACAGCCAGGCAGGAAGTAACTGAGAGAAACCCGCGCTGACATTTCCAATATCTGTCTGGAATATTTTGAAAGCTGCCTGTCTGTTTGAAAGCGCACAGTCTCCAGCAACAATGGCCTACTGCCTTCCTACTTCTTAGGTCATATTTGCATACAAAAGACCAGCTGCTGAGCAGCTATTATGCCGTGGAGCCACAGTGGGCCTGGCAGAAGCCAGGTTACTCTGGAGAGCTAAGAACCCACAGAGACCCCATTAAATTTTCAGGAATTGTCAGGCCCTGGCCTTTTTTGAAAGGCCAGTGGGGAGACGTTCCAGTCAGAAGTCTCCCACAGTTGCTGCCACTACATGTTGGGTCCAAATTGGAAAATGAAGAGTGACAGGGCCTCTCTCCCCTAATGAGGGGAGCCGGCCACTCCTGAGGGCCGTGGCCGACCACGCCTTCGCGGGTGGGTGCGCGAGCCCAGGGGAGGAGCTGCTGTGTGTGCACCCACGGCCGGCTCTCTTCAAGGACCAATTTCAGGAGATTTATCCCCGTTGTAAGCCATCAGGTGCCAATATTTCAAATCAACCTTATGAGTCCACAGCCATGAAAGCGCTTGCCACCTAATAGACTTTGGAAACCTTCCACGGGGCTCAGGGCAGCAACGTTCTCTGAAAGCATCGCAATAAAGCCTCAATGTTCTGCCGCACTCTCGGGTCTTAAAAGAAACCGATGTGCTGTTAAGTGCAGCTCGGCTTTCCTGGCCCTTCCGCCCCACAAAGGTAGAGTGGAAAGGGTGGGGTGAGAACAGGCTGAAACCCGGGGGCGGGGTGGGCTCTTGGCATGCTCAGATTTCCCCCCCACACTCGGCATTCCCCACCTCCCAGTCTGCAGCCCCCTGTAAAAGGGAACAGACAACACTTGCCACCCACGGGCTGGGGATCAGGTCTAAGTGACGCGTGTACCGCTCTTAGCCTACCTCCTGGCATGGGGGGACCCTCTGGGCATATGGGCTCCTTCCTCCCTTCCCCCACCCTCCACCCCCACCCGGACCCCTAGGTCCAACACACGTTTAGATCAAGAGTTTACATCACACTCCACGGGAAAGAAACAAAAGGAGCTCCTGAGGAAACCCAGGCGGACGATCTCATTTCCTCTGCCCGAGAAGCAAGCCCAGGAAGCCCGTCGCCACGGAAAGGGGCGTGTGCAAAGCGCCTGGGGACAGCGCTCACCTAAGCAGAACGCCTCCTCCCTGCTTTGATTCAGGTTTTCAAAACAAGTCACCGACTCATGTCTAACAGAAATATGACAGTGACGAAAAGGATCATCATACTATCACATGCCTAAATTTATTCTAGGTGCTTCCATCAAAAAAACAAACAAAACCTTTTTTTTCCAGTCTATGGGAAACAGCAGGCTGGTCCAAGACTGGGGGAGGAGAAGCATCTCGGAGGGTCGGAACAACAGGGACAGAGATCGTCCGCGTGAAGCAAGGACGCCACACTGCTAATGGGGAGGCTGCCGCATGCCTTCACGGACGGTACCTCGGGCCAGGTGCGCCTCTGTCGTTTCTGACACTACAGAGGGACTGCTTTCCACTCAGGACTGAGGACGTTCCAGCAAGGTCAGGCGTCACCCTGCCAAGCTGAGCAGGAGGCTCTGCGGGGTGCCTGCTGGACCAAGCTCAGGAAACGAGGAAGCGACAGGAACAGGCTTTCTCAGGATCCAAAAAGTGTATCAAGGGGGACTGGTGTGGAGGGTGGCCTGCCTGCCCCCGGCCTCTCCTTCCAGCCACGGAGGCTGGCCCACAGCCAGGGGATGAATCAGCTGTCCCCATTCGTCCTTCCTTCCTTCCTTCCCCTTCCTTCCTTCCCCTCCCTCCCTCCAAGAAACAGATTCAGCCATGTCCCTCGCCTTTCTGACTAATGAGGTCTGACCACTTCCAGAACAACAGCCTGTTTCTAACACCCTCCTGAGACAGCTCTGCTCCACCCCAACCTCACGTCTCCCTTACTCACCCGCCCTGCCCAGGCCACAGGGAATCAAGGAGTCACCAACATATTGAGTCCAAAAAAGCGGTTTTTTGGACAGTACATGTTTGTTACACTGAACCAAACTAAACATGCCAGCAGATGAGTTCGTGAAGAGGAAAGGAGAGAAGACACTTTGGGGTTGACAAACAGAAGACGCTCAGGACGTCATCTACTCTCTATGGAGTGCTGCAGTCTAAGCATGCAGGACACGGCAAATAAACGACACGGAGGAAGGGTGGTGGACAGACCGGCGTGGAAGGGGGTGGAATCTGACTGGGTGGAGGGCGTGGGGACCATGGCGTCGGAGCAGCGAGCCCACACTGTGACGCCGACGGAGACGAGGGTGGACAGTGGGCGGACCGCACTGAGAAGGCTCCGGCAGACTGGGCGGAGACACACTGGGACCTCCGCGAAGGCAGTGTTCGTGGAGCGGCGAGGCTGCGGGAGGAGACCGGGTCAGCCGGAGGCCGGGCGCAGACCCTGGGCTGGGGGGTGGTCAGGGTCAGGACCGGAGCCGGCCTCCATGGGCAAGAGACCAAGGTTGAGCGCGGAGTGAGTTCGCAGGCGGGAACAGATGACGGTATGACAGTCAGCTGATTTCTCAAAACCTCGCGCATCCTCTAGGTTTTACTCATGCTGGAAACTCCCCAAGATCAAATTTTTTCAAGTCATCTCAAAACTCTTGCTGTTAAACTCAGACAAAGGTGCTCCCCACTCGGCCGGCCACCCCCGCTCCTACCTACACACACAGTGCTGGGGGCTCCAGCCCTGGCCCACCCCTCTCTCTCATTCTGGACAGAACGCAGTGCATCGTGGGGACCCGAGCAGGCCAGGGTTCCAGCAGAGGGGACAGAGCAGGCAGGCAGGGGTCTGTCCGCAGCCCTCCGGAGCTCAGACCCCTGCTCCACCAAAACGCAAGCAGGGAAGCGGCAGGCCCCAACCCTGAGGCCTCACGGCGCAGGCCGAGGCTGAGCCAGAAGGGAGGCCGCGGGCCGAGGTCCAGCTCGGAGCCCCTCCACACACGTGCACAGGGAAAGAGGGTGGGGGGTCTGGGGTCTGTGTGCTGGTGGGTATGACACCAAGCGACTCATCCCCGCGATTAGCAAGGCAGGCAGGCAGGCAAGCCGCTACCCAGAGGCCTCAGCCACATTACAGGCTTAATGGCCCATAATGCTTGGGGGGCCAACATGCCCCTCTGGTTGAATTTCAACGCGGTGAGCTTTGCACTCTGCATGAATTGATCGCCTTGGAGGAGGAAATGCTTTAAATGATGAGGCTCATTCAGGGGATGCCCCAGCCCTGAGCTGGAATATTCTCTGATCAATAGAAGGAAACTCTGTCTCAAATGCAAGCTCATACAGGCCCACTTTTTTTCCTTCCTGCCCCTACCCACACACCTGCTGCTTGGAACTGAACCCTGGACAGGGGCTTCTTCAACCTCCCAGAAGGAAAGTTTTGTCTGAGAACGGCAGGAGCCTGGTGGCTGCACGGTGAGCTGTTCTGGGCTCAGGAGAGCACGACACTCCCCTCTGTAGACAGTGGGGGAGGGAGCCCCGGTGGGAGCAGGCACACCAGAAGGCATCGTCCGTTTCTGGTAGATGCATGCGACCTGAATATTAATCATGAAGGGCTATGGCGGAGGAGGTGACTCACAGGGGGTATAGAGGGAGAGAGAAAGGTCAAAGGGAACAGAGAGATCGAGAGAACAAGACAGTGCCAAGGCAGGAAGGAGAACACTAGGGAAGAGGAAAAGGCGTTACAGGTAGAATCATGTCCCCCTAAAATTAGTATGTTGAAGTCCTAACCCCCAGCACCACAGAATGTGGCCTTGTTTGGAAACAGGGTCACTGCAGATGTATTTAGCTCAGATGAGGTCACTAAGGTGGGCCCATAATCCAACACGACCGGTGGTGTCCTTATAAAAAGGGCAGATGTGGGCACAGGCCTGCAAACAGGGAGAACGCCACATGAATGTGAAGGCAGAATCAGGGTGATGAGCCCACAAGCCAAGGAGTGTCGAGGGCTGTTGGCAAATCACCGGCAGCTGGGGGAGCGCAGGGAACAGCCTCCTTCCTCACAGCCCTCGGAGGGAACCGGCCCTGCTCAGCCTGGATCTCAGGGACCAGCCTCCTTCCTCACAGCCCTCGGAGGAACCGTTCCTGCTCAGCCTGGATCTCAGGGACCAGCCTCCTTCCTCACAGCCCTCGGAGGAACCGGCCCTGCTCAGCCTGGATCTCAGGGAACAGCCTCCTTCCTCACAGCCCGCGGAGGAACCGGCCCTGCTCAGCCTGGATCTCAGGGACCAGCCTCCTTCCTCACAGCCCGCGGAGGAACCGGCCCTGCTCAGCCTGGATCTCAGGGAACAGCCTCCTTCCTCACAGCCCGCGGAGGAACCGTTCCTGCTCAGCCTGGAGCGCAGGGAACAGCCTCCTTCCTCACAGCCCTCGGAGGAACCGGCCCTGCTCAGCCTGGATCTCAGGGAACAGCCTCCTTCCTCACAGCCCGCGGAGGAACCGTTCCTGCTCAGCCTGGAGCGCAGGGAACAGCCTCCTTCCTCACAGCCCTCGGAGGAACCGGCCCTGCTCAGCCTGGAGCGCAGGGAACAGCCTCCTTCCTCACAGCCCTCGGAGGAACCGTTCCTGCTCAGCCTGGAGCGCAGGGAACAGCCTCCTTCCTCACAGCCCTCGGAGGAACCGGCCCTGCTCAGCCTGGATCTCAGGGACCAGCCTCCTTCCTCACAGCCCTCGGAGGAACCGGCCCTGCTCAGCCTGGAACTCAGGGACCAGCCTCCTTCCTCACAGCCCTCGGAGGAACCGTTCCTGCTCAGCCTGGAGCGCAGGGAACAGCCTCCTTCCTCACAGCCCTCGGAGGAACCGTTCCTGCTCAGCCTGGATCTCAGGGACCAGCCTCCTTCCTCACAGCCCGCGGAGGAACCGGCCCTGCTCAGCCTGGAGCGCAGGGAACAGCCTCCCTCCTCACAGCCCTCGGAGGAACCGGCCCTGCTCAGCCTGGATCTCAGGGAACAGCCTCCTTCCTCACAGCCCTCGGAGGAACCGTTCCTGCTCAGCCTGGATCTCAGGGAACAGCCTCCTTCCTCACAGCCCTCGGAGGAACCGGCCCTGCTCAGCCTGGATCTCAGGGAACAGCCTCCTTCCTCACAGCCCTCGGAGGAACCGTTCCTGCTCAGCCTGGATCTCAGGGAACAGCCTCCTTCCTCACAGCCCGCGGAGGAACCGGCCCTGCTCAGCCTGGATCTCAGGGAACAGCCTCCTTCCTCACAGCCCGCGGAGGAACCGGCCCTGCTCAGCCTGGAGCGCAGGGAACAGCCTCCTTCCTCACAGCCCTCGGAGGAACCGGCCCTGCTCAGCCTGGATCTCAGGGAACAGCCTCCTTCCTCACAGCCCTCGGAGGAACCGGCCCTGCTCAGCCTGGATCTCAGCCCTCTGGCCGGGAGAACTGAGAGGAAGCAAATGTCCCTTGTTGAAGCCACCCAGGTGGTGGACCTAGTCCCAGCAGCCCTGAGACACCCGTCCAGAGGGGAAGGGAAGGGGACAGAGAGTCAGAGGAGGAAGTTGTGCAGCCCCGCCACCTCTTTCTTAAAGTCGACGTGACTGAGTGGGGGCTCACTGCTGCGCCCCGCTGCCCCCAGCTGCGGCCCAGAGGGGCCACTTCCTCGTCCAGCTCTCCACCTGCCTGTCCTCCCAGCCCCTCCACTTCCCTCGGCCAGAGCTACCTCTGCGGAGGATTAATTTTTAATAAATCAGCACTCTGTTTTTCTGTGCTTATTAAAATTTAAGACAATGAGTCATGGAACCTGCAAGGCCGGAGCTGACTAATTACCGCTGCACAGCTGCCTGGGATGACCGTGTGGCCCTGGGGAGCAGGTGGAGAGCTGTCGGCGTGCGGCTCCGCCGGAGGCCGGGGACGCTCGGCCCCCGTGTGATTCGTGCCGTCCGCCGCGCACCAGGGTCAAGGGCAGAGAGCTGTCAGCCGGCCCTGCGGGCTCACGCTCAGGCATCTCGGCCTGTCACCAACCTCAACACTGCAGAGGAAATGAGGGGCTGAGGTAAGGGGGGCTTCAGCCCCTGCCACTGGCCTGCGGGACGTTCAGATACAACTTTTACTGATGCACCCCCAAAAAAAGAGGGGTGCAACCTCTGCAAAGAGAGTCTCGGCGTTGAGTGACACAGTGCACGAGACATGTAGCCCCTGCCACACCTGTCACTCAGCCAGCACACGTCCTGCACTGGCCACCCTCCCTGTGACACACCCTACCAACCCCACCCTCAGACCCAAATGCCCTTCTCTCCCCCCCCTCCCCACCCAAGGGTCCCTCCCCTCCTGAATAAGGGACAAGTTTCCCACTCCAACAGGAGCTCTGAGCCCCGGCTCCAGCCCTGGGCCATCTTTCCTGACCTCCCTTCCGCAGGCGCCGGCAGGCGAACTGCTTCTGGTTCCCCAAACTCTACGCTGTGTCACCTCTCTCAAGGTTTTTTAGGGAGCGGCTCCTTCTATCTGGGACCCCAGCCTCCCCTGTCTATTTGGTGGATCTTATCCTTCCAATCCCTGCTCAGGCCTCCCCTCTGACTTCCCCAAACAAGACTTTCCTCCTGTCTTCTCACAAATGCTTTCTCCACCTCGCACTTGTTTTTATCATGGCACGTGTCACACTGGACTTTAATTACTTTCTCTGCACAACTGTGGCTCAGCAGCACTCCTCAGGGGCACAGGGGTATCTACCCCCAGTACCTAGTGCTCGCTCTGACCCCTGGGACACACACACACACACACACACACACACACCATTCACTAAAATAACTCTAAACTCTAAATCAAGTCTGGGGGTTCCAGCCTAACCAGTCTGCCTTTCCCTGGAGACCATGGGAAACTTATGGACCTGGAGCCAGGAGTCAAAGGGTCAAAGGCCCAGGGCCTTGCATCATTCTGACGTCAGAGGAGCAGAAGTCACAGCAGAGCTCTACCTGCCCGTCACGATGCCCTTTTCTAGAAAAGCCTGACCACGGGCAACAGTCTGCATTATGGCCCCTGGTCCTTTCTTGCCTTCTCTCACCTCACTCCTTCCCCACTCTTGCGCCCCAAAATAAAGCAGGGAGCACTTCAAAAGAAAGTTGACCATGACCCAAGTTGAACACAAAGGTAGTCTTTAAAACGCCATGAGGATGTTTGTGAGACACGTTGAGCCCGAGTCCCCAAACACTGCGAACGGTTTAACTTGTGTGCCACATAAACACCCTGAAACTCCAGTTTTACGTAATGCTCACTCAAGGGGAAGAAAAGCATGAAACGGTATAGCTCTGCCATCGCTAAGCTCTGGCCCAGCTCTTACAGAGGCAGGCATTCTGCTGAGCGACGCTGCCCAACAACCAGTGCCAAGACTGGGCTGGAATCATCCGGCGGCCATTAAAAGGAGCTACCATAGATACCCAAGCAGGCAGCCCACACGCGGCCAAGTGCCCAGCAACCAGCAAGCGGGGCGGGGGTGGGAATGCTCGTATAGTCTCCTCATGGCCTGTAAGGCCTCCCCACACACCAGCCTGGCTCAAGGCAAGGGGCCATGAGACATTACGGGTCCAGTTATTCCCTGGAGTTCTACAGTGGCTCCTCAGAGTTCTGGGCTAAGCAGCCAGGCTTCATTCTGATCACTTAGCAGCGAGGCACAGACACTGTCAGGGTTGAAGTGGGCTCCCTTCCACTCATCCAGGGCTTCCCGATCACAGTCCTTGTATTTCTAGAGATGGCAGCAACAATGAAGCTTTGCCGGCTTCTGGAAGTCAACTGGAAACTGCGCACTGACCCGAATTTCCTCACTTTTAACAAAAGAATGACAACGGCATTGGCCTAAAGCTCTGATGGCCACTGAGAGACTATAATCGTGTGTGTGTGTGTGTGTGTGTTATTAATATTTACAACATATTATAAATTATAACTTATCACATATCATATATATACTATATATCATATAGTACATCATAGCACACATATAAGATTGCATATCTGTGTATATAGATATATACACTGATACATATGAATGTATATATAAAATATAAGTTGATACATTTTTAGTGATACATATTCTATATATGCAATATAATGTCTGATAGATCTACATCAACCTGATATATAAATATATATCTAACTTGAACCTATCGAGTCAAACTTCACCTGACTTCTCAATATTTATTCATTGATTTTTAAGGGAGAAAAATATTCTTTCAGGACCTGGGGTCCATAGGAGAAAACTAATTTTAAAAGACATGAAGACGTTAGAAAACACTGTCTGTCACTTCACAGCTGAGGAATCTGAAGCCCTAAGGGGGGGCATGACCTGGGGAAGTTTCTCAAAGAATGCTCCAAGAGGCATCAGTCCTGTGAGAAGGTCCTTAAAATAAGAGTCTATCTCCGCCTGACTAGAAAACCGGAAGACTCGCGAGCAAAGTAAAGGCTCTGAGAAGTTCTGCATTTAGGGAACATTTATTCAGCAGTGGCTCAATTTATTTACACACAAACATCTTTGGCCCGAGAGTCTTTGTGCCTCCTGACATTTCACACTGCCCTGGGGAAATGTGGCCCTAGGGGGCCATGTCCAGTCTCCCCCATCTAGAATCCAGCTCTGCCCAGAGGAGCGGTGAACTTGGCAGGTGTGGTCAATCTGACCACACATTAAAACTCCAGGCCTTGGAACATGACACAGTGAAACTTCTTGCTCCCCTTCCCTCCCAATAGCCAGGAATTTTCCAAAGGAGTTGCCAATAAAAACACAGGGCCCAGGGTACACGGATGCTGGGCGGGGAAATAGCATGCCTCGTTCCCATCTCAAAGAGTCTTGGAAGGTTCAGGTAAGTCTCCTGCCAAGGGTACTTAAATGGTTGAGAATGACCTAGAAGGCAATCATCTGCCTAAAATAAACCCTGAGATGAAGCAGCCCTGGGAACCGCATCACCCTTCTGCAGCAGAGATCTGCTGACCCACAGGCAGCAGGCCCGGGGTTTAGCCACCAATCCGGTCCTGACCATGGCCCTTGACCAAGGCTATAACTCTGCACGCCCATCTCCAAAACAGGGGGGTCAGCTCGGGTGCTTTCACTCCCTCTTCGAAATGCTGTGCTGCCGGAGGGAGGTGCAGACAGAAGTGCTCCGGACTCAGCCCTCCCCGTCAGTCTGCCCTGCCCGGGGAGCTCCCTGCCAAAGGCAGGAAGTGTTCTTCACCATCTTTGCATCCCCAGGAACGA
The DNA here is from genome assembly GCF_036850765.1 of Saccopteryx bilineata. Classification (NCBI taxonomy): domain Eukaryota; kingdom Metazoa; phylum Chordata; class Mammalia; order Chiroptera; family Emballonuridae; genus Saccopteryx; species Saccopteryx bilineata. Next base: position 384,438,824 of record NC_089491.1, on the reverse strand, counting down.
GCTCAGAAATGTCGATCATTGCTACTGTTACACAGTAGCGGGTGACAGTTTCATTCTGCTGCCTAGAAATCCCTCACCTCTCTGCTGTCGGCTCTGGGGGAGGGTTCGACCAGGGCTTCTCTGCAGGGCAGCTGCGCCCTCTCCACACGCAATAAGGCACGTAATAACAAGCTTCCAGGTGATGTTTCTTCCACCTCTCTCCCCCATTCATCTTCAGAGCTTTGTCCAAAGAGCCCAACGCCCTTTCAGACCTAGACTCGAGCAGAACATCTGCCAATGAGCATCGGGAGAGCCGGGGTGTGTGTGTGCAAGTGACTGTGTGTGTGTCTGTTGGAGAGGGGGCAAATCCAAAAGTTTTCCCAAGGTCACGCGGCAAATCAGCATGTGGCAGGTTCCGCTGAGCACTCCGTGCTGCCCTATTTCTCAGAATCCAAACAGGAGGCCGGGCATGCAGAGCCGCAGCCTGCCCCCACCCCACCCCGTCCTCCACGCTGCCCCAGTTCTCCCGCTGTCTCGGGTCCCCGGTCATCACATCTCCCGAGAACATCTCTGTTTGTTTTGGACTCACTCTACACGAAAACTTAAAACCCTGGGGGGTGGAGGGCGGCGCAGGAGAGGGAACTGCGCTTGTTTAAAGATGATCTCTTTTTAACAGCTGTAATCTTTAATTCATAACGGTCCCATGAACCAGGCCAGCCGCGGACAAGGGCCGGGGGCCATCCCGTTCTTAAGGTTTTTAAACACAAGCGGCTGTACAGGAAGTTACTTTTCACAAAAGCAAAAGAGAAAAACATGCTAATTTATAACCAATGCTTCATCCTCCCCCCCCCCCACTCCTCTCTTCTTTTAAGTCTTGTTATTGTTGCCAAGTGGTCCGACCCCTGACCACAACTCCTCGTGTCTGAGCTGGGAGCAGGGGCTTCATTTCATCATTCGGGAGGGGGACCACAAAACCAGCTTTTGTGCAGTTCCCATAGAGAGAGACAAGTCTCATATGAGTGGCAATAGACAGCTGGCTGCACTCTGAAGGAAAAGGAAGTTCTAACACAGACCCCAGGGCCACATGAAGAGGCGTGAGCGAGAACTCGCAGTCACAAGCAGCTACCACGGCCCTGAACACATGCGAGGTGCGAGGTGCTCCGTGGCAATTTATAAGGCAGGTGGGGAAACCCAGGCTCTCAGAAGGTACTGAAGAGTCTCGAGGTCATGAAACTAAGGCTGACAGGGGCAGGGTTCCAGCCAGGCCGTCTGATGGTCCGGCCTGCGGGAGTGGCGACAGGCAGGGCCGGGACAGAAGATGGGTCACAACTCCCAGATGGAGCCATGCTAGCGACCCCCTCCTGGGCAGGGGGTGCTAGTGTCCAACTCTGCTGCCTTTGCCCAGTGAAGAGTCCAAGAGCCACATGGGCTACTTAGCTATGAAGAACTATTCTATTCTGTGGCCACAGTCCAAAGCTGTAGGCCAAGGCTGAAGTAGATAGATCTCTAAGAAGCTCTGCCATTGGCGGCTCTAAGAAGCAGGCAAGGCCGGCTGAGAGCGTTCAGGACGGCCCTTGAGCACAGGACATGGGTGCACGTGGCCACCCAGTGTCGACATCCTGACACACAAAGGAGGGGTCTCAGCCATCCACAGTTCCTGGTCGTCCCAGAGGCCGGCAAACGTCTTCATCATTGCTCTGTCCGAGGCTCCTGCCACTCAGAAACACACTGAGGGAACATAGTCAAGATCTGAAAAGAACTCCTACAGGGAAGCAGTCCTCTTCACGCAGCTCCAGGGTAGCTGCTTATGTCGCTGAGCGCTACGCCCTGTGAATGAGGGTTCCCTTCCAGGTGCCCGCCAGGCTGCCAGCTGGACAACAGAACACCGGGTCGCACGGCCCTCTCTGCCCAGAGCAGGAACTCACCCAACCAGTGGTGTCTGAGGAGGATGATAAAGGCGTGAGGCCTGGGATCAGACTGAGTCCTGGCTCTGCCAATTTTCAGCTGTGTGACCTCGAACAAGTCACCTAACCTCTCTGTGCCTCCATTTCCTCATGGGTAAGGAGGGAATAAAGGTTGTGGTTCAGAGTAAACAAGTGAATACAGAGGAGTGCCTGGCACAGGGGACCTGCCGACCCAGGTGAGTGGCTATGTCTGCCCGTGCTGCCATTCTGACGTTGAACTTAAGCTTCTTGCTTTGCCTTCTTGACGCTGAGATGGGCAAACGTAATCGAGTGATACCACTGACTCCTCGCCACCTGGCCAGCTTTAGGGATATGGCTTAACCCCAAAGTGCCAGGTTACATGTGGGACCCGTGCTGCCCGACACCTGGACAGCAAGAGCAGAGACAGCGAGCACCACAGAGGGTCACGAGATGCCTTGAACACCAGGAAGGTGGCATCACGGTGATTACGTGCACAGGCGAGAAGCCCTCAGCCGGACAGGGCCGCTTGGCCGGGGGCTAGGCAGGCGGCCCTGGTCCCCTCCGCCACGTGGACGGCCTCTCCACACTGAGGTGAGACCTGCATCCAAACCCACTTCCCACCTCCGCACTGCGTCACCGGGCGGCACACGAGTCTCTCCAGCTCTCCTTTACAAAACACAGACGACGACAGCACCACGCACGTGAGGAGGGCGGGAAAAACGGGCGAGGCAGGAACAGGCGAGGCGGGGCCCAGAGAGCGCTTCACTCAGTACCTGGCACAGTACAGGTGTCGAGTTAAAAAATAAAGGTAGCTATTCTAACTGCAAAACTGAGAGAAATCAGATCAGAACCCTCAGAGACCAGCATTTTCAAATGTCCCTCCCCCCTTTTTTATTTTAAGTCCAGAAAACAGTTCGTGTTTAGCACCCTCATCTACAGAGAAGTGAGCCAATGGATGGAGAGATGGCTGCAGCCACCTGGCTGTCCCCGAGAGCCCGGGACGCACAGGCCAGGGGTCTCTGCCCAGCGTGGGGCACACAGCCTGGAGGCAGAGGTCTGGTTTCTTGGTTCTGCCACTGGTGGGCAAGGCGGTCCTGGGCCAGCTGCATCCCCTCTTTGAGGACGCACAGGGGTCACAGGGTCCCTCAGAGCCGACAGTGTGTGACCTACTCCCCTCTGGAGGAATAGGTCCCTACCCTCCCGGTGAAGAGAAGGAGAGAGTTGCAGGCCACACTGCCCAGAGCCAAGAGGAGGACGGCTGGACCCTGCCAGCCACTTCTGTCCCTCATACCAGCTGGACAAACTTCCGCCACATTTCTGGGGGAGTCACTAACCTGGTTTACCAGGTGCTGGAGTTGGAAGGCCTGATCATGTCGTCTAACCGGAGACTGATGACTGAGAGTGTGGTCAGAGAGCCCGTCTTCCGGCCAGGCGGACGTGAGCACATGGGAGAGCTAGGCTCCAGAGAGGAAAGAAGGGCTATCACTCGTGGTCATGTCCTGGTCAGCGAAGCTTGCGGAAGTCAAGGCTTCGCTGACCAGGACCATTTTCACATCTCCCTGATCCCCCGGGCTTCATGTTTAGGGCTAGAGAGCCAGCTGATGGAGGTGACCGACCGAACCCCATCCCTTCCCTCTTCCCGAGGGGCCCAGGGTGGCCCTGCAGGGCAGCAGCTGTGAAGGGTTTTAAAGACTGCAGCCTTACAGGAGGCGAGCAGGAGGCGGCCCGCCAGACGGCCGCGCCAGCTTCACTGCTGTTCCCGAGTCACACGCCTGCCTCCCGAACCTCCACATCTTCAATCTCCGGGAGCAGCGAAACACCGAAGCGGATTTCTCCGCTGGCCTCACAGCAGAGGTACAAGCAGGTGAGAATGAGATTAGGGACCCATTCTCTGTGCAGGCCCAGCAACAGCTCTGGGGCCTCTGCTCTTGGGAAACAGAAGTGTCTCGCCGTCCAGAGACTCTCGCGAGGCCCAGGCTGATGCCTCTGCCGCAGAAATGTCACGGGCGGGGCAGGATGCAGGCAACTCCTTTCAGAAGGTCTTCCAGAGCCCAGGATGGGCAGAGAGGCCCGCTACTTCAGAATGAACAACCAGTTCTTCGAAGGTGCCTTTCTCAACCACCCTCACTCACGTCTGTGCACGTATTTAGCGAAGGATCTCATTTGTACATTTCAGGACCGGATTCTGTGCCGCAGAGATGAAGGCTTCTCCACGAAACTCCTACCTTCAACGAGTGTCCGTGGGCATGGACACACCCATGCTCACGCATTTACATGCTCACAACCACACAACGGACACTCGTATCCGGCCCAGTGTCAGGCACTCCTGGTGAGAAGACAGTCCGCATGGAAAGGCAGAGCGAGCTCAGGGCTAGAGGCCTGGCCCTCAGTCGCCCCTCAGCACTCGTTCCTTCCAGACACTTACCTGCACCCTCCAGCCTTCCATCTTCCCGATCTTAACCTCGATTATTTTTTTAAGTTGCTTTTTTTTTTTTAATGTTTTGCTTTATTGATCTTAGAGGAAGGGAGAGAGCAGGAAAGAGAGAAGAACACCTGTTTCTGCACGTGCCCTGCCTGGGCATCCAACCGACAACCTCTGCGCTTTGGGACGGTGCTCTAACCCACTGAGCTACCCAGCCAGGGCCTTAACCCTGAGTACTAACAACTAAGAAACCTTCCAGAGTCCGAGGAGAATGAAGAGGGTAGAAATACCACCACTACCTACCTGGCCGTCCAACCCCTACACTGATCCACCCAACCTCCCCCTTCTCCCAACCGAGTCTCAGGAAAGGATAGAGGAAAAGGTGAAAAGTTTGGGGAAAGTGGGAAGCCCGCCCTGGAAGACAAAGCAATCCTCCACTGTTTACTCTGAGTACATAGAAAAGTATACAAACGCACAGGAAAGGCTCTGATGACTGTCCACCAAAGCGAGAGGACCGAGCATGGGTATGGTGTCGGGGGAGGGGTCAGGAAGAGGAGCGACTTGTCCAGGGGACTTCGACTTTTCTAGGGGTTCTCATTTTTCCCAAGGAGACCGTCTTCCTGTATCACTGCCTGTGATTTAACAAAGCTTCTTTTCTTTTCTTTTTTTAACTGGGAAGTGCCATTTCCAATCTCGGCTCTAGGTACAGAAGAAACTGTATCCTTTTCCTCCTCCTCATTTTTTGTTTTAGAGAAGGAAAAGAAAACTCTCTTCCCTTCCAATGTTGAATTTGCTGAAGGTCAAATTCTAGTGCCTATAAACTTCAATAATGTCTCCATAATTTACTATTTTTTTATAGGCTCTATCATTTTTAACGGCAAAAGCCAGTGATTTCTCACTGTTCATTTGCAGCACGGGAGGGGTAAAAGAAAAATCTGTTGTGTCTGATGTGTCTTAGCTAAAGCACTTCATTTTCCTTTCTGGTCAGTACGTAAGCTAAAAATTACCTCTTGCTAATAGAGGCACGTGTCTCTAATGGACATGCAACGTATGCGCCTGTGATCAAGCCCAGGGCAAAGAGAGTAAAATGGAGACAGCTGCCCAGAGCGTGGTCCACGCCATCCGCTCACAGAGGTTTTCTCTACTAAATGTATCTGTGTTTGAGAAACCGCTGGTCTACAAGGTCAGAGATTTCTTAGGTCATCAACCAATTACAAAACTAAATTCCAAGCAATCCAGGTCCTTTATATGTGCGAAGACCATTTGGAGCAGATCTTTTATTCTGGGGCTATAAACCAGGACACGCCTGGGAAGAGAAAAGGAGACTAAGAGCAAGCCTGGCGGTCCAGCCCCCTGGAGAGGGGCCTCACCCAGATCTGGAGCTGGCTGGCTGAGCCCAGCACCCACCCAGGCCTTATGTGTGCCTTCCTATCAATCAAGAATTGTGCTGGGGGACTGGGTGCGTCTTGGCACTTCGTGAAAAGGGCACGGGCCAGGGAGTTAGATATCTGGGGATCAGCCCTAGCTTGGCCTCCAATCAACAACCCAGTGAGGCCCTTGATGGTGACAAAGACTATTTAGTGCTGACTACATAGACACCAGGCAGTGCACAAAGCACCCTGTGTGTGCATGATCTCAGGCGACCCTCTGATTCTCTACTCACTCCTAACCATTATCCCCATTTTGCAGATGAGGAAACCGAGGTTCAGAGCAATTATATAGGGACTAGCCCAAAGTACAAGCTAGTAAGAGGATAATGGCACCATGACAGTTCTCCCTTACACTCTCTAAGTTTCCTTTTCTGCTCCTCACCTGGTTCTGAGGTTCCCAGAGACAACACAAAAGAAATTCCTTATCAAAACAGCCAAGGAGTGCCCGGAAGAGCGGAACGCCCCCTCGTCAAGCCACGAGTCCTTGGAGGTCGATCCAGGAGAACTGTGGCTCTGTTCCGATGATGCTAGAGCCGAACAGGTCACAGATAGCTACCCTGGACCCCACACAGACCCATTCCTCACACTTCCACACAGCCCTCCCTGGGGAATCCGCACGGGATTTTTGTTACTAACAGTTTCGGCAGAAGTCCCGCTTCCCTTCCCGGCGTGGTTCTTACGTGGGTGAGGGGGATGGGAGAAGACACCTGCTCTGCACACCCACGGGCGGGCATCTTGCCAAACGCCGCCTTGCGCTGTCTTCCTGTTCATTCTGCCTCACGGATGACTTTTAAAGCTTTTTAATTGTCCTTAATAGATTACCTACATGTGTGCAATTGTTACAATCGTTTCATTAATTTTTCTCGGCGCATCTAAGCTGTTTATCACAGAAGCGTTAATGAAGGAAAAAAAAGCATGCCAGTCAGGATCTTTCTCACACACTCTGGGCTCGGACAAATGTTTGTGGGGCTGTCTGCCCACACCACAAACGGTTAGGGATGTATTATTTATTTCACCCTAGCCAATCGCCTTTCCGCAAGGCCAGAGGGAGCGTGCCCACAGAGAGCCCCAGAGCCCGCACTGTGGACGCGCAGCGCATGCGGCGCATGGCGCCTGCCTGCCTGCCCCGTGTTGGGTAACTCGTCACCTGATCTCCGTGCTCCCTCGGCTGAAATTGACACTCCGAGTCGTCGGGTGCTCGCAACTTGCCCCACACCAACGAGGAGAGAAATGTCAGTGATATTTCAGGTAACGTGCTACTTGGCATTTGAGGCTTTCAACCAGAAGTAAATTACTGGAGGGTGAGGAGGGTGGATACACCGTGATGGCCAAAAGCGACATTCTGGAAGCCAAGCGTGTAGTCTGAGAACAAGCAGCAGCGAAAGCCGGCTCTTGGGCCCAGCAATCGACAGGGGATTAGTTGGCTTCCCAGGCGCTGGAGCGGAAAGGGGCTGCTGGAAGTGTGGCTCGTAGAACCTGAGCCTGCCCGAGCCACTCCATATACCCGCCATCTGACCACAGGCGTGGTGGCCAGGTCCGCTGGGCCTTCCTCATGTGACCGCAGGAGCCCTGGGCTCAGGCAGAACAGGGACTGGGCCCTCCACAACAGGGCACTCTGTCCAGGGAGAGTCTTTCCAAAGGAGAGAGCATTGAATGTTAAAACTTAAACTCTTGCAGCTGGCATCAGAGTTGTTGAGGCTGACGACTCATCTGCTTGGAGCAAACGGGATTATTTGGACTCGGCTCTTACGAATCAACCCGGCATCAAAGCGTACGTGAGTGCAAATGATACATAAAGGGCAAGCCTGACCCTAGCTCCTCCTCCCAAAAGGCTCATTTCTAGCCACACTGGAGTCTTTGGATTTTCCCTAGCACACTTTTTACCCAAGTGGGTTCTCTTTGTCAGAAAAGTTCTTCCCGTTTTCACATTTCCTATCCAACTCCTACTCATCCTTCAGAGCCCATACTTTTTGTCCCCAGATGGAGCCATGCAGAATCAATGATGCTCCTTCAGCATGTGGATGAATCTCTTTTATAGCCCAGCAGACACTCAAAGAATATTCCCTGAGTTGGATGGGTGGTCAGTCTTTAACTGGTGTTCCTCAGATCCAGAAGGGGGAACCCTGACTGAAGGCACCTCTGCTGGGGCCTAAAAGGCTTGCCTCGGGTGAAAAAGCCGTATTCTCTGTGGTTGTCACCTTTGCCGTGAGAGCAGGGAGCAGAGAACTCCAAACCGGCCATCTGGGCAGGAACAGACAGATCCCTGTCCTTGGATCAGGTCCCTAAACCTCTAGCTTCTCAGTCCACAGAGCACAGATCCTACACCCACCTCTCCAAACTCATCTCCCATCACCCGCTCCCTTGCTCACTGTCCTCCAGCTCCAGCGTCCTCCCTTCTGTTCCCTGAACTCACCAAGATCACCTGCGCCTTGGACACCACGTGGCCCGTGGCCCGTGCCTGAAAACCTCTGTCCTAGGACAGCCCGATGGCCGCAGAGAGGCCTCTCCGCCCACTCTGCCTCAACACACCCCTCACAGCCGCTTCCCTGCTCCCTGGGGCCTCTTCCACCCGACAGTCTGGTATTTCCCTCTTTGTGCTGGTCAGTATCCGTGAGTAAACTGTTCATTCATTTGTTTTCTCGTCTCCAGCCTGACTCCCCATTAGATTACAAACTCCATGAGAGTAAAGGGCCGGCTGTGTCATTCACATCCACATCCCCAATGCCCAGGACAGTGCCTGGCACATGGTAGGCACTCCTAAATACTGGCCTTACAGATGCGTAAAACTCATCTTGCTGCAGAACAAAATCTGGTCCCCTAAGCCCCTAGAAGAAAGGCTCCACATGCAGGAAGACAGCCCAGTCGGCTGAAGGAAGTCTAGGAAGCAGAGACCGGAAATACCGTGGAATGCGGGGAGACACCTCGGGGAACACTGGTAAACACTCAGCAGGAACAAAAACTAGTTGCGCGTTAATATATGCTGCCTCTTCCTTAAACAGCTTATGAACACTATAATTTTCTTCACTAAAACGCTGTAACAGAATCGACTCCCCTAATTACAGATGTGTGTATGCATTATAATCTTTTACACAATTAAACCTACTTAAAAGAATACGTGATTAAATGCCCTCCCCCTGCCCTGTCACGAACCCATCCCTCCCCTAGCCACCACCACCCAGAAACAAACAAATAAACAAATAAAAATGACAGAACAACAACAACAAAGTGCTGAAAATATACGAAGCTGAGTTGCAGACAGACAAAAAGCTCCAGGAAATTGAAATTCGGGCCGACATGGAACTTTGTGGCTCCGGGGGGGGGGGGGGGGGGGGGGGGAGTCAGCTTCCCACTCCAAACCCAGCATCGAAGAGCTCAGCATTGGACCGTGATGTCAAATTAAAGGCCTGCAAGTATCACACAAAATGTCTCACTTCAGGAGCAAACCTCTTCCCTCGCGCTGTTCATCTCCAGACAATAACACACGGTTTGGTGACCGCAAGCTGGCAGCGGCTTTTCTGGGATCATCTCTTGATGTGTTCACAAACGCATTCCTGGCCTGGGGATATTTACCAGGAAGTCGGGGGGCACTCCTCTGGAGCCAGGCAGGTTTAACTGATAAATCTTTCTTTGGGACGCTGGCTGTACATCTCGGGGGGCGGAGGGGACATCCACCATGGAATTTTTATGAAAAACGCCCAGAAGTAAGAGACTCACTCGAGGCTAACGCCTCACTTTTTAAAAATTCAGCATCATGGGGAGCAAGGGGGGCCTGCTGAGGGTTGAAACGGATCCTCCCGTTTCAAGCACTGAATGGGCCCTGAGCACAAAGCCGTGTTATCTGAACCCCTCAAAGGCTGGGGCTTGAAGTGGAGATCAGGCAGGGAGGTTTAATTACAGCCACGGAGGGGACTCGATCCTCTGGGGCCCTCTCATTGCTCCAGATGTGCCTCAAAAAGCCCTCTTTTCTGCCTGGGCCACGTTCAACGCCAGGCTGCACCAGATGTGGATTCTGGAGGGCAAGCCAGGGATAATCAGAACCATCTTCCTGCTCTTCCGGGAACAAAGCTCAGCACAGAAGCAGGGCACCTCGCTGTACGGTCTGGGCACCGTCCAAGGTGCGCTTGTCCGTGCTGAGCGTCCAGAGGGCAGGGCCAAACCGGGCCCTCCAGCGTTGACAGTGTCCTGCAGCAGCCCTGGGAGCTGTGCACGGCAGGCAAAGGACGCCTGGCCAGGTCAGGAATGCTATAGGATCGCTCGAGCCCCTCGAGGCTGTTCTATGACTGAAAAGGAGAGAGTTTTGGGGAAGAAGGAGAAGGCCAGGAGGAATCAGCCGGCCCTCAGGGGGGGGGGGAGTCTCTCTCTCTCTCTCTCTCTCTCTCTCTCCTCTCTCTGTCTCTCACACGCACACGCACACGCACACACAGTGCACCTTGCCAATTCTCTCCCTGGGACTAAGCGGAAGGCAGCTGCAGTTCCTGGAGTGTCCACTAGGGCACCACCAGCCGCCTGGGAGGCACTCACACATCTGCCCTGTTTGTCATGGAGGAAGACAAGAGAGAGGCGATGCTGGGATGTTTCCCTGGGCTCTTGTTCTGCCCTCACAACAGGCCTACTAGGTGGGAACACTCATTATCCCATTTTGCTTCTGAGGAAACTGAGGCTCAGAGAGATGAAATGATTTGCCCAAGACCCAAAGACTCACAGCTACTGAGCCACTGTTCACGGCACACCGCGTGATACAAACCCTGTAAAGGTGCAGCAGCCTAATTCAGAGGGCAGAGAGGAGACATCATTGTAAGTGTCAGCTCAGCCCCTAACTTGCCCTTTGACCTCAGGAACCCTCCTAGCCCCCAATTCTCTGCTCTGCACAAAGGATCGTTGGCCCTTCCAACGTGGTTCCGTGGATCCGGGCGTCACCGAGTTAGTTCCAGGGCCTCCCCACGCCAGCAGCCTGCTAAGCCTGCAGACACTGTCCTCAGGCCCTTGTCAGGTGCCTGGGCTAGGGCGGGCGGTGAAGGGAGGCGGTTCCCCCGGAGCCGGTGCCCAACGCAGCTACCAGGAAGTCTCATCAGTCAGAACCAGCAGCTGCTGCCGCCGCAGACCACATGGCACCCACGGGCTGCACCCGGGACTCTGATCAACCGTGGGGGCGGCTGGGAGCGGGGCAGCCAGGGAACGCGGGGTCCCAGCGCCTCCACGGCTCCTGCGTGGGCTCTCCTCATCCACGGCTCCTGCGTGGGCTCCCCTCGCCCACGGCTCCTGTGTGGCTCTCCTCACCCACGGCCCCTGCGTGGGCTCCCCTCGCCCACGGCTCCTGTGTGGCTCTCCTCACCCACGGCCCCTGCGTGGGCTCCCCTCACCCGCGGCCCCTGCGTGGGCTCCCCTCACCCGCGGCCCCTGCGTGGGCTCCCCTCACCCGCGGCCCCTGCGTGGGCTCCCCTCATCCGCGGCCCCTGCGTGGGCTCCCCTCATCCACGGCCCTTGCGTGGGCTCCCCTCGCCCATGGCCCCTGCGTGGGCTCCCCTCGCCCGCGGCTCCTGCATGAGCTCCCCTCACCCGCGGCTCCTGTGTAGGCTCCCCTCATCCACGGCCCCTGTGTGGCGGCCCCTGTGTGGCTCTCCTCATCCACGGCCCCTGCGTGGGCTCCCCTCATCCACGGCCCCTGCGTGGGCTCCCCTCATCCACGGCCCCTGCGTGGGCTCCCCTCGCCCGCGGCCCCTGCGTGGGCTCCCCTCACCCACGGCTCCTGTGTGGCTCCCCTCACCCACAGCTCCAGCCAGAACGCCCGAGCTCCCTCCCACAGGGCAGGTTCCCTCAGCCCCAGCTATGGGACTGGCTGGGCTCCCTAGTCAGACGTGGGCCCCTGGCATCACCAACCAGGGAGACGGAGAGGTCAGAGGCAGCAGATCGTCTCCACGGGCCCTGAAACCCTGGCCACCCTGTTCTGTCTCCCAGAGCTGGGAAGGAGCCAGTCAGGCAAGATGGTTTGAAAGTCTTCCCCCATCACCGCCTTTCCTCGTCCCCCCAGATTCTAACAAGAGCAATTTTGGTCAGCATTCCAGTGCTCTCCTGTCCTTGGAAGGGTCTGAGCATCAAATTTCCGGCACTGTCTACCAGAGATAGTCCAGGCCCCATGAAAGCTGGCAGGAGACGCCCGTCTATACACCTGTCAGGAAGAAAGGAAGGGACCGTACCCGCCACCCCCACCCACCCGCCAGAGTCCCCTTCCGCGCCAACCCCTCACCCCATGCTCTGGCCGTCCAGGGTCTTTTCAACATTCTCTCTCCCTTTTCAATCAGTCCCATCTTGGGCAACAGAACCTGGACGGTGGGCCGCTTCCCACGAAAAGGAACACACCAAGGAGAGGCCGACAGAACAAGACCCCCAACTCCTCTGGGCCGCAGGGCGGTGGCTGACCGCACAGGCTGCAGAAAACCCTATGGAAGCCGGCGAGCCCCGTGCTGTTTAAGGAATAGAAATGTCCAAACAAAGACCTCTCCAAGTTCTGAGTCTTACAGCAACTCTCCTGCAGGGAAAAAGTTACTCGTGCTCAAAAAGGTTAACGTCTCCAGAAGGCTCATCGAAATAGGAGGTGCGGAAGTACAAGGCCACGAATGTGGGGTAGGGCCCAGGTTCAAAAGCGGAGATGTTAAGGGCCACCGTGGGGGCCGGGGGAGGGGAGGCCTCACTGAGAACCCCCCGCCTCGGCGGGCTCCCTTGGAAGCCGCCGAGCGGTCAGTGGCAGGGATCCAGAAACGAAAGACAGGTGTCCCCTTCGTCCCAGACAGACAACTCTAGAAACACCGGCTGCTGTTGCTGTGGACCTACTGTGGGCCAGGGGACCTGCTAAGTACTTCTCAAGTCCCAACTAGCCAACATTATGCCCCTGACGAAGTTGAAATTACATGAACAAGTTTAAATAACATCGAAAGGAAGGAGGAAAGAGAAGAGAAAAGGAAGAAATAAAAAGAATCAGAGAATAAGAGAAAGGGAGAAAGAGAGCAACCCTGATGGGACAGGTCTCCCAGGAATCACGCAGGGACTAGGTCTCAGAGGACCCCTCCCCCTCCGCTGAGCACGACGGGGCTCTGAGAAGTCCACAGGTGCACCACATCGAATCCTGGGGCTGAGATCCGAGCCAGCCCCATCCTCCGGCAGGTCTGTCTACACGCTGACAGAACCTTTACACTTCCCAACACCACCACCTTCCCGCAGTCGCAGGCACGCCAGCCAGCCCGGCGCAGGCCGCGGGGTGTGAGCAGTGACAGCGCCCGGGGTGCGCAGGGCACGAGGACACTGCCCAAGGGGGGTCTGGACGCCCTGCCTGCCGGACTTCAGGAGAGGCCAGGAGGGAGGCCGGACTTGACCGGTACTCAGAAGCCTCAGGGCTGAAATAAATGCCAAACGTCCTAAGAAGTATCAGCCCCGGGGCCTTGGAGAGGTCGGGCGTCTCTCCTTTAACGCAGACCACTGGTGAGAAGCTCATGCGTGCGTGCCCATCCTCTCTGAGTGGCAGGAGGCCTTCTGGGGGCCCCTCCCCCTCCCTGGTCAGCCATCTTGTGCTCATGAATCACCAGGACCAGGCAAGGGTGTGGGTGGTTCTGCAAACCATCCCCGTCAGTGGAAACAAAATACAAAGACTCTGTCCTCCCGTTCGCGAAGCACCGGCGTCACTGCCTCCTACAAAGGGCCGTGCTGCCTGAGCCTGAGGCTGGAGCCCGCACACACTTCCTTCGGGGCTGTGAGGTCCCCGCCGCCCTGGCAGAACAGCAGGGGGCAGTGTTGTCTGGAGCAAGCTGGCAAGAACCACAGCCCCCAGCCCAGATGGCCCCTGACCTGAGCTTGATCTCTGGGCTCTGCTCCCTCGGTGGTAAAGAGACAAGGTCCAAGCCGATTCCCTCGGAAGACTCCCCACAACCCAAATGCCAGAAACACCAGCTCTCCAGGTAACCACGGCCCCTGTCCTGCAGAGCCTGCGCCCCCACATCCCTCACCCCTCGCCCTGGGCAGCTGGGACGTCAGCACCACACCCCTGGCCCCCCGGCGCATGAACGGACTAGCACACCGAGTCTTGTGCGTGAGCGCCTGCACAGACGGCCATTCATTAAAGTCCTTGGCAACCGTCCAGGTTATAAATAGACCAGCTCATTTTTAAGATGACCGGCTCCTCGGCAAAGTTCTCTGGCCCTTAGCAGCGGTGTGAGCCCTGCCTGCTCTTAACCTCTTTCAGCTGCCGAGTGCTCGACCGAGAGCCCAGTTCCAACCCAGCCCGGCCGGCCAGCACAGCCGTGCACGCACTCGCGTGATGAACCTCGGCTAAGACTGTCTGACAAACAGGGTCTGACTGATGCTGAGTCCAGAGATACAGGGTCCAAAGAGGTCTCGCAAGTCACAGGAACGACAAACACAAAGCTGTTTTAAAAAGAACGAGGGGCACGGCCTCTCGAGGCCAGGCCAGCGCGCGGCAGCGGGACCAGCTGGCTCTCGGGCCCCTTCTCAGACCTCCGTTCGTGCCCGGCGGACCCATCAGCGCCTCCTCAGCTCACAGTTCATAGCGGGCCCGGCCTTCCCACCCTCCCAAGCCCAGTGCAAAGTGCCTTTGTGGCTTCTCAGCTGAAAACACCCAGAGGTGATCTGAGGCTGCAACGACCACCAGCCCTGGGAGACCAGACAGCTGACAGCCTCCTCTCACCACAAGCCATGACCAAGGAGATGCTACTGGTATTGCGTCTTAGCCAGGACAGACCCCTCCCTGGCCCCACCCCAAGCATCGCAGACACCGGTTTACCGTGTGGCTTTAATTACAGGAGCCAACACACGCCTTCCCACAGTTCTTCACTCAACCACATTTATGGTAGCAATCACACATGGCCAACATTTATATTCCAGGGAGCCAGGCATGCAAGGACCCCTTTACTTGCTAGGTTATTATTACAGACTGGATATATGTGCCCCACCCTCCAAATTCACATATTAAAGCCCTAACCCCCACTCTGATGGTATTTGGAGGCAGGGCCTCGGGGAGGTAATTAGGTTTAGATGAGGTCATGAGGGTGGAGCTCCCATGATTTGATTAGCGCCCTTATAATAACAGGAAGACATTGGAGCTGGCTCTCTCTCTCTACCCTGTGAGGACACATCAAAGAAGGTGGCCATCTGTAACTCAGGAAGAGGTTCTTCACCAGAACCCAACTCTGCACCCTGACTTCAGACTTCCAGCCTTCAGAACCACGAGAAATGGATTTCTGTGGTGTAAGCCACCGGTCTAAGATGTTGTGTTATGGCAGCCCAAGCTGCCTAAGGCAGTTGCAACCCTCCAATTTCTCCTCACTGCTTCCACCTCCCTCTCTAGCCCTCCAACACTAAACCAGACTTTGTGCCAGAAATGTATTCACTCACCAGATGCTTAGGAAATGCCCAACATCTGGGCCTTCTCCTGGCTGTGAGCTCCTTCAAGATCAAGACCACCTCACTCCCCAGTGCCTAGAACTTGACCCACCACAGCCACCCTTCAATTTATGAACGAAAGTCACCTCAGGGGAGGTCTCATGGTCCTGGTGAGGAAGGCTGGGTTGGCCTAACTCTTCCCTCCACAACATCCAATCTCTCCCATCCGCCAAGGAGGCGCTTCTGCGCCCCCCCCCCAACACCCTCTGGGTCGGGCCAGGCCAGAGTTGGACTAGAAAACTCCACGTCCCACGTTAAATGCAAATTCTTCTACAGACCTACAGACACCTCTCAGCTCCAGTCTGGAAAATCTCATGAAGAGCACAGGCTTGGTCAGGGCCACCAGACGTCCCCGGAAGAACCAGGGCCTCTCCACGCATCACCGGCAGGAGGGAGGGCTGGGCCTCAAGCTGTGTGTCAGGAAACTGACCTCGAATGTCTACGCACTGACACTGACAACTAACGGACACCTACTGTCTACCTCCACAAGTCTCGAGGGATCAGCTGCCCAGATACACGACTCAATTCTCTAATGGAAAAGCCCACATTCTCGGCCCCCGGAGCGGGATCGGGTTGGGCCTTCCATGGTGGTGACTTATTCTGTCTTCCCTGCTCCTCTGATTGAACCCCTCACTTAACTGGACCCAATTCTAATTCTTCCCCCTAAAATATTCTAATTTCTAATTCCTTGGGGAAGGTGGTATTTTGTTTTCTTAACTGAACTGCGGCTTTCAAAACAGTCCTGACCTTCCTGCTCCCCACCCCCTTGTCACAGAGCAACAGAAATGAAATAGATTCCTGCTATCAGCACTCTGCATCTCTCCGATTATGCCCGGCCACCAGAAGAGCCAGCGCTCTGCTCCACGCCATGAACAGGAACCCTGTTGCTAAATCCAACCCCACAGGCTCAGGAAGGAGGTGATGGAGGAAGAGGGGGTGGCCGAGGGGCACAGGTAACAATTTATGGTCCCCTTGTCACTGTGGTCTTATCTCTGCGGCCAGCCAGCCCCTTCTGAGAAATGGTGCCCGTTACTGAATGCCTGTGAGGGCTACCCCCCGGGGACCCAGCCGTTTGGGACAGGTGGCCCAGCTGGGGAGCGGGGAGCGGGAAGATCCTGCCCTTGGCCAAATCCACCTCTCCTCCGCATGCCACCACCAGGCATCCCGGCTCCAACTGCCTCTGAGAGGGCGGAGCAGGGGGGGAGAGGCTACAGTGAGGGATGAAAGCTGAGGAGTTCAGAGAGGCCCTTCCATGGCCACCCAGTCCGGGTGAGGCCCCCTCTCCCTCTCTGCACTTTCCCCAGAAAGCACCCACGACAATCTGTAACTGCACGTGTGCACACACATGCGTGTGTCTTTCAGTTTCGTGTCAGACTCCCCCACTGTACGAGGTCCCCTGGGACCCAGACCATGACCGCCTTCTTCCCTGCAGTAACAAGCACTCAATAAATATTTATTGACTAAAGAAGTAGAAAAAAGAAACACTTTGCCACAGGTTACTAGAAAACAGGATTTGAACTTATTTTTGGTTGGGCCTCTTGGGGAATCATTTTGGTCCACAGTCCAATGCAGGCAATAAACTACACGAACTTCTAGGGTTCTCATTTTTTCCTTTCCTGGTGCCTCTCATTTTTGACAAGGTCACAGGCCAGGAAAATGTCTCCCTGACCCACTGAAGAGACGCAGACAGAGCCCAGGACAAAAGTTGCAAAGCGGCATTGCAGAAACACTGCTAATTCTACCCAGTAACCCTTGAGAACACCCTTTCCTTCCTCTCCCCCCCCCCCCCCCGATTTCCAGTGCATTCCACCACTGAGCCCTGGTCGCCAGGAACAGCAGTCGCAGGGCCGAGCCCCTCCCTGAGACGGAATTCGAGTGTTGACCTGACTCAAGTGCGTTGTTGGCATCTAACAGGTTTGTCTCTGATGGCCTAGGAGCAAAAGCCCAGAAACTCCATTTATTTATTTCTGCCTCACTTTGTTCCAAAAGTGATTGGAGATGTCTTATAAAAATACCTCTAGCATAATAAAAATACATCAAGATATGAATAAGGATGGGAAATAAATATAAAAGTAAGGTTACTGCCCAAAAGCATGCATCAGAATTGATAAAGGCATTCCCGAGACATGAGCTCCAAACACCTCCCTTCCCAAATTCCGACCTCCACAGGAAGATGGGAAATATGTCTGCTCATATCCAGCAGACACGCTGCCCGCCCTGCGGGCGCCTGGGCTCAGCCTTGGGGAGTCCCCATCAACGCACACACCAGGCTCCAGGCTGCAAGTGCCTCCGATGTCCTTGAAGCCCGTGTCAAACGCTCTCAGCTGGGGAGAGGCGGGTTGCTGGAGCCAACCCAGGAGGAGGGACAGAAAGGGGCAGAGAAACGTTTTCTTCTAAAACCTGGGCATGTCAGCACTCGCCGCTGCTCGCAAAATAAACCCCGTCTGACCTTGGGCAGGACTGAATGCTCTGCTCGGTCCTTCAAAGTCTAAAACGTTTATGACTTTAAGATTCACGGGAGCCAGAGGGGTGGTTATACCGGACAACCACGGGTGATCTTTCACTCACTTCCACGTATGAGCTCGGACTCAGCTCTGAACCTCTGCCCGTTCTCACTCCTCTGCCTCTGGGTGAGGGTGGCTGCCAGCACCCAGGGGCTCCTCTTGTCCCAGCCTTTGAATCTCCCCACTCCCATTCCCGCACCTGCCAACACACACCTCAGCAGAGCAAGGCCCGTGCTGATCTCTGCCCCTGCATTCTCCTAGTAGGTCACCGGCTTTCATTTGTCCAGACTTTTCAGAAAACCCAATACCCAGAACACAAGTACAACAGTTTTTTCCCCCCAGAAAATCTGTACACATACATTCTTCCTCCTTCTGTTATCTGTTCCCAGTTCTTGTCATAACAGGAAATATCTGCTGAGTGCATATCTGTGGCACACCCTGTACTGAGCCCCTTAAGTGAATTCTCTCATTAATCCTCACTACCTCCCAGTAATGCAGTTGCTTTATTATTTTTCCCATCTTACAGATCAGCACACTGAGACTCAGTGAGGTCAAGTTACCTGCTTCAGACCACGCTGGGGCTCTACCCCAGGGTTAGCTCAATCCAGAACTCTTAACCACAACACCATCCATTCGGAACATTTCTCATTTAAAAAAACAATTTTTTTTTACAGATTTTTCAGACATGCATTCATTCCAAGAGCTAGGACGCCACTTGTAGGGCCTTGGGTTCATGGTCCTGCCAGCCGGGCCTCTGAGCCTTATGCGAGGTCCCACAACTTCTCAGAGTTTTCCATTTCCCAAGTGTCTGGTCGAGCCAGTGATCCCCCAGGTCTGCTCAAGCCACACCGTGGTTTCCCTGCGAGCGTGGCCGCTCCTGCACAGATAAACACCACCAGGAGGGACACACGTACCCGTATGCTTTGGACAACTGCATATAAAACATGAACTCTCCACTCAGTCCCATATGAAGAGCAGTGAGGCCACCACCACCACTGACACTGGGGTGTTCCAAAGGAGCCAACCGCCTTTAGCTGCCCCCCACCCCCACCCCGGCGGGGGGGCCCCTTTCACACGTGGGAACGATTTTCTAATGAAGGGATGAGCATGTCGTACTGACTTCAAGTGCAAGAGTGGCCCAGGAGAGGAAGACCATGGAGGAGAGGACCACGAGAAAGAAGTCATAGCACAGAATCCAGGCCAGATCACCTTCGATGCTCCCAGCTCCCCGTCCAGCGTCTACAGGGTAATGTTTAATAACACCGACCCTGAGCCTGACCTGTGGGGGCGCAGTGGATAAAGCGTCAACCTGGAACACTGAGGTTGCCAGTTCAAAACCCTGGGCTTGCTTGGTCAAGGCACATATGGGACTTGATGCTTCATACTCCTCCCCCCTCCTCTCTCTCTCTCTCTCTGTCTCTCTTCTCTAAAATGAATAAATAAATTTTAAAAAAATAAATAAATAACACCGACCCTGCATGGGTCTGTGATTTCGAAGGCTTCCCATGGCACTCAGAACGAAACGCCAACTTCTCTCCGCAGCTCACAAGGCTCTGAGTCACCGGCTGCCTCTTCTCCCCGCTCCGGGATCCAGCACGCTCACAGCCTTCCTTCTGGTTCCTGAACCGCCGAGCTGAATCCTGTCACAGGGCCTTTGCACTGCTGTTCCCTCCGCCAGGAGGGTCAGCGCCCAGACCCGCACACTCTGGGCCCCTTCTACTCAGGCCTCGCTTCGAAGCCATCTTCAGAGAGAAGCCTTCCCTGGCCACCCAATCAAAAGCAGCCCCAAGCATCCCCTCTCTCACGGTACCCCATAATATCTTCTTCTCACAACCTGATATGGTTGCTGTTCATTTGCTTGCCATTGGAACGCCTTCCCCTCAACCATCCACCGAAATGCATACCCTGTTAAAGTAAGAACCTTGTTCGTCTTATACCCCCCACCCCAGGATCTAGTCCAGTGCCTGGCCTGCCGTAGACAGCCAGTAGAAACCCCTGGGAGACAAGGAGGCGGCGTGAACAGCAGCACAAGCCAGGGGCAGGAGGACCGAACGAGACGTGCCCCTCTGGCACTGATCCACTCCAGAGGCAGGTGCCGGGTAGTCATCGCAGTTAACACTTCACAGGGAGGGTCTCATCAGGGAGGGCGGTGCGGCCGGGGGTGGGGACTGGGTACAGGAAGATCTCTGTGGACTCAAAACTGGGGGACCTGGTTTCAAGACACACTGTATGAGGCGTTTCCCACTGCATGAGTCCCTAGAGCTGCAATAGCAAACACTAGTTGTAAGGCAAACCAGAAATAGTACATACTCGCACGGTTCTAGTGCCGGAAGTCCGAGACACAGGTGTCGGCCGGGCTGGGTCCCCCAGAAGGTTCCGAGAAAGAACCTACCCGTGCCTCTCTCGCAGTTTCTGACGGCTCCCGGCAATGCCTGGTGTTCCCTGGATTGTAAACATGGCTGCCATCCCTCTCTGTCCCCCCAGGGAGTTCTCCCTCCGTGCAGGCTTTGTGTCTAAATTTCCCTCTTCGTATGAGGACGCCGGTCATTGCATTAGGGCCCACCCTAATCCCGTGTGGCCTCCTGTTGACTAATTCTACCTGCCCGGACCCTACTTCCAGATCAGGCCACACCTGAGGTTCCAGGTGGACACCCGAGAGGGAGGTGGCGGGGTGGCTTGTGACACCTGTCCCATCGGAAGGGCTGCGTTTGGCGGGAAACAGGGAGTCACCGCAGGCTGGGGAGCCGAGGGCTGCGCGGTGCCGGTGGGGTTCAGGGAAAGCGGGTGCACCACAGATCAGAGCGGGGAGGACCGCGGCGTGAGGACGCACACGCGACTCAGCCCGGCCTGGGCGGGGACAGCGGGCAGGAGGGAGAAGGGGAGAACGAGAAGCCTCTTCACAATGATCCTCCGTTCTGAGGAGTGAGTCAGGAAGAGCTGTCAGGAGCACCCCTGTTCCCCCAGACGGGAATTCTGAGCGGCAGGCCAGCGCGGAGTGGCTGGGACCAGGGTGCGGAGGGGGGAGCACAAGATGGACCCGGAACACCGCGACGGGAGCGCCCAGCGGCCGGGGGTGCGGGCAGAGAGGCGAGGACGGGCCTGGGCTGCAGCTGCAGGGGGAAACTGGAGGCTGACAGGGGGCAGCAGGGCTCCAGCCAGCAGGGACCGAGGGTGTGCACTTCCAGAGGAGGGACCCAGGGAGAGGACAAGGACAGGCCTGGGCTGCAGCTGCAGGGGGAAGCTGGAGAGTGACAGGGGGCAGCAGGGCTCCAGCCAGCAGGGACCGAGGGTGTGCACTTCCAGAGAAGGGACCCAGGGAGAGGACAAGGACAAGGCCTCCCCAGGGCAGACGGCCTGAGTCCAATCTGGAAGGAGCAGCCTCTTCAATGACTGGACATGGCTGTCTCCACCTAAACCCCGCTCGAATGTAGAGACCTCGCAAAAGCACACGGCAGAAACCTGTGAAGGCTGCTCCTGAGGACAGAGCCCCGAGACAGGACGCGGGGGGCGGCCTGGGGGACAGAGCCCCGAGACAGGACGCGGGGGGCGGCCTGGGGGACAGAGCCCCGAGACAGGACGCGGGGGGCGGCCTGGGGGACAGAGCCCCGAGACAGGATGCGGGGGCGGCCTGGGGGACAGAGCCCCGAGACAGGACGCGGGGGGCTGCCTGGGGGACGGAGCCCCGAGACAGGACGTGGGGGGGGCGGCCTGGGGGACAGAGCCCCGAGACAGGACGGGGGGCGGCCTGGGGGACAGAGCCCCGAGACAGGATGGGGGGGCGGCCTGGGGGGACAGAGCCCCGAGACAGGACGGGGGGGCGGCCTGGGGGACGGAGCCCCGAGACAGGACGCGGGGGGCGGCCTGGGGGACGGAGCCCCGAGACAGGACGGGGGGCGGCCTGGGGGACAGAGCCCCGAGACAGGACGGGGGGGCGGCCTGGGGGACGGAGCCCCGAGACAGGACGGGGGGCGGCCTGGGGGACAGAGCCCCGAGACAGGACGCGGGGGGCGGCCGCTGTCCCCCCCCCCCTCCCGGCCCCGCCTGGAGCCCCAGCACCCTCTGCCGCAGAGGCGGAAACCAAGCTCCCTCCAGATGCTAATACCGTGGCTCTCATCCACCAAAGCCACATTAAATGCCTGGTAATTCAATAATTCAATTAAGAAAGCTCAATTTTAAAAAAGAAGGAAAAAAGCTTAATATTTAATGGAAGGGTTATGAAGTACGACACAACTCGGGTGATTAATAGTGACAATTAAAGGCTGAACGTGCTGAGGGGAGAGAAGCACAGCTCAGCGGGAGCACATCTGTGCTACAAGGCTTCAGCACGTCACACCCAGGGACTGA
Source organism: Saccopteryx bilineata (assembly GCF_036850765.1). Lineage (NCBI taxonomy): Eukaryota > Metazoa > Chordata > Mammalia > Chiroptera > Emballonuridae > Saccopteryx > Saccopteryx bilineata. Next base: position 384,416,773 of record NC_089491.1, on the reverse strand, counting down.
GACGCCTGCTCTCCATACTGCACACCCAGCTGCTCGCCCAGCGGGGCCTGTGCTCCTTGGGGGGCCGGGGGGCTGTGTACAGTTACCTGGCAAACCCACCAGGTGCCACCGGACATGACATGGAGCAGAGCACCAAGTGGGGTCCCTTCCAGCCCCCAACCAATCAGAGCTGGTTTGTTGCGAAGCCAGAACGAGGTCCACTCTGACCCACAGGCCCATCCTCTTTCCATGCAGTTCAGTCTTCCAGCAGGCAGGGAGGGCAGAGAAGAAACGTGATTGGTCAGACAGGGAGAGGGGACAGCTGAGCTCTGACAACCTACCCAGAGGCCTGGCACCTCAGCCTTGTCCTGTCAGGGAGACCCTCACTCCTAGACCACAGGGGCCTCTGGCCTCCGCCCCCCCACCAGGCAGAGGGTTCATGAGAGGATGGGCCCCCACTGACCACACTGTGACACCTGGCCTTGAGGCCCCGAGCCTGGCTTCTTGCCCCAGCAGCTGCCTCTACCTGTCAACTCGAAGAAAGACGTGACGCTCACAGTGCAGGACTCTGGGGCCGATGTCAGCTGTGACCCCCTTCAGATCTAAGGGGACTCCCAGGCCAGGTCGCCGCCTCAGCCCCAAGTGGCTGCTGCCACGCCACAGCCTATGCGTGGCTGCTTCCAACCACAGGCCTCTGATTTCTTCCCCCAGGAGCGCCTGCCTCTGAGCGTCGGGAGAGAGGGACGGGCTGACCCCCCAGTGCAGCCAGGGCCCCCAGGGGAGCCTGTGCCAGTGACAGAGGCCCGGCCTCGGAGGGATCGCCTCCTCACGGGAGGGTCACCCTGTGCCAGTGACAGAGGCCCGGCCTCGTAGGGATCGCCTCTTCACGGGAGAGTCACCCTGTGCCAGTGACAGAGGCCCGGCCTCGGAGGGACCACCTCCTCACAGGAGGGTCACCCTGTGCCAGTGACAGAGGGATCGCCTCCTCACAGGAAGGTCACAGCGAAGAAACCGGGAGGAGACGCGAAGCCAGTGGTTCTCAAAGTGTGCACCAGGGCGCACTGGTTGTGCCCTAGAAGATTTCCAGGTGTGCCCTGTGGCAGGGGTCCCCAACCCACGGTGCCAGTCCGTGGGCCATTTGATACCGGTCGCAGAGACAGAATAAATAACTTACATTATTTCTGTTTTATTTATATTTAAGTCTGAACGATGTTTTATTTTTTAAAAATGACCAGATTTCCTCTGTTACATCCGTCTAAGACTCACTCAACGCTTATCTCGTAAGTTCGACAATTATATGATATTTAAAAATACCACAGTTTTTACACCAGTCACATAATTTTATTTTGTGCATTTATCCATCCCACCCTAAAGGCCAGTCTGTGAAAATATTTTCTGACATTAAACCGGTCCGTGGCCCAAAAAAGGTTGGAGACCACTGCCCTATGGTATTCCAGAGAAATATGTGCCTGTTGGGGACCAAAACACCAACAGGGATTTTGGAGTTTAGATTTTTAGGGGGCAAAGGTGTGCGGAATTGGTTCTAAGCTGACATCTGCCCAACCCCCCACCTCACTTGCCTCATTAGGTTGGAAAAGGCTGTTAAGCTGTGGTGCTGGATGTTTACACTACCCCCCATGTTCCCCAGAAAGACTAGAGGCAAGTTTCTTCTAGCCTTTGTTTGGTGTCAAGTTAAGATGATACATATGGTAGTGGTTTTCTGCACTCAACACAATTAAGAGTAAAAAGAAAGGAGTTCTTCAATGTACTGACGAGGAAAGGAGAGTTCACCTTTCAAATATACGCCCAAACATTGAAGAAATCGCGAGGACACGTCAGGCTCATGTTTCTCATAAACACAAGAATGAAAAAACTTAACATATTTGTGCTGGAACCTGCCGAATTTACTAAATCTTACTAAGAATGTATCTATATATATAAAAAGATAAACTTTCTTGTCATTTATTAATTTTTAACCCCTCTTTTTTTACGAATTCTAAAAAGCATAACAAAAAATGTAACATAAAAATGTTTTTTAATGTCAGAATAAATTTAATTTTGTTGTATTTATTTTGTTTAATTACTATAAAGGCATGCTTGGACTTTATTTTTTTCTTTAATATTTGACTTAATTATTATAACATATTTCTCAGAAATTTGTATATAGTGTGCCTACAATTATTTGTAGGATTTTAAATGCACCCCGACTTCAAAAAGTTTGAGAACCACTGCACTAAAACAACGCCGAAGAGCCTAGTGAGTTGTTATGTCTTAATACGAAGACATCTTCCCCTCCGAGCCGATGGGAGAAAGCCACACCATTCTTGGGGGCACCTGCCGTGGGCCCATGGGGGACAACCTGCAGGTGTGAACGGCCAGAGTCCATGCCGCGGAGTGCAAAGCAGGGTGGGCGGTATCAGTGCTGCCTGGGGCTGGTGGGCTCACAGGTGTCAACCTCTCGACCTTTCACTGACTCAAGCGAGGCCAGTTAGCATTATTATAGCATCGGGGAGGCCAATTCTAATGGGTGAGGAAGCAAAGGCTCCACCCTGCGGTGGAAACTTCTCAGGAAGGCAGTAGGTACCGGGGGTCCTCAAATGCTCCCGCGATGACTGATGAGAGGCGACGTACTGATCTGTGATGTACCAGGGGCTGGGCAGGGACTCTGTGTAAACCTCTCTTTCAAGTCGGCCTGCCGCCATGGGAAGCAGGGCATTCCACTCTCACGTCTCAAAGGGGAGCAACCGAGCGCAGAGGGTTCAAGGAACTTGCCCGAGGTCCCACAGAGCCCCGTGCTGGTCCAGACCCAGGTCTGCCGACCTCAGAGTGTGAGTTCCAACAGGGTGAGGTGAGGAGTGAAGACAGCCAGGCCCAGGGCAGCTCACAGCGACATGCACGGCTGTCATCTCCCCCTTGCAGCCCGCTTTGTGGCAGCACCTCTCCCGGCCCTTGTGGCTTAGCGTCCTCCACCAGCAGGAAAGGGGACTGCCCTTGCCTACCCTCTGATGTTGAATGGGCTTCAGGCACTGGGAGCCTTTCATCTCTAACACTGGAATATAAGCATGGTTTTCAGTGAAAGGCTTTACAACAGATAAAGGTAGAGTAAATGGTGTTTCCATTTGTTTGTGGCTCTTGGAGGAGCCTTCTCCATGTCCCTGAGATGCTAACCAGGGCCAAGTCCAGGAAGAAGGGGTTGGCAGGACTGCCCACCCAGACCCTCTGAACAGCTAACGCCTCTGCACCTTAGCAGCCAGCGACCAGAAGCGCCTCTTGCTCTCAACTCTGACCCCTCCACCCTGCCACCACCACAGCCTTGTCCCACTGCCCCTACTTGTCCCAATGTGGCATAGCCACCTGACAGGTGAGAGGGTGACCCTCAGGGCGGCCAGCACACAGGCCAATGACAGAGGTGAGTGGACACTCAGAGACCTTCCACTCTGAGGAGCAGATAGACAGATGGACTCTACTGAGGGCAGCCTCGAGCCTCTTGCATAGCCAGGTGAGGGGTGAAAGGCTGAAAAAAAATAATAAACCCAGGGGAAACAAGACTGCTGCCTTTAGGGGGTCGACGTGTTAGGTGAAGGCTTCTGAATGAGTGAGTGACCAAATGTCCTGGATCACGGACACGTCTTGTGCTCCACGCACCAGGCATTCGGGGTGCAGAGAAGAACCCATTCCACCAGGTGCACACCCACAGGGGCAGTGCCAGCAGGGTTCTATTAACACCACAGAGAGCCCCAGGCAAAGAGAAAGCAAGCGAGCTGGGTTTGGCTGAAAAAAAGAATTAAAAACAATACTAATTAATTATAATCGCTGATGTGAACTGTTTGCCATTCATGCCTAATTACTGTGCAGCAAAACAATGGTGTTGACCATTAAAAGCACATCACGCTTTTAACTTTGGGGCGAGTTTTCTTCGGTGGCAACAGAATTTTCGATGAATAGGCAAATGTGTGTTCGCGGTTGTCCGCTAACAACTTTCAGACGCTGGAGGAAGTCCCGTTTTCATAAATGATCACGCGTGTGTGACTTAAACGGACGTTGTATGGAGCACTCACTGTGTGTGGGGTCCCCAGCTGCGGCCGTGCATGCTGCTACCCCCTCTGAGGTTCCCAATCCCATCAGATACGTTCCACGACAGCCCCACATGACAGATCAGTTAACTTGCCATTCCAATGTCACACAGTTGGGAAGTCATGGGGCCAAGACCAGCAGCCAGGCCCACCGCCTCCAGTCCGTGTTCATTGCCGATCTGACAGCCGCAGAGCCAACGTACAGAGAGCAGGTCCGGAGGGCGCACAGCACACCACAGAGAACAGCGGCTAGCTCTCAGCGATGAGGCTCTCACACCACAGGGAACAGCGGCTAGCTCTCAGCTCTCAGTGATGAGGCTCTCACACCACAGAGAACAGCGGCTAGCTCTCAGCGATGAGGCTCTCACACCACAGGGAACAGCGGCTAGCTCTCAGCGATGAGGCTCTCACACCACAGAGAACAGCGGCTAGCTCTCAGCGATGAGGCTCTCACACCACAGGGAACAGCGGCTAGCTCTCAGCTCTCAGCGATGAGGCTCTCACACCACAGAGAACAGCGGCTAGCTCTCAGCGATGAGGCTCTCACACCACAGGGAACAGCGGCTAGCTCTCAGCTCTCAGCGATGAGGCTCTCACACCACAGGGAACAGCTGCTAGCTCTCAGCTCTCAGTGATGAGGCTCTCACACCACAGTGAACAGCGGCTAGCTCTCAGCTCTCGGCGATGAGGCTCTCACACCACAGCGAACAGCGGCTAGCTCTCAGGGATGAGGCTCTCACACCACAGAGAACAGCGGCTAGCTCTCAGCTCTCAGTGATGAGGCTCTCACACCACAGGGAACAGCGGCTAGCTCTCAGCTCTCAGTGATGAGGCTCTCACACCACAGGGAACAGCGGCTAGCTCTCAGCTCTCAGCGATGAGGCTCTCACACCGCAGAGAACAGCGGCTAGCTCTCAGCGATGAGGCTCTCACACTGCAGGGAACAGCGGCTAGCTCTCAGCGATGAGGCTCTCACACTGCAGAGAACAGCGGCTAGCTCTCAGCTCTCAGCGATGAGGCTCTCACACCACAGGGAACAGCGGCTAGCTCTCGGCGATGAGGCTCTCACACCACAGGGAACAGCGGCTAGCTCTCAGCTCTCAGTGATGAGGCTCTCACACCACAGGGAACAGCGGCTAGCTCTCAGCTCTCAGCTCTCAGTGATGAGGCTCTCACACCACAGGGAACAGCGGCTAGCTCTCGGCGATGAGGCTCTCACACCACAGGGAACAGCGGCTAGCTCTCAGCGATGAGGCTCTCACACCACAGGGAACAGCGGCTAGCTCTCAGGGATGAGGCTCTCACACCACAGGGAACAGCGGCTAGCTCTCAGCTCTCAGCGATGAGGCTCTCACACCACAGGGAACAGCGGCTAGCTCTCAGGGATGAGGCTCTCACACCGCAGAGAACAGCGGCTAGCTCTCAGCTCTCAGTGATGAGGCTCTCACACCACAGAGAACAGCGGCTAGCTCTCGGCGATGAGGCTCTCACACCACAGCGAACAGCGGCTAGCTCTCAGCTCTCAGCTCTCAGTGATGAGGCTCTCACACCACAGGGAACAGCGGCTAGCTCTCAGCTCTCAGCAATGAGGCTCTCACACCACAGGGAACAGCGGCTAGCTCTCAGCTCTCAGCGAAGAGGCTCTCACACCGCAGTGAACAGCGGCTAGCTCTCAGTTCTCAGCGAAGAGGCTCTCCTTCCTTCTTCTTGCTGGACTACGTCTACGTCATTTTTAAAAATTCTAAAACCAAGCAGGATTTGGGGGGAGGGGTGGAGTACTATTTTGTCAGTTTGGTTTTTTTAGGACTACAACCACAGGTGACGACCATCCCTACCCAGAAGCCGCCTCGGTGGTGGGGAGCGGGAGTCCGGGCACGCAGGCACGAAGGACCCTCGCTGGCCATCCAGACCAACCTTCAGAGCGCCGCAGACGTCCTTGCTATCTGGCCCTGACAGATGGTCCCGACTTCATCACAGCCTCCCGGATGCCAGGAGAGGATGGAAGCTCCAAACACATCCAGCCGGGAAGGAGCTGCCAGCCGATCAGCACAGTAATCGTTCTACGAAAACGCCTTTCCCAGAGTCTGACGGCACACAATCAGCTTTTCTTCCTCTTAGGAGGAGGACAAAAGAACTGAAGTTCATCTCGGAGACAAAACAAAAACAAAAATGAAAACCTTCCGGAATCAAGGCCAGCCTCTCTCCCAGTGATCTCGGAATAATGGCTACTTCTCTGGTGGCTGAAAGGCAGGGCTAACCCAGGACAGCCCAGGTGCCGTCCAGAAGGTCCTGCCCACCTGCAGCCAGGTCTGCAGAAGTCTACCCTGGTCAGACACCGCTCAGAACCAGGACTGGCTGCTCCCGGTTTAAGAAAGAACCAGAGCCCTGGCTGGTTGGTTCAGTGGTAAAGCGTCTGCAGGCGGGTGGAAGTCCTGGGTTCAATTTCTGGTCATAGAACACAGGAGAAGTGACCATCTATTTCTCCACCCCTTCCCTTCCTCCTTCTCTCTCTCTCTCTCTCTTCTTCTCCCATAGCCATGGCTTGATTGGTTTGAGCAAGTTGGCCCCGGGCGCTGAGGATGGCTCCATGTCCTGCCTCAGGTGCTAAAATAGCTCAGGTGCCGACAATGAAGCAACGGCCCCAGATGGACAGAGCATTGCCTTGTTAGGGGGCTTGCTGAGTGGATCCCCATCAGGGTACATGCAGCAGTCTGTCTCTCTGCCTCCCTGCCTCTCACTTACTTAAAAAAATAAAAAAAGAGCCAGAAAGCCTGAGAAAGACCTCAGCAGCGGCACAGGTAAAGCCTGTGTCTAAAGCATTATGTTTAGGTTGGGAGTTTTCTGGACGCTCGATTTCCAGTGCCTAGCTCTGTGCCTGACTGATTCTCAAATACATTCTGAGAGACAAATATGTTATTACTTAAAGAGCAGAGGCCACTCACGATCTAAGAGCAGGAAGAACTGAAGCAAGCAGGGAACGTTTATCGATGGCGAGGCTGGAAGACAAGGGGGAACCGCGTAATTGTGCTTACACGATTAAGCTTCCCGATAAAATAGACAAAACATGAGATTCGAAATTAGAACACCTTGCTTTGAGACCCGGCTTTCTGCTACTCAATTAATTTTGTGTGCCCTTGCAAGAGTGATTAGCATTCTAAATATGGAGACAGGTGACCAATAGTTCCTGATCCTACAACACATGAGAACTTTTTAAAAACAGATGCTTGCGCCCACCCCCATCCTACTATCTGATCCCCAGAGGTGGATGAATGTGTAGTTTTTTAAATGCTCTTAAGTTCATCCCAACCCACAGTAAAATTTAAAAACCACTGACACACATATATCAAACCACTAATATATTTATAAAGTACAGCTATATTTATAGCTAGATCTATACATATTTAAAAACTGTTCAAAATGCCTTAGGTGCCGAGTTCCCCTGCGCAGCTCAAAAGCCAGAATAAGAAAGCACGGGCTCCTCAAGCAGGGAACAAGCTCCCCCTGGAAAGTTCCTCCCTTACACCATGCAGAGCCCCTCAGAACGGGAGTGGGTGCCTGGGGAGGCTGAGATACCTAACCAATCAGACCTGTCAGGACGGTGGCAGGAGAGACGTCCACATGGATTAGGTGGAGAGGGTGAGCTAAATAACTCTTTAATTCAATGTGTTACTAATTAATGGCACCATAAGTGTATTAACCCCTACGTGGTATCTGGCAAGCTACAGATGTTGCCTCGCTTCATTCCTCGCACCCCACCATGAGGAAGGTGGCTGCTGGGGACCTTCCACTCAATGGCGAGGGCACAAGAGAGGAGGGGCCCGTCGCAGCCTCCACTCCGGCCAGGCTGTTCCTCCGGGTCGGTGAGGTTCCCACGCCTTTACCCCCCGCCGGTCCCACCTGAGAGAAGTTGGGAACTTCTCTCCGTCAGAACCCGGCAGGCGGTCACGGAGGTTTCTCCCGGGTGGTCCTGGTGGAGCTGTGGGAGCATCCAGCACTGCGTGCTTTCCCCTTGGATGGGAAGGGTCAGCTTCCTCTTAACTCCTTCCCCACACACTCCTCCCCCGCCCGTGTTTAACTAAACCAGACCTTCACGCCAAGGCTGGAGGGCAGAGGCCGCCATTGGAATGAGGGTTCTGCGGACTCGGGCCTTTCTCTGGAGAAGGCTTTTATGGGCTGCAGATGTGAGAGGTAACGGAGACGGGGAGGCAGCCGGCCGCAGCCCCAGGCCCGCGCTCCTGTCCCCTCACAGCACCACCAGCACCACCGGCGCTGCGCTGAACCCTTTCCGCTCTGTGTGTCGCTCCCGTGAGGACCGGACTTTGTCACCGCGCCATCACCTCGGCACCTAGTCTATCAAAAGCACTCAGCGACCATATATGGAATGAAAGAAATAAATTAAAGTGGGCAAAAGATCAAAAACCTGTCGACAGTGAGGGAAACTTGAATCGCAGAGACCTTCCAACGCTAAAACTTTGTGATTGGAGAAAAGTCACAGAACGAACACTGGGCATCTACTGAGTGCAGGGCACTGTGCCACAGGGGCCGGGGACACAGGGGGCTGGGGGTGCAGGGACCAAGGGCACACACACGGGCAGCCATCTGCCATCCCCACTGAGCTGGAAGGCAAAGATAAACAGGTAACCAGCTGAACCTTTATCTTAAGAGAGCAATGCGAAATTTAAGTAACAATGGTAATGCTTTCGCAAGGCAGGATGGAATTGCCCCATACAGTAAAAGAAAACAAAGTCACCATTTGTCTTCAGCTGTATCCCTTCTAGGACAAAACTGGCCCATGGGCAAGGAGCGGGGTCACAATCCACTAAAGATCACGTGCACGTGACACCCACGTGGAACATTTGCTCTGCCACCATTTTTGTTTCAAGATGACGGCCTGAAACACACTCAATGCTGGGGTCCACCCGAGACCCTGCCGATGTACCCCTTGGCCGCAGTAACTCAAGACTTCAGGGAAGAGACGAGCTATGTAAAGCATTTAAAGGTCCCAGCGAAACAGACTCCTCACCCTTCTCTCTGTCTTTCTTCAATTTTCCAAATGACAAGTTTCAGAGAAATGGAAGTTTTCGGAAGACTCCCATACCACACGCGGAACACCAAAGCCCAGGATCGCGCTCCGAGGGCCCGTCGCGCTGGGGTGGTGTCAGTCAGTGCGCCCGCCCTGGGAAGCGGTCTGGCAACAAACAGCAAACCGTAAAACATGTTATTTATCTCTTTACTGTCAGTTCCTGAAAGCCGAGCTGTTGGGTCAGTCCGGGACAGCGCTGGGCTGCAGCACCACGCCGTCCTAACGATACCGAAAACGAGCGAAACATCCCTCAGCGTTCACATCTCTCAGAGCACATCGAGATCACAGAGACCAGGCAGGCACCGACTCTGACCGCAGAGAGCAGGACGTGGAGATTGCGGAGTCTATAATCATGGGGTCTAGCCTCCTCATGCAACATCAGGGTGGTTGACTCTTTCACGGACGGCACAGAATTTCTGGAGGACCGGCACCGGTCCCTGGACCAGCAGTTGGAAAACACTGGGCTAGAGCGTACTGGGCTAGAGATGTCTCAGACGCCTCGTTGAACGGGAGAAGGCAATCCAGAGAACCACAGAGGAGCCTGTTCTGCACGTGAGCACAACCACGTGTTTATGGTGAGTGTGCGAATGGGTTTCTGAGAAGCCGCGTGCAAAGTGAGCGCGGGTGATCTCAGGGCAACGACACACCAGGGGAGCTTTTACTTCCTTTTTTTTTCTTTAGTTTTTACTTCTTTGTGCGCTTCTGCATGTAACTTTTTCCAGTGTGCCTTCAGCTTTTAAGCAAAATCACAAGGCATTACAGATCATCCAGTTCAGTGCAGAGTGTTGCACTGGCCTCACCACGGATCCTAGCAGCTGCTCCCCCCTGCTCTGGTTCTGGAATATTCCAGAACACCTCCTTGTGACCCAACGGCGAGCCCGGCCCTCCTGTCCTCAAGATGCTAAGTGGGATTGAATGTGAGGCTGATGCCACCCTGCCGCCCTGGGGAGAAATGTGTGCACCAGGCAGCCTGCCTCTGAAACCACTGTCGGTACTTCCTGCGTGTGGCCCTGCCTCCTCAGGGCCGGTCCTGCTGGGTGCCTGGCCTTGCCCAGGAGGAAGAGGGGCCCAGCTGGAGCCCAGGAGCTGAACCTCATGAAATGGCAGAGATCAGGTGTCAGTTCCCAGGCACAGGCTCCAGCACACCCCACAGGCTCTGCCGGGCCCAGTCCTGCCCCTTGGTTCTAAGCCCCACCGCTTCTGAGCATGGGGACGCTGCTGCGAACCTGGAGTCACCGGGAGGGAAGCCAGGGACAGCTGCAGGGGGTGGCGGGGCCCACTGTCCCCCACAAGAGCACTTCCCGGAAGACACAAGAGACCCAGACCCGCAGGCTGGGAACCTCTACAAAGGGGTGTTACTGACCCCCAAGCATCACACCAGGAGGTCAGGAGGCAGATCTGTCTTCCGACTTCTGGGGCTCGGAGAAAGGTCTTCAAAGGCTCCTCAGAAGACTGGGAAGGAGGAAGCCTATACACAGAGCCCCCACTCTGTGCCAGGTACAGGGTCCTCTCAGCAGGCCCACGGCACAGAGAGCAACCCCCACGTAGGAAGCTAAAGCTGAGAGACTGGCTCAAGGGCATGGAGCCACCAGGTAGAATATATCTCTTGATTTTGATCTTTACCCCACAAGACCGCCTTGCATTATCGGAGGGACCACATTTGTCTCCTCCCAAATCACTTAGTCATTCTTGGATCTGAAGAGTTTTATAGAAGATGGCTTCCACACACGGCTCTTTCTTTCCATGTAAAACCGAGCTCTGAGAGAGAACATCCCGAATAGTTCAAGGGTCACGTTGCCCCCCTCCTCCCAGGATCTGTGAGAAGAACTGGCCCTCGACACAACCAGCTGGAGCATCACAGTGACGGCCCCTGCAGGAGATGTAGATAATAAAAATTGAATGCTGCAGCATGAACTTCATACGTACTTGTCCTCTTGGTTTATTCATCAGAAATAATTATCTGTGCTTGCTTTCACAAGAGCACATATTTTATAGGGTACATTAAAATTTAATGGATTTTTAATAATATTGTAACTACCGCAAGAGAAAAACTGGAGAAAGCCACAGCACATGTCTTTGCTGCGTTTTAGTGGTTTGGCCCTAGCGTTGCAAAGGAAGGACTAATTTGGCGTGCAGGCCGGAGAGAACGAAGGCGGGGGAGGAGGGCCAAGGCTGGGCGGGCAGGAAATCGTCACAGCCAACGACCGGACAGCAGCGCTGTGGTCAGGGAGCAAAGCCAAGGAGGAGAAGGGCCGAGTCAGCATGCGACCCTCGACGGTCCATTCTGCTTGGTCTGGCCTAACTCTGGGCAACCTGAGGCCTCAGTTCAGACCCAGAAAGAAACTAGCAACGGTCATGCATAAAACAAGACACTTCAATAGCGGAAACGTCACATGTGGGTCCCAGTCCGTAGAACACAACGCTAGGGCTAGAACAGATGCAAGATGTCGTTTAGTCCGACTTTACAGAAGGGACAGCCAAGGCCCAGAGGAGGCCAGTGCTGCCCACAGCCTCGAGAGAAATTAATCAGTAGGTAGGCTCAAGTTTCTGGGACTTTTCCCACTACTTTGCATGGCCCCGGTTAGAAGCATATATGTAAAACGAACTTTGATGGCAAAGATGAGGTCCTCAGATCAATAATCACATTCTACATTTTCAGCCGTTTCTGAGAACTTACAATTTTTCACAAGCCACCCAACAGTTTTCATTTTGACATACATCACAAAAGATGGCTCTGTTTTAATCTTTCGGGAAATGTGTTCTCTCTCCCAAGCAAACGCAAGCCCACATTCTCTGAAGGACTCTTTACAGAATCGTGTCCTGTTTGGAGGACGTGATGGCCCCTCCCTGAGTGCCTCATAGGAAGTTCCTCCCACAAAGTGCTCCCTGCAGCTGTCCAGGGCCTCCTGATGTGTCACCGACAGACACCAATATCTATTTCTGGCCGAGGAAAGAAACACACAGTATCCTTCCACCAATGATACATACACAGCCAGGCTGACTCACCCCCTTGTAAGCCCACTGTCAGAAATAACACCTTGCCAATATTTTGTTTCCTAATCTTTGACAAAATAATATCCAAATTAAAATGAGGGGGAAAAAAAGGCTTAAATGTCAAGGATGATGCTGATTGATCTTCTAACTGATTTATATAACGCACCACATCTCGGATGGGCGGATTTTTCCATGACATCAATTCAGGCAGCAAGCTGGTTTAATGACAATGACAAGCAGAGAATGAGCACGGACTTGGAGGTCGCTGGTCTGGCGGCTCTGTGCTCCTGAGCACAGACCGCGGTGCCCGAGCCGAGCCTCCCTCACCTGTGGCAGTGCTGTAAGAGTACCTACCTGGTGAGGGTACGGTAATAATTAGGCGTGTATATGTTAATAAAAGCGATCAGCATAGTGCCTACTACACAAACTCAAACCCAATTAGTGACAGTTGCTATTAAAAAGACTTCGTATTTAACTTATCACTAAATATGACTTTAATAGGTGGACAGTGCCTTCCGACTTACCTGCATGGAGCTATCACATAAAAATGTCTAATATTAAACAACATTAAATATTAAACCACTATATAATATTAAAGCCCCAAATATTGACTATTGCAGCAGTAACTGCCTGAAGGACCTCTGTGTACCCTTTAACTGACCTGTAATTTTTACTTGTTTTGTTTTATTTTAGTTTGCAATTTTTATTGTTGCAGAAACATAATGTGCCTTCTTAGGAAGTAGGAGGAAAAACAGAAGATGAATGAATGGGGAAAAGGAAGAGGAGAAGGGAGGAAAGCCAACAGTATTCTAGAAGAGTCTATGAGTCCAGGCCTTGTCTCTCACTACTGCCTTCAGGGAGAACCTCTTCTCCCACACGACCCACGTTCACTCCCTACACACACACACACACACACACACACACACACACGAGGAAGAACCTCTTCTCCCACACGACCCACGTTCACTCCACACACACACACACACACACGAGGGAGAACCTCTTCTCCCACACGACCCACGTTCACTCCACACACACACACACACACACACACACACACACACACACACACACACACATGAGCCACAGAACTATCTAGAGCTGGAGATCAAGTTCAAGTAATCACATGACCTCCCGGCATCCACAGGCACCTCGACAGGGTGAGAAGGACTGCGCTGGGCCATTAAGTGGGGACATTAAAAGCGTTGATGTAGGTAAAACGCATTAACCTGTAGAGGAAGCCAGGCTATAAGCTGCTGCTCCGCCGACATCGTAAAAAGTAAAGAGGCCGCCGTAATGGAACCAATATTACAGCCATTGATATAAATTATACCTCAGAACAGGGGAGAAGGGGGTGGGATGTAAAAATGGAACAAGTTCAAACTTCTTTTATTGTAATAGTCTCCAGTTGCGCATAATCACCAAAGCTACAGTGCAATACGATTGCCAAAACTAGACAAACATCTGTGAGATGGATTCATCTCAGAGGGGGGGCCAACAGCTTGTTATCATTAAAGCGGCGATGCTCGCTCTGCGATTGAACTGCAGGCCGCCTTGTTACTGTGTTTGCGGAGGCAATTGTACCAGATGTTGGCAACTATCTTCAGATAGATGACAGGCACCTGCTGTGGAGGAAATTTAGCTCCTCGTTGGCCTCCCTGATTTGGGGGCAGGGAGGGAGGGGGCAAGAAGGAGTGACCCTTTCTGATGCCCCACGGTGAGGCTCTCACCAAAAGTGACCAAGAGGGCAGCTTCAGCTTGCCAGATGGGGGCTCGCCCATCTGCTCCCACTCAGCTCCTTGTGCCAAGAACCTAAGAAGGACCCACAAGGTACCAGAGGGAAGATGGAGACAGAGAGGAGGTGTCTAACCCTGGCAGGAGAAGCACCATCAACGCCCTCCACAGGTTGCTCTTGGTAACGGTATCCCAGACTCTTCAAGAGATCCTATATTTGAGACATGACTACGGACATTAATCATCATTAAAAGGCAAACAGGCAATTTTCAAACCATGCCATGCTGACTCAGACGGAGATAAAGGCTCTGAAAGAGGGAAGAGCAGGGACAAGAGAGATAAATACCACCCGGGCCACCATGGACAAATCAGAATCATGAGAAGCCATAATTCACTTTTCAGAGAGCCCCTAACATCAGTCCTAGTTCCTAGGCAGAAATGATTCACTCCCAAGTTGGCAGGGCTGACCCAGCTCGACCTTGCTCAGGGACACCACGAACTGCAACGCAGACATCAGACAGCCCGGAGAGGCAACCCGACTCCCTGTGTAGCGGAGGGTGGTCGGCAGAGTCACCCACTCGGGGACTCCGCAGATGGGCTCAGTCCTGCAGGGCCAAGGTCCTGCTGATGAGATGAAGTCAAATCATGTTTGCCTTGGCGAAAATGTTCCCATGTGGCCCCTCAGCTGGAATCAGAGATGACTTCTGAGCACGTGATAATTCTCCTTCCTCTTGGGTCATCTCAGTTGAGCCAGGATACCTCATACCTGACTCATTCTTGCTCCAGTTGCTGAGAGGGGGACACCAGATACTGACACTGCCCTCAGAGACAGGCAGCAGCTGGGCCTCGGTGGCTGAGCCCAGTCAGGGCCCAGGGTGTCCTGGGAGAGGTGACCACGGTCCCAATGTCACTCTAGGCTTCAGCGTTCCCATCTGTGTAGAGGTCCCCACCGCCCCTTCCAGGGCTACACAGATGAGACCTAGATCGTTCTAGCCATGGCCAAAGAAATTAAGTGGCTTGGTCCAGATAGTTGAAAAGTGTAATAGACATGGGAAGTTCTAAGTTTTCCATATCCACTGCTGGCCTGGCTTGGGTTTACTCGAATATTTGGCCACAAAACAAAACGAAACATGCCGCTTAGTCTTTAGCCTGTAATTAGGTTGTTTCATGTCTTTAACCAGTAAGAGCTTCTTTGCAAAAAAAAAAAAAACAACCCAAAAAAACATACTTCAAAGTTCCTAGGATAGAAATGACAAATTTCCAGAGAAACACTTACTACAGAATACAGAAGTCAAGGCATCAATTTAATTTCACACTCTACCTGCCTTGGACTAATTTGTGTAAATTACATTTCATACTAAGAACCTCAGCCCACGTGACCACAATGGAGAAATAAGCAGCTTGCATCAAATTGGGTTTTTTTAGGTATAAATACATCACTCTTTTTGGTGTGCGAATGTTTAGCTGAAATTTCAATGCAGGGTTCCTATCAACATTTCCAAGTGTTAATTTCCACATTTTCATCCACACATCCATGTCACGGGGTTTTTTTTAGAGACCTCAGGAGTGCAAATGAATCCACGTGGATCCATTTTATTTTTCTCCTTTTAGAAAAATAATCATAGCCAAATTCTCAGCTCCTGGGGGTGAGTCATCCGGGTAAAGAATGCAAAGTAGGAAGGTGCACGGAAGTTTCCGTTTCGGCCTTCCGCGTCCAGGGACGTGGTCGGGCAAGCGGCGCACGACAGGCAGACCTTTGCTCCCACCTTCTCCGGGGGAGTCCTCTAGCTGTGTCTGTGCAGCACCCGTCACAGGCCAGCGGCATCAGCAGAAGCAGCGGGACTCCGGGATCACGCCTCCCCTGTCCGCCATCACGCTTCCAAGCTGTGCTCCCCTCTCGCCGGCCTGACAGTTGCAGCCCCTTACTCTGAGGGCCTTTCCCAAACGGACGGGAAGGGCAGCGTGAGACCACGCGCGCAGTGTGCCTTTCTGGCGCAGGTCTACCACCAAGGGGCCCTTCTTCCCAACCAGTCCGAGGGTGCCTCCTCTGCCCCCAGATCAGTTTATGACTGACCCTAAAAGATCCACAGTTCTATGAAATTGTTCCTTTCGTCGAGACTCAAGTTGAGGATGGGAATGTCTACAGCAACGGGTGGCAACTTACCGCCCACAAATGCAGCCGCTGCCAGTTTTTGTAGATCACGTTTTACTGGAATAGAGCCAGGCTTGCACATTTCCAGGCTGTCTGTGGCGGAGACTGCAAGGCCCACAGAGTCTCAAGTAGTGTGCTCTCTGGCCCCTCCCAGGCCGCCTGTCGACCCTGCTCTACGCGGTGCTGGGGAGGAGAATATGAACAGGAGAGCGTGATCCCGTCATCCCTGGAGGCTCAACACATAGGAAAATAAATGGTGTATCTTCTTGTTACCTTTGTTTAAAAAAAGCATCTAGAAGGAACACAATCTGGAACCCTTTATACAAACTTCCACTCTCGTGGTTACAAGTTGTGAGCTTTGTATAAAAACAACTAATTTCTATCACTTTTATCCTAGGGGGAGTCATCTTTGTCAATTTTCTTGAGCTGCCAAACCCACTGGCCAGCAGGGCCCAGGTTAAACACATCTGGGAAGCAAAAACGAGACTGAACAGACCTGAGACACCCTCATTCATGCGCTCTGAGGTCCCAGCACTGAAAATAGAGAGGCACAGACTGCCCCGCCCAAACGGCAGACCAACCAGCTTGGCTTGTCGCTTCTGGTGGGGTTGAAGAGCAAGGTCTCAGAGAGGAACCTGGAACTCGGCAAGAAGGATAGAGTCTTTAAAATCCCGGGCACACCCTCAGCAGTGAATACACTTGGTGAATGCAGGCATCCACCTTGAACTCTGCCTCCGGCTGATGACCAAGTCAGACTCCTCCCAAGGTCCCCTGAAGTGCACACTCTCCATCAGTTCTTTCCAAAGTGGGCCCAGGCAGGGCTGTTACATCCGGGATAAGACATGCTGTGGGCTTCCTCCTACCCTCCACACCAACTCAGACGGGACCCAGAGTAACTGCCTATCAAGCACTCTTCCAATGGTGCTAAGCAAATGAAGGTATGACCGTCCACCCAAGGCTTCCGAGGGGCATAGGCAAGATGGCAGGTGTAAAGCGTGAGAGGCACAAAGGAGGCACTCAGCATCAGCCACGACCATCGCCTCCTGTCAGTGGTGGTTGGCACGGTCCTGGCCTCCCCTCTCCGCCCTGCAGTTGTTTACGGCAGGGGTCCCCAAACTATGGCCTGCGGACCACATGCGGCCCCCTGAGGCCATTTATCCGGCTCCCACTGCACTTCCGGAAGGGGCACCTCTTTCATTGGTGGTCAGTGAGAGGTGCATAGTTCCCATTGAAATCTGGTCAGTTTGTTGATTTAAATTTACTTGTTTTTTATTTTAAATATTGTATTTGTTCCCGTTTTGTTTTTTTACTTTAAAATAAGATATGTGCAGTGTGCATAGGGATTTGTTCATAGTTTTTTTTATAGTCTGGCCCTCCAACGGTCTGAGGGACAATGAACTGGCCCCCTGTGTAAAAGGTTTGGGGACCCCTGGTGTACAGGCATCTCCTCTCCTGCCTGTACGCCCTTGGTGGCAGGGACCCTGCCTCACTGACCTCTATGATCCCAGCAAAGTGCCCAGGACCTAGTAGACATCAAAAATCGGCTTACTTTATGAATGAATGGCTGAACAAGCCTAGCCGTCCTCCTGGCCCAGCCACAACAGCTAATGAAGACCCCTGTCTCCCCGCTCCAGCTCGTCCCACAGTCCTCAGAGAGCCAGGCCCTGCACCCTCAGAGCTCCTGAACACACCGTCCAGCCCTGCAGGAACTCCCCCACTCGCCGAAAGGTCTCCCTGAGAACGGGCCTCTGACGCAGACCAGATACTTTGATTCCCCTTCAGGAATCAGCATTAGCCTCCCCCCCCCCCCCCCCCCGCAAAAAAAAGACAGCTAAAATCTGAGGAGCTCTGCAAGGGAGTGGCGCTCAATTCAGTGTGATCAGACATGCCCTTGGCGAGAAGGTGTGTTACAAAGAGACAGCAACTAGAAGAAAACCCCAGTCCATGAGAAGGCAGAAATCGCTATCAAACAGGCCTTTTTTGAAATAACTTGCAAGTGAATTACAGCAGCTACTTCCTATGGGAGGGGAAATTATTTTAGGCGGCTTTCCAGCCCCATGTGCTCCTTTAATCTGAGTCAGACGCAAGAAGTATTTAGCAGGGTGGAAGCCTTCCCCGTAGGTGTGTTTGAAGTGCAGGCCACGCTGGAGCCCTCCAGTTCGCTCCAGGAAGCTGCCTGGAAAGAACATTTTTAATGCACGGTCTCTCTTGCTTTAAACTGATTTCTCATTGCAAGCAAACAAATCTCCCACAAATATCTGCTCTCCCGCGCCGCGGCCTCTGCGGCCGGGCTTGCGCTGAGGACGCGGGGACGCCGCCATTAAGATGGAGGTTTTCAACAGGAGCTTGGCATTTTCATAGTGAGGGCATTATCTTCTCAACAGCAGCTGACAATTTGTCCTATTCCTCCCTCGAGAGAATCCAGGGAGATCACATTGTCTTCCCCTGCATGCTGTTTCTCCTACTACAACATCTCCTTGCCTGAAAAGAAAATATTGTGACTCCTTGCCATATTCACTTCATTAGCATAAGAGGGGGGGAGCCAAACCCTCCCTCTGCCCCCCCCCCCCCCCGGGAGTAATTGCAGCTGGGTTAACTCAAGCAGGATCTTAGATGCAGGACTTCTGTGGCTCAGGATTTGTCTGATGGTTCCAGAGGGATGGGGACAGAGACTGGGAGGGACCAAGACTCTAGTTCCTTAAATACAACAATCCTTTTGGCATAGAGGAAGTACAGTGTGCCAGTTAAGGTTGGGCATTTTAGGAGAGGGGTGAGCTTGGTGGAAGTCACTAGTTTGGGACTTTAGACACGTGTGTATGTGAAGAGGAGAGTCTATCTTTGAGCACCCACATGGCAGACACACAGGGCAAAGGTACCTCTTAATTCTCACAAACCCTCTATAAATGAAGTTGTACCCCCACTTAACAGGCAAAAAAGAGGCTCAGGACCATGAAATCAGCAGCGCAAGGTCCCAACGCCAACAGCAAATGCTGGCACCAGGATTCCAGCTCAGGTCTATCCTGATTCCAAAGTCTAGAATCGTTCAACTTCATCCCCTGCAATCAGGTAGTTCCCGAGAGCTGGCAACAAACGCCAATGATGTCCTTCTGTTCTCTCGAGGGGGGAAACGTGCCCACCATTGAGCTCTCTCTGGCCCCAGTGAGACTTCCCGGTCTGGCTTCATGTGGCTGGACCCACTTTCATTCCCCAGTTGGTGCCCACAAAGCGGCAAGGCTGGGGCAGACGGGGGCAGACCAGCGCCTGCCTGGTGCCCGCACCCTGGGAGCACCCAGGCCCCTGAGCCAGGATGAATCAGGGCTCCCACCGGTTTCTGAAAACCCCCAGACCCTACTGAACACGTCCCGCTCAACAGGTCCATGCTTTTCTTAAACTAAAGACAGAGAGAGGAGCAGGGGAAAGGTGGCCCATGAGAAGCGCCCCATTTTACCCTCGTGCCATTGTCCTTCTCCAGGGCAGCTCTGGGCCTACCTGTGACACCCAGGCCTGCCCGAGGATGTACCTGTGGCAGCAGAGGCCGCGTGACCAGTCCCCTCTGCCCAGATGGCCCCTCAGTTCTAGTGAGCTTGCACTGCAGGGTGGAAATAGCTCCTTTATCCCGGGCTTTGGGCTTCGGGGAAATGATGGGCTGGTTCCACACAAGGAAATGCTCCAGATAACTGAATAAATTCTCCTAAAGCCCCCTTTTTTTTTTTTTAAGAAAAGTCATAACTTCACCATTTCAAACTCCTTCTCCAATGACAGGCACAGCCCTGCCCTCTGACACAGAGGGTCCATTCATCCCACCACTATTTACTGAGTGCCAACTATGGCCCAGGCGCAGGGCCAGTCCCAGCGCTCCACAGTGAGTAGCACACCCTCGATGGCATTTACAGTCTTCTTGGGGCGAAAAGGCTACGTGCGTTGCACTTGAAGCCAGTGTTCTCTGCAACTGCTGCTCTGTGAACCAGAGGCAGTGCACCAGGAACTCCATGCCGGCCCATGAAAGCGTGAGCCCCACTGACGCTGTGTGAAGATCACAGACCCAGCGATCTGAGTCGAATTCGCTTCTGCTCGGGGTGATTTCTGCCTCAGCGGTCCCTGAGATCATTCTCCTGTTTTCACCGGTCCCAAGTGTAAAACAGGTTGAAAAGCACCGCTTGAAACCCCAGTTCCCTCTTTCATACTCCCATTCCGGATTCACTCAGCTCTTGGCTTGTTTTCTTTGAGACAATTTGTAATTATTTTTATTATTTACTTGTTTGCCCTTGGCTGGTCCTCCCCAACTTCATCCTAAAACTTCAGCTACAAGTAAGCAGGGATCTTGTCTTGTTTCGTTTGCCGATTTGCCCTTGGCTCCCAGCTCAGTGCCTGGCATTCGGACGACGACCAAGCCCTGGTGAGTGAACCCCTGAACAACGAGCGGGGCAGGAGGCCGGCAGTGGGGTGCCGCTGGACCTAATGAAGAGGGACGGCTGCCTCCCTGCACTAAACGGTCCTAACCTTGCGGGGCTTTTAAAGATCAAAGCCCTTCTGTTTTTATAGGTTTCCCTCCCTCTTGCTTTACATCTTTATTAACATCTTCCCACCACCCTAATATTTGCTATAAATTCAAAAACCAGAAAGCCAAGCTTATCAGAATCATATGTAAAGGAAAAGGAAAGGCAACTTCAACGAGGATATGAAAACCTCTCTCAGGAGCACAGATAAACTCAGTAAACAGATTAGTGGATCTGTGTGTCTGTCTATAAAAATGTGTTTTAATAAACATAAGCTAAATGATCTTGAGACAATTTCCAGACACTATCCCTTACCCACCCACCCCTCAGAAATGTTTATTTATTCAAATGAGTTCAAAAAGTTCATCAGCAGGGTCCAGCCAGAAGAATTCCTTTGGACCACATCAGTTCATGTTGCCCGAGCAATCTGAAGTCAACTCGAGACACTGGAAACTACAGCACACCCGGGTTCACCTTGGGGAACACGCCATCGAAAACAACACACAACCGGCTCTCCCTCTTAACGCTGAGAGGGTCCAGGAAAGACTTCTCAGCCTGTGTTATCCCCCAAGGTGGGCGGAAGGAACGAGTGGTGAGCCCACGCAGAGGCCGGATGGGAAGACGGAAGAGTCTGTGGGCAGAGGGGGAGAGGGAGACGGAGACAGAAAGAGACAAGGGGTGTGTGTGCGTCAGGACTGGTGAGCGACCTAGAGGCTGCAGTCTGGGTCTCAGAGGATGAGAGTAACAGCAGCTACCGTTTCTTATGTCTATTAAGCACCTACTACTCTGTTGCTAGCAAGATGCTAAGAACTATAGTTGACCCTCAAATGACATGGGAGTGAGGGGCACTGACCACCCCCTAATCCCGCAGTCGAAAATCTGTGTTTAACTTTTGACTCCCCCAAAACTTAACTACCGTCACCCTTTGGTATCCATGGGAGATCAGTTCTAGGACCCTAGTGGATAACAAAATTTGCAGGTGCTCAAGACCCTTATATAGAATGGCTTAGAACAATGCACATAGTTGGTCCTCCACATCCATGGATTCCCAACTGCAGACTGAAAAGAGCTTTTTTGATTCATGGCTGGTCGAATCCAAGAACATGAAACCCAGGGATACGGAGAGCCAACTGTACATTTATTTTAAAAGATCATGTGTAAGTGAACCCATGCAGATCAAACCCATGTTGTCCACGGGATATGCATTAGTTTGTTGAATTGTCATGAAAATTCTATGTGATAAGTATCACCCTCATTCCCATTCCACAGATAAAGGTAGAAAGAAGTTAAATAACCAGCCCAAAGTTACAGAGCTAGTAAATAAATGAGCTGGATTTGACACCAAGGTATTTAAAAAAAAAATCCATGCCCTTATTGTCAGGCAATACGCTAACCCAGGGAGTCAGCAAACTATGGCTGAGGGCCAAATCCAACAGCCTTCTGATTTTTTTGTAAATAAAGTTTTATTGGAACACAACCATAACGGTACATTCTCATACTGTCTATGGCTGCCGTCCTGTTATAACAGCAGAGTTGAATGGCTGAATGAGCCCATCTGGGCCACAAAACTGAAAACAGTTATTATCTGGCCCTTTATGGAAAAAGTATGCCAACTTCTATGCTAAACAGTACTGATTCTCAATGTTTCTACCCAAGAACTCTTCGTGTTCAAGTAAATCATGGGCCAGCCCAGAATGATGGGAGACAGAGACTAATGTAGCCAGAAGCTATTCTGAAATATCTCCAGGTCTCATGGTTTCCCAAAAACAATTACACATATTTTCTATTCTGTGCCATAATCTCTGTTCTACTATAATAAGTTTTAAACAAACAACCATAAAGTCAGAGTCAGTATCTGGACAGTGCGCCCCATCAATCCTGCGGTGCGCTGCTGGCCACAGCAGCCCGTGCACCTGACGGCAGTGGTCCCAGCCTGAGCTGCTCTGTTGGAGCAGTATACCCAGGACTTCTCACCAGGGCTCAGGACTGGCACCTGGCACCCACCAAACTGGCTAAGGCATCCTGAGCAAGTCGTGTCTGCTGTCCCAGCCGTACACTCCTAACTTCAAAATGGGGACAACCCTCCTACCTCGCAGGGCTGCTGGGACCATCGTAAGACAAAAGACCCTGGAAGGTCTGGGCTAACAGGCGTCTCTGAACCTGAACACCGCTGCCAACTTAGTTGGAATGGAGGGCTGTGACATCAATAAATCCCTTATTCTGGCCACTGAAACACGTTCATCAATGAAGGAAAGGGGGCGGTCTTTTTGAAAGATAAACTAGAAATATTTTTTCCTATCAGAGACCCAGCTGGCTCCCTCGGAAGCTCCAGCACTCGCCTCTCCGGGGCTTGCTCAGCCTCTGCCATTCCCTAAGAAAGCTGGGAAGCAGATCAGAAGATTGTCTCCGCCCGGCGTTCCATAACCTTATCTCTATTTCTGTAAGTGAAAAGCACCTCAACTTGCCTTTTCTTCCCTAAACACTAACGCTCCTCAAACGATAAGCAAGTCTGAAAACACGCACCTCCACCGCCAATTATAACAGACCGTGTGAGCGGCCGCAACAACCAAAAATCTCTCATTTACAACTAATCCGATTCCACAGATTACATCTTCTGTGACAGACCACCCCAAAACGACTTCCTGGACACAAACCACTCTGCTGGGTTCTTAAATCTAATTAACCCCTTATTTTGCGCTTTGACGATAAGAAGCTTGCTTTTTGCTACACGGGGCAGAAATTTTTATTTTCAAGAGACATAGAAATAATCCCCAAGTAGGAGCCCCAGGTGGTCCTACTCCCCAGCCCAGCGGCGAGCGGCCCCTTGCCCAGGATGCGGATCTGCCTGCCTGCCTGCCTATCTGTCTGTCCGCCTTGCCTGCCTGGGCTACGTGCCCCATTAACACCTGCCTGCCTGCCTGTCTGTCTGTCCGTCTTGCCTGCCTGAGCCGCGTGCCCCATTAACACCTGCCTGCCTGCCTGTCTGTCTGTCTGTCTTGCCCGCCTGGGCCACGAGCCCCATTAACACCTGCTGGCCTGCGGGTTCTGTGCTGGCTCCTGCTCCCAGTGGCCAAGTCCAACCAGGAAGACGGCCTGTAAACAGGGAGGAAGCCAGTGCTCTAGAACACAAGGAAGGGATATTCAAGTCCGCCTCTAGGTCATCAAGGAAGGTTTCGCCCATTTTAGGGTTTCAGGCCAAGTGTCTCCACTTTTCCCACCTTCTGTGAATGTGGGGTGGTCTGCAAGCCCAAGTTCCTAGAAACCCCTCAGTCCTGAGGAAATCAGAACAGCTGGTGACCCGACCTTTTCCTGCATAGCTTTTCTCTCTAGGCTCAGGAACCTGTCCACAGTGTTCACTGCTGGCCTGCTCTGTCTTCTTTACGCCTCCTCCCCCAACACTGCCCGCCCCAACTTCCTCAGCACTTGCAACAAGCAATCATCTCCCTTTCACAGTCACAGCCCTTCCACCCAGATTCTTCCATCCTGGAAACATCCCGGCCACACAGATGTCCCGCGAGAAAGAAAGGGCCGTCACCCAGGCGGCGGAAGGTATGCGGGCCTGACGCACGCGGGATCCCACTCTGCCAGGAACACGCCTGCTAGGAAGACACAACGCAGTGAAGAAAAATGCACACGCAGAGTCAATCTATCACACCTCCTATTCGTTTTATGCAAAGTTTCTCTGGTGCTTATTAATGCCAGCTTTCTCTCTGCCATTTCATCTCGGCCCCCACGCCGTTCTCGGGGGCCTGTGATTACTCTAATTCAGCATTTGGATGACTTCATTTCCGCTCAAGTACACCCAGGTCAACTTGGAGAGAAAAGAAAGAGGAGGAGAAGAAAAATAATCAGCTAAAAGCTATTAAATATCAGCCGTGTGCCTCATGATTGGGTTTAAAGGCAGTGGCGAGGTTAGCAACAGTCAGAAACTCAGCCCTTCTGCCTCTCCCTGCATATTAACATCTTTCAGGGGCCCAGGCTCTTGTAGCTTCGAATGCAAATAAAGGGGCCGACTGGCAGCCCACTTTTAGCTAATTCACAAATACCAAGTCTGAATACACAGGGCTGTAAAAATTTAGGGGATGGTAACTTGACAGATCTGGCTATTCTATGGAGAGACTATTTCTCAGAGGACGAATGAAGGGAAGAAAAGAGAGAGAGAGAAAAGCATGCGCGACCCATGTCATGGGGTGTCCTATTGAAGGGTGAGGGGACGGGCAGGAATCTCCATATCAATGTTCACTCCACAAAACAATGGAATTCGATTTCTCTGCCAAGTCTAAATGAACTGCGCTTTCTCTTCCCCAAGAACCACTCCTGGCGCCCACTGGCACAAGCTTGAACCGCGATTTCTCAGACACTTTCAGTTCCCACTCAAGTATAGCCAGGGGGGAAGAAAGGGTTTCTTTCTCATGCAAACAGCTCCATTGTAAGTGACGTCCTCAGAGGCAGCCAGGAGGGCTCCCGGAAGGTGAGCTGGTGCAAGGGCCCTGCGGCCCCTCCCCCCCTCCCCCTCCCCCCTCCCAGGCCCATTAACTGCTTCCTGCCCAGGGGCGCCCCTGCCTCCGTCTTTATGGCCTCCTAGAAGAATTAAATCACGCTAAACCTCGCCCGGAGACAGAGCTCAGTGGTGGAGCTGGTGCAGCCGCAGCGAGTTGGGGCCTTTCCCCTCTACCTGCTGTTGGATACGCACATGGCATTTGATTCGGGGCATCTCCAAGTTTTCCCAGCTTGTTCCCCAGAAGGCGTCCGATTTTTCTACTGGTATTTTTTTAAAACACGGTTAACGGAGCAATAATAATGTCTGATGCATTTGCCTAACAACAGCTGGCTATATTTTATACACTAAAAGGGAAATGGGAAGTTTTCCTAGAAACTCACTAAGCTATTTCAGGAACTCCTTATTTAAGCGAAAAAAAAAAGAAAAGAAAAGAAAAGAAAAAAATGAAAAAGGGGGGGGTTCAGGAGAAGTGGGGCTGGGGTGCCCAGTCTACCGCCAGCTCCGTCCAGCAGCTGCAGGGGCAGGGCTGGGGGGAAAAGGCCACCTGGACCCACGAAGCTGCCTGGCAGGAAGGTTCACCTGCAAAGCCAGGGCGTGCATCGCTGGCGTGTCGCTGCTGCCTGGTGGCAGGGCCACCGTGGTGACCCAGGAGGCTGAGGCCGGCCCAGGAGGCGGATCCTCCTGCTGGCTAACTGCAACACTGTGCACTCAGTGGCTCTGCCAGGGGTCAGAGGGCAAACAAAGTCCCCACCCCCGTATGACACACTTCCGAAGGGAGAGACTGACACAAACCAGACAGAGAATTAATAAAACATGAGGACAGTGTTGGCCTTGTTCTGGGCTATTACAGGAAGAAAATCTAAACACAAAAGTAGCCTTCAGCCTGCCAGCCTGGAAGGGGAGAGGCCCACGGTCCTTCCGGGTCCACTCTGCCGACATCAGTCAAGGTCTGAGGCCGTCCAGGCCCCCGGAGAGCCAGGACGAGCAGATGACAGGCACGGCCCGGGCCCGCCGGCCGCGTCCCAGCCAGTCCACCTGCACAAACCACTTCAGAGGACAAACACCTCACAGAGGCTTTGATGCCCACAAAGGACACCAGGACTCTGTCCCCCACGCCCGAGCTGAGAGCCATGCTCCGCCCAGAGCCTGGCTGCTCCACGACGCACACTTGGAAGTGAGCGGTAGCACTTGACCTCAGGATCACAGCCCACTCTCCACAGTGTGGTCACACGCTTATTTATTTTCTCACGGACTTCGCCTTCCCGATTTCAAAGCCTTTCTAACATTTTTTATCCGGGACCCTAACTCGCCTCACACAGACAGCATCAAAAGGAGTATCTGAGCAGCGGCCGAGGGCACCCTCATCGTACCTGCACCCACACCTCGAGCTGAAAATCAGAGGTGCCAAGCACCTCCTCGGAGGATGGCCCCCCGCACAAGTGAAATAAATGAGACCTCATTATATTAGAAAAGTCTATTCATTCTGGTTTTCAATTTTTCTCTTCCAAAAAGCATCCTGCACCATTCTCTCCAGCTCAAGGGAACTTTCTAGGCCCCACACGACCCCAACCCAACAGAAAGACTCCAGGACCCTTTCCACCCCTCCCCACGGGGCTCCCCTTCAAAGGGACCTGAAGAGCTGTAACTCTCCAGTCGCCTCCTCCTCGAAGGCCCCTTTCTCCCACCCGCCACAATGAGGGGCTGGCCCAGGAAGGGGTTACAGCCCGCGTGTCAGGCCACAGATTCGGGCGCTGGCCCAGAAGGGACATGGGAACCGGAGCAGCCGGGCGATAAAGGCCGGATTGTAGCAGCCCACTGAATTGGAAATGACTTGGAGGCCTAATGAAACAGAACTTTGGCAGTCGAACAGAATGAGAGGAATGAGACAATAAAGGGCTGGAACAAAGGGTGCAGAGTCGTTTCAGCTTAGCAAAATAAGCTCACTTTGTTGGTGGGGAAAGCCAAAGCCGATTAGGATAAACCAATGACTAAGCGTAAGTCTTCCAAACTAATTACACAGTTCACCATGTGAAGTATAATTGGAAGCCTCCAGATGCGGGCCGCTCTGCTTTCACGGGAGTGACATGAAGTGAGAATTACCTCCCGAGTCCGGCGCAGAGCGGCCCCAGCATCGAGGCAAATGGCAGAAAGGAGCCGGACCGCTCCGTCCGGGACGAGGCCGAGAATTCATTACGTGCGAGGGCCTCTTTTTGATCTCCAAAATCCTATAAAGGGAGAACTTAAGAAACCGGTACTTGCAGGAGAGGCCTACAGGGGACAAGGAGAAAACCCGTGAACGCGGACTGTCTTTGATCCCAGGACTTTCCAATTACCGAGCTGGGTGTCTCGGGGTGGTGGTGTGGGGAGCAGAGAGGAGGACAGGCGATGGATTGTCAGGGTCTGTGCGTGCGTATTTAGAACATCATTTACGTGCCATTTTGGGGAATGGTCCGTATACATCATTCCTGCATGCACGAAATCATGAATGCAGATAACGTCCACTAGGAAACCCGAAGCAGCAAAATAAATTACAATATAGCAACAGTCTTGACAAATGAACAAAACCTGCCCCCCTCTGAGTACCGGGCTGCTTAGCAGGAAAGTGGGAGGTCGGTGAGGTTTAACACAGAAAGAGGCGAGGGCTCGATGGTGCAGAAACGAGAGACTGTCCATCCGGACTCTGCCCAGCGTGGGCCGTGTGATCCTGAACAACTTCCTGACCTTTCTCAACATTCGTTTTGTCACTTACACGACAGACATTCTACATATCTTGCCTGACTGCCTTGAGAATCAAAGTTTAAAATGCATTAAAAAGCTTGGCACCAAGCACACGTCTCTGTAATTCAGAAACAGAAACTCAGAGGCTCTTCATAGTAGAATCTGAACTCCACGCGTTCTGAGTCTGTGTTAATTCAGATCTAACAGAGGTAACAGGGAACCGGAGATACTCGACAGTGTCGCCTGTTCTTACTCCCAGGATGAAGACTCCAGTTTACAAACAGTAGCCTTTTCCAAATAGAGACTCTTCACTGTCCTTGCATCTTGAAGTCCAGAAATAAAGTCTACCACAGTTACGACTGTTTTGCTTATTATATCACGCTCATTACTACTGATAATATGTTGTTTGGTTATAGTCAAGGGATAACTTAGATATCTATCTAGCCACCTATGTGTTTTTACACTTTCTAAATTATTGAATTTTCAAGCTTGACACCAACCTCAGGAAGAGTTTAGTCCAGGGGCTGGCCAAATGCAGCCCACCACCTGTGTTTGTAAATAAAGTTTTATTGAAACATGGTCACACCCAATGGTTTGCTATGGCTCTCTCTCCATACAGCAGCAGAAGTGAGTAGTTGTGACAGAGACTACATGCTTTCCAAGAGCCAAAAATGTTTAGTCTCTGACCTTTACAACTCTCTCAATCCCTTCCCTGATGACAAACCGAGGCCGGGAAAGAAATGGCTCGTTACGGGGTCACGGTGGGGTCAGACCCAGTGTGAGGGCCTGGACTCACTTCGACCTTCCCTCTGTCCGACGACAACACCAGAACAGCTACCCAGAAGGTGGGGATGGCCATTCAAGTCAGACAAGGCCTCATGCCAACGGCCACACTTCTCATCTTAAATATAAACATGATCTCATCTAAAATATAAACAAGGCATGACATCCCTAACCTGAGCTGGGGGTGGGGGAGTCTTCTGGGAGAAAGGTAGGAGAAGAGCACAGAAGGGTTCACAAACCTCCAATCTGAGTTATTTAAAGCCCTCGGTGTGTCATTCCGCACCCACTCCACTTCCAGTAATGACATATTTAAACTCCCTGTGCTCAGCCCCACGACAGCAGTCCTGCCTACCTCGACTGCCACCTGAAACAAACAGCTGAGGCAGCTGCCACCTCGGGCGAGACGGGAGGAGGGAGGGGAGCGGGGAATGACAGCCAGGGAAACCTGCAGGGCGGGTGGCGAGCCCTGAGTGGAGACTGGAGGAGGATAGAAAGTTCTAGACTTGGAGGAGTAGGAAGTCAGGTAGGAATTCTGACTGCTATACTGCCTTGTCTGGGTGACCTGAGCAGAGACGTAACCTCCCTGACCCTGACTGTCCACCTTCCTCAAATGGGCTGGAGATACCAACAGCGGCTGAGCAGATGGAATGAAGCGACGTGAGTGCAGGTTCCGGCACGGTCCGGACCGCGTGAGGGGTCGCCCTCTTTTCCCTTCCTCTGCATCCTCCGCTCCCTAAGTCCGTCCTGTGGTTCAATCAGGAGTTGGAATGGGGCCCAAGTTCACGGTCTGTTTTCAGACAAGCCTGGAGGGGGAGTCTGCATCCTACTTTATCTTTCAGGGTGTTATGACCTTGAGTCAAAGATTTAACACTTTATAAAACGGGCAGTACCTCCACCTGCCTCCCAGAGAAGAATTACATGACGTAATGTGCGTCACTGGCTCGACCCAGTATCCAACATTTGGGACGCACTCCTTAACTAAAAAAATTATGCCTCACTAATGTGCAGTAAACCAACTGAAAAGAGCCCCAAACAACTTGAACATAGTCAGGAATGTGTGAGTACATTACATGCAAGTGTGTGTGTGTGTGTGTGTGCGCGCGCGTGTCTGTTTCCTTCATCGCAAATATAAACTACTGAAGGGTAGAGTCAGTTTGTCAATTTATCTGTTACCTCCTTTCAAGGCTGCTGGATTTACTTTTTGCCCCTAAGGCCCCAAGCAGAGTCTCTCCTCCTTTGATCATTCTGGAATCAACTGACTTATACCAGAATCCTGTAAGGTGATGGGGCCCTGCCTAAGGGGGCAGAAATGTAACACTAGCCACCAGCCAAAGGAGGAATCAGCTATCCTGAAGACAGACCCAGATAATACACAGAGCATATGTAACAGACAAGCTCCAAAAACAGGAGCGCAGAGACTATTATGATTTTGATACATTCAAAAGCCCCCCTTGTCCTTTAATAAAACACTTGAAGAGTTGAACCTATCCTGCTGGAATCCACAAACGTTACTGCAAAACGAACTGAGCGGCCTCAGACCCAGCTAGGGCCATGCCAGGGAGGGCAGGCGGTGACTGCCTCCCGGACAAGGGGACAAGTGTTCTTCAGGCAGCAATGGCCGCCGCCACCGCCACGGTCCCGGCCAAAGCTTGCAGAGCCTCCCACTGCTGGCATACCAGGTCACAACTGTGAGCGTTAATGAAAAACGACAGAAAGACACAGAGAGAGAGTGGAAGAAAGAGAGAGAAACCGCGAGCTGGGAATGTGCAGAGACGTGGCAAGTACAAGCCTGTCTAGAATATGCTAACAGCCCATCCGGGCAGCGTCAACTTCCCTGACACCCTCAAATAGGCCCTTGAGATTCCAAGGCAGGTTATGGCTCGAAAAAGAAATCCCACCTCATGTTTGCAAACACCACCCCTGGCCAGTTCTGAAGGTAGCAGAAAGGCTCACAGTCCGGAGCCTTCCATCGCGGCAGCTGGACTTGTCTCTTTTCATTATTTCCAATTTCTCTCCCCCAGGCAGGGTGGGGCTGGGCGAGAAACACCCCCCCCCCCCCAGTGCTTTCAGGCTGTCTGGAAGGGAAGTACGATTACACCCCGGCCGGGTCACCATCGCACTCAGCCCTCCTTCAGAACTGGCCAGAACGAATCAGCCCCGACCGGCAGTGCAGCCGGTGCCGCGGGGAAGGCGTCTCACGACCGACCTGGAAGGGCAGCTGAGTGCCGTTCTGAATGCGAGGCTGGGCTGGAGGAAGACGCGTTCCCTTTGTTGCATGTTCTCCCATCCATGCAGAAATTGATTAATACCAGAGGGGGGAAAAAATCTCCATTTTGAGGCTAAATGGGGGTCAGGGCATTCTTCCCAGACAGTAGCTCACAATGGGATACACCTGGGGACAGGGACACAGCCATCCATCGCCTTGGGCAAATGAATAAAGCACAGAACCTTCAGACTGGGCAGTGGGCACAGTGCCTTTGTTCCACCCAAGACGGGCATGACAGCGGTCACCGGGTGGGTGGGTGCGGCGACAAAGCTTAGAACAGGTGCGGGATCTCCTCAGAGGACATCACCCTGTGCCGTGTCAGCCCCTCAGCAGGCGTGGGGGGAGCGTGGGGGGAACGCAGACTTCTGCAGAAGGAACCATCCCACACCTGGCTCCCAGGACAATGCCCGCAACTACTCAAGGATATAGGAACCAGAAAGCTCAGACACTCGCCTGCCAGCCTCCAGGGGCACAGCAGCTGGCAAGGGCCAGTCCCCCACAAGCTGCCCTGTTGGAGCCTGGGGCAACATAGTCATCTAAGGAATGTGTCATCCTCAGAAAGAACCTTCTCTCCAGAGCCCCCTCCACCGACTAGAGAGGCTGAATTAAACACCTCGCCCACAGTCACACATCCGGCCGGCCGGCTGGCTGGCACACACGCTCACACATTCCGCGTCCCGACCGACTCGAGGCAGTCGGTGCTGCGCTCCGCCCGCCGCGGCAGCAGAGCCCAGGGGACAATTTAACGCCTGTCTCGCAGACACTGTGACAGGTACAGGCCCAGCAGCCTTCCCGAGTTTCCTCGGGCATTTGACGGGAGAGGGTTTAGCAGCACAGGGTCCCAGGGGGGCACCTCTCTCAACCTTCTCCCCAGAAAGGCACAGAACGAGGCCCAGTGCCAACTCACAAGAGGCCTCTGGCAGCTTCTGTGGGAGCTCCCGCACTGTGACTCGGTCCCCCGTCCCTCCTCTGCCGCTGCCACCGCCAGCTCCCAGGCCAGGCCCTCGTCGCCAGCCAATGCCAGCACCACCGTGCTCAAAGGCCACGCTGTCTGCTCCTGCGGGCACGGGGGGCGCCATGCCCACCACACACAGGGCTCTTCCATCTCGGCTCCTGACAAATCTCACTTCCATCTTGACACCCAAGTTCAAGGACACTGTCCTTGGGGACACAGCATGGCAAAGGCGGTGAGGCCACGGCAGCCACTTCAAAGGTCCGATCGGGCACGCGCTCGCCACCCCATGTACCGCTTACCTTGCCAAACTGCTCGAAATATTGCTTTACGTCTTCCACCACCGTGTTCGCAGATAATCCGCCTACAAATATTTTCTTTGTTCTTGTGACCATCTGCAAGAGACGACAGGAGGAAGACATGGGTTAACCGGGTTATCAGCAACAACGCTCGCCAGGATGCGGAAACGTCCGCATTTCCCTAGGAGGGCAACTTCAGACAGGTTCAGGCTGCACGGAGGGCGCCCTGCAGACGACTCAGGGTGCTGCAGACAGCCACTCTGGATCAGGCCTCAACCTGAAGACGCGACTTTCCACCGACCCAGGTGGACTTCAAACCTCTCTGGCCACAGGCACAGCTCCATTCTGAGGCAGCAGCACCAAGAAAACAGTCGCATGTCAAAGCTGTTTCAACCTAAGAGTCATGACCCAAACAGAACTCCATGCATAAGAACCTGCTGCCCAGGCCCTGGCCGGTTGGCTCAGCGGTAGAGCATCGGCCTAGCATGCGGAGGACCCGGGTTCGATTCCCGGCCAGGGCACACAGGAGAAGCGCCTATTTGCTTCTCCACCCCTCCACCGCGCCTTCCTCTCTGTCTCTCTCTTCCCCTCCCGCAGCCAAGGCTCCATTGGAGCAAAGATGGCCTGGGCGCTGGGGATGGCTCTGTGGCCTCTGCCTCAGGTCCTAGAGTGGCTCTGGTCGCAACATGACGACGCCCAGGATGGGCAGAGCATCGCCCCCCCTGGTGGGCAGAGCGTTGCCCCTGGTGGGCGTGCCGGGTGGATCCCGGTCGGGCGCATGCAGGGAGCCTGTCTGACTGTCTCTCCCTGTTTCCAGCTTCAGAAAAATGCAAAAAAAAAAAAAAAAAAGAATCTGCTGCCCAGAAAGTATCCATAAAATCCGTCAATAAGAAAACCACACGTAATTTAAAACTGTGTGTGGACTATCTACTCGAAGCTGTTCTTTTTAAAAAAAATTTTTTTTTTTTTTATTTATTTTGACTCAGTGGTAGAGCATCGGCCTGGTGTGCGGAAGTCCCGGGTTCGATTCCCGACCAGGGCACACAGGAGAAGCACCCATCTGCTTCTTCACCCCTCCCACTCTCCTTCCTCTCTGTCTCTCTCTTCCCCTCCCACAGCCAAGACTCCATTTGAGCAAAGTTGGCCCAGGAGCTGAGGATGGCTCCATGGCCTCTGCCTCAGGCGCTAAAATGGCTCTGGTTGCAACAGAGCAACACCCAGATGGGCAGAGCATCACCCCCTGGTGGGTGTGCCGGGTGGATCTCAATCGGGCACATGCAGGAGTCTGACTGCCTCCCCGTTTCCAACTTCAGAAAAATAAAATAAATAAATAAATAAATAAATAAATAAAATATTTTATTTATTTTTTAATTTGAGAGAAAGGATAGAGAACATGTGAGGGGTTGGGGAGCAGGAAGCATAAACTTGTACTTGTTTCCCGTTTGTGCCTTGACTAGGCAGGCCTGGGGTTTCGAACTGGTGATGTCAGAATTCCAGGCTGATGCTTTACCCACTGCGCTGCCACAGGCTAGGCCCCACTGTGCTGTTCTGGGGGTGGGGGGGTGGTACATGTCTGCCGACAGGACCAACACTGGCCTCACACACAAAATACCCTCCGAGCTCAGCCCAGGCCCTCCTTCCTCTCCTGATTTCTCACGAGTCACCGTGATTCGTCCTACACTCAGTCAAGCCGAGCTCTGACCCTCGGGTCTCCACACCTCCGTCCATAAAGGCGTCCCTCCCTCTGGAATGCCTCCCCACATCTCAGTCTCCCATGGCAACTTGTGAGCAAGATCTAACGACCTTTTCCCTAAGTCAAGACACCTCTAGAGTCGCCCCACCCAGAAGCGTTCTTCCCTCTCCTGAACCCCCCAACACCGCACGCAATGGCGTCTCCCAGCGCTCCCCACTTTCTTGCCGGTCAGCAGGAACCCGGTTCCCTCCTTCCTCCCCCAGCAGGTGGACTCCTGGTTCCTCTTGGTATCCCCCCCCCCGCCGCCCACCACACACACACACACACACACAATGCCGCGCCCACCACACACACACACACACACACACACACACAATGCCGCGCCCACCACACACACACACACACACACACACACACACACACAATGCCGCGTACTGGGCCAACCAGGCACGTGGAGCCAAAACGTTCCGTGGATGCAAAAGTGCCTGCGTGGCCCGGTTTCAGAACTCCACCGGGTCCAAAACAAAGGAAGGCCAATGACATAAACTGTTCAGAGCCAGAGACCAAAAGTCTTACCACGTAGGAGCCAAGAAGAATAAAAGTTTTATTCTGGGCCCTGGCCGGTTGGCTCAGCGGTAGAGCGTCGGCCTGGCATGCGGGGGACCCGGGTTCGATTCCCAGCCAGGGCACATGGGAGAAGTGCCCATTTGCTTCTCCACCACCCCCCTCCTTCCTCTCTGTCTCTCTCTTCCCCTCCCGCAGCCAAGGCTCAATTGGAGCAAAGATGGCCTGGGCGCTGGGGATGGCTCCTTGGCCTCTGCCCCAGGCGCTAGAGTGGCTCTGGCCGGGGCAGAGCAACGCCAAGGGGGTGGGGGTGGGGGGGAGGTGGGGGGGGGACCCCTAGTGGGCAGAGCTTTGCCCCTGGTGGGCGTGCCGGGTGGATCCCAGTCGGGCGCATGCGGGAGTCTGTCTGTCTCTCCCCATTTCCAGCTTCAGAAAAATACAAAAAAATAATAATAATTAAAAAAAAAAAGTTTTATTCTGAAGACTGACTTTAGGCTACCTGGGTGTTTGAGGCTTATTTTTTTTTTATGTCAAATAAATTTAAATAATCTGTGGGTACAGGCCTGACTAGTTTGACTGCATGGAAGGAGAAGCGCAGTGTCTCGCCTGGGGAGGAATCAGTCACAACATACCGGGGGTCCTCGGGTTACGACAGTTCTGTTCTCACGACAGTGGCATAACCCGAACTTTGGTGTAGGTCGAAACACACCCTAGCCTAAGACAAACGGAGCACTTGTACTTTTAACAGTCCAACACGGTGTCGGTAAGCGTGCTGGGAGACGCCCAACCCCAGTCCGACGCGGTGTCGGTAAGGTGCTGGGAGACGCCCACCCCCAGTCCCACACGGCGTCAGTGAGCGTGCTGGGAGACGCTGACCCCCAGTCCCACACGGCGTCGGTAAGGTGCTGGGAGACGCCCACCCCCAGTCCCACACGGCGTCAGTGAGCGTGCTGGGAGACGCCGACCCCCAGTCCCACACGGCGTCGGTGAGCGTGCTGGGAGACGCCCACCCCCAGTCCCACACGGCGTCGGTGAGCGTGCTGGGAGACGCCGACCCCCAGTCCGACGCGGTGTTGGTAAGCGTGCTGGGAGACGCCCACCCCCAGTCCCACACGGTGTCGGTGAGCGTGCTGGGAGACGCCCACCCCCAGTCCCACACGGTGTCGGTGAGCGTGCTGGGAGACGCCCACCCCCAGTCCCACACGGCGTCGGTGAGCGTGCTGGGAGACGCCCACCCCCAGTCCCACACGGCGTCGGTGAGCGTGCTGGGAGACGCCCACCCCCAGTCCCACACGGCGTCGGTGAGCGTGCTGGGAGACGCCCACCCCCAGTCCCACACGGTGTCGGTAAGGTGCTGGGAGACGCCCACCCCCAGTCCGACGCGGTGTCGGTAAGGTGCTGGGAGACGCCCACCCCCAGTCCGACGCGGTGTCGGTAAGGTGCTGGGAGACGCCCACCCCCAGTCCCACACGGCGTCGGTGAGCGTGCTGGGAGACGCCCACCCCCAGTCCCACACGGCGTCGGTGAGCGTGCTGGGAGACGCCCACCCCCAGTCCCACACAGTGTCGGTAAGGTGCTGGGAGACGCCCACCCCCAGTCCCACACGGCGTCGGTGAGCGTGCTGGGAGACGCCCACCCCCAGTCCCACACGGCGTCGGTGAGCGTGCTGGGAGACGCCCACCCCTCCCTCACGAGCCGCTTCACTGCGTCTTCTTCCGCTGCGCGCAGCCAAACTAGTTCGCCCACATAGTCCTTAAGTACAACGCTAACGACGTAAGCCGAAACACTCACGTCTCAATTTTTTTAAGTTTTTATGGGAGTGAGCATCATAAACTCAAAATGTTGTATGTCGAGACCGTGGTAACCTGAGGACCCCCGTACACATATATCAAATCACAATGTTGTACACTGTAAGTACCTGACAATTTTATGGGTGGATCACATCCCTATAAAGCAGGGGGAGAAAGGTTTGACAAGGACAGACAGACAAAGAAAAGCACGACTGAAACCCCAAAATAAAGGAATAAGACAAATCTTGGAGCATATTTAAAAAAGAAAGAAAAAGACCCCCACAATGCCGCAAAGGTCAATTATAATTCAAGACGAGATACCGAAGTCCAGGGCCCACGCTGCCTGGACCACTGTCACCAAGGTTCCTAACACCGGTGCTGAGAGTTTTGAAAGAAAAAAAAAAGAACAACCAACACACTTCCAACAGCAGAGCCTCAGCTGTCACCACGGGGAACATGGCCCCTGGTCAGCTCTGTGAGGAGTATCCAAGGTCCTAGAAACCTGCTCTGTGTCTCCATCTGGGTGTGACCCTGGACAGGACGCAGCCTGAGGCCCGGGTTCTGTCCTCTGCCCACTGCAGTCCCTCACCTCCCCCTGAACTATGAGCATGATGGCCCCGGCAGAGGCAGCTCCCAGGTTTCAAGGGGCTCACGCTTGAGCTGAGGGGTTCCCAGGGGACACGTGCCACTGCAGCCCACTGATGGAGCCCAGACTGGAGTATCCTTAGAAAATAATGGACTTCCTGCACAATTTTGAGAGGACACTGCCCTAGCAACCTCCTGCTGGCTGTGAGGACCATGCAGGGGTTTGTCCTTGTGTTTCAAGCTACGATTTACTGCGTTTTGTCTCTTCCAGATGAATGGGAGGGAAGACCACGCACAGGAGCACAGTCCACGAAGATCCCACCAGGGTGCACACCGCCAAGCTCCGAGGACCTCGCGGTAAGTGACGGGCATCTTATTCTGCTCCTTGTGGTCCCTCTTCCTTCTTACCCGTTCCCTAAGTCTCTCCTGGGGTCGCCTTTGTGCTGAGGCTCCAGCAGGCCCCCCGCTGAGGCGAGTCGCGCCCTGCACACTCGCGAAACGTCCGATTTTGCTGATCCGACATCCTTACTGCATTCGTTCAACAGCGCTATCCAGTGCCGGGGCGGGACCTCACAGTCTGATATACTCTGGGGCCTAATCCACTACAAAATGGAGAGATCATAATTAGCCTGCCACCACGCCAGGTTCCTATTGGGGACAAATTAAATAACATGTGCCAGAGGGCCTGGGACACCCGGGAGATGTTAAAATGCACGGTCACTGTAACTGAATCCTGACTCAGTGGTTACACTCATTCTTCAAGTTCGGAACCAATGTGCAGCGGAACGACCTCGCGTAAGGAACACGTCGATAAGAGCCCCTTATTGCTCCGCTCTCTCCCACCATCATTTCAAATACACTCTGCTGCATCGCTACACAATTTCAGATGGGCAGAGTCCTGACAGTTTCATTTTAGCTTTTTCATTCCTTTGTTTTTTGGGTTTTTTTTTTTACCCCAGCCAAGTAATTAAATATCTATAAAGAAACGCTAATGTGACTACAAACACACACAAGTGGAGTTTCCAGCTGAAGCAGCTCTGGAGAGGCATTCTGGAACGGGAACCCCACACCCTCCCTGACACCCCCTTCGGAGCCAGGCAGGTGGAGATCAGGCCTTATGTACATTCCGAATGTTCACAGAGACCCTGAAAACGAAATGACCAGCGTGCCTTTACTCTGAATAACCGGAGTCACCGAAACGTTCACTCCCCAGTAACTGGTTAAACGGAAGAGCCCCCGTGCACCCTCCCCCTTTGCCTTAGAGTGCAAACTTGCCAAGACGGAGCCCTAAAAACTGAGCCAGACACCCAGCTATAAACTTACACAGTCCCAAAAAAGTATTTAAAACAATCTTAGAGAGAAAAAAATGAAGGATGAGAAATCCCAGGCCCTAGACAAGGAGCCAAACTGTCCACGTTACTAAAACATCCTCTCCGGGAACCAGCTCAGTCAGATACAAGGACCATCCCACTCCAGCAAACACTAAAAGGAAACTGGCTTAATCAAAGCCTTCCCAACGTGGCCAGGCCAGTGGGAAGATGTGCCACACTTGGTTAGCTGCTCACTGATGTCTGGGCCGCAGGGGAGGGGGACGCGGCTGGGGGCCGTGGGGCTGCACAGTGACCTCTCCCTCCGAGGGTGCCCTGTGGAGGCCGAGGGTGATTTACTTTGGGAATCCTGGTGGCATTACTGCTCAATGGACTGTGGGCTGCGTGAGGATTTGCGTTCTGGAGAGGGAATCGGAAACCGGCAGAAGATTCTAGAAGCAACATTTCTCCCTCCAACTCCCTCGCGTCTCCATGGCTGCTGCAGAGGGCGGGGCAGGGAGGGGACAGGGCAGGGAGGGGACAGGGCTGGGACGTGGAGCCGAGGCTCTCAGGAGGACTAAATAGAGATCCTTAGATTACAAAAGTTTCTGTGTATGGGGTACGTGCGCGAGCGCACGCGTGTCTCTCTCTCTCTCTCTCTCTCTCTCTCTCTCTCTCTCTCTCTCGGAGGGGTAAGGTAACTCTAGTCCCAACACTTGAGTACTGGCTTCTATTTGCCCTGGGCACCATTTGGTTGCCTTAGAACTTTAACCCTCCTCTGATCCTCGGTCCCCTGGCTCCATGGTCTCCGCATTATAAAAAATCCTCTCCCGCCACAATGCAGAGCACCTGTGTTTTCTTCCTGTGTTAGGCCCGTTGGGTAACAGTTTCCTAAGCCGCAGCCTTCACACGGAAGCGGCACTAACCACACAAGGCAGGGGAAGCCAGCCGCTGCATGCCCGGCCCGCTCAGCCAGCCGGCTGGGCCCCCAGGGTGCACCTGGAGGAAAGAGCCACCCATCTGTCCCAGGCAGAGCTCGGCCCTCTGGTCCATTAGGAAATTAATCTCAAATTTCCTTTGCTTGATGTGTTTAGTGGGGGGGTTGCAGAAAACACTTTGGTGTGTGAATACTTTCTACCCTTTGAGACACCAGATACCCACCGACAGCCCTGCACCACTTGGGGGACAGTCCGCCTCAACAGATGCCCCCCTTTTATGGTTAGGGGCAGCACTCTGGGAAGTGGGGGTCAGGGGACCTGTGTGTGTGTGCGCACGTGTGTGTGTGTGTCTCACACATAGGGCCGCAGGGAGTGTTCAGACTCTCAGAACTCAATGCAGCAAAGTCCTGCATCCAGACCTGTAATTTACCTAAACAGCTCTCTTCCCACAAGCCTCCTGGCTCCACAGAGAAAGCCCAGCACCATTCCAGTTCGGAAAATTGCTGTTTACACGTAAGGGCTAGCCAAAGCCAGCTGCTAACCGGAGCTGCAGAGAACACTCCACCTTCCTGCCTCTAACCCGAGAGCTGGCTTTTTTTTTTTTTTAAGTTTCAAAATTCCCTTTTAAAAAATGTGTCGCTATCTGAAGTGGTCACGCAGAGCGGGGCCACTGGTTGCGTTTTTCTGAAATAGGATAAAGCAGGTGTGTGTGTTGTTCCAACAACAGCACTGGCCCGAAAGTATTTGTTGTTGTACATGAAAACAACAACAGATATTTCTGACCGAGGCATGGAAAGGCAGGCACAGCTCTGAGGAGCCCGACTTGGGTGCGAGAGAGGCCTGGAGAAATCAGGTCAGCTCCAGCCATCATCACGTTCCTGAAAGGAGTTCCAATTCCCCCAGGTGAGAAAAATGAGCCCTGGTCACTGCCCAGGAACACAGGGTCGCTGACCCATGCCTCTCGTCTCTCATCTGTGGGGCCCCACGGTGAGAGAGCCCAGGATAGATGTAAGAATTGCGACACTGGGTGGGGTCTTGCAAACGGGACTGTCCATCGCCCCCTGATGGAAAGGTGGAAAAATAAAGTCCCAGGGGGATGACTCCTGAGATAGCTAAAGCCAGGGCGGGTGACCAGGGCCAGCTGATCAGTTGGCAGATACCACACGATTTCATCCCAGACTCTGACTCTGGTGGGCACTGGGTTCTCCTGCGCTACTCTGCATCTGCGAACTAAGCCGGGTCTTTGTGTGGCAAAGAAGCTCTCTCAGGACTGACGGTGGTCACAGCAGTCCTCGACTACAAGGACCGGTTCCCGAGGGTGTTTCCTCCACGGGACCTGTCCTCTAAAAGCCCTAAGTTCTCTCGCTCCCTTCTCCCCTCCCCCCAAACCACTGCCTTGCCGTCCCCGCCATCACACCTGAACCCAGGGGCAAAACGCACTTAGCAAACAAAACCAGAATACAGGTCAGGTACTGGGGACTCTTTTCCAAATGTTTCCAGAACCACAGATGGAAAAGAGACTTCAGTGAGCTGACAAGAGTCCCCTCCAAAATCAGTGTTCCCCCAGAACCTCAGAACGGGATCTCATCTGGAAACAGGGTCACTGCAGATGTAGTTAATAAAATATCTTGAGATGAAATCGCCCTGGATATAGGGTGGGCCCTGAATCCTACGACTGACTGGTGTCCCTGTGAGAAAGAAATGGGACGTGAAGAAGGTCATGTGAAGATGGTCGCAGAAACGGGAATGATGTGTCTGCAGACTAAGGGACACCAAGAACTGCCAGCAGCTACCAGAAGGTAGGAGAGAGGCTCGGGGCCAGTATCGTCCTCGGAGACTCCAGAAGGTTCTGCCAGCGCCTACGTTTCAGACTTCAACTGCCTCATGCCTCACTGCCTGCAAACACATTTCTGCTGTTTAGCCACCCAGTGCGTGGGCCTGTGCTACCACAACCCTTGGAAACTACCAGAGAGCTCCCAGGGAGACACCCCAGGACCCCACGGCCTCCGCCTCACCTTTCCTTGGTGACAGCAGACTGAGATTCCCATGGAAACCTCCCACTGACCGTGGGCCGGAGGACGTTACGCCCACCCATGTGACAATCTAAACCTGCCCTCCCACGACTGGCAGGTCACACTCATCACTGCCTACCCACTCCAGCAGGGGCCACAGGGACAAGGTGAGGTGACAGCCGGTGGGAGGTGCGGGGGTGCAGGGAGCGAGGCCAACGCTAAGGAGAAGCAGCCCATGCTTCCCAAGGGTTCCTCTCCTCTGATCAAACCCCTCAGAGAAGGAGGGCCAGTGTCCACGTGGGCGGGTTCCCACCTGGTAACAACCAACAGACCGGGAAAGGTCCTCGCCCCCATCAAGGGAACTCAGGCTCAGAGACGTTAAGTGTCCAAAGTCACCCAGCACCAGGGAGGACAAGGACGGGAGTCCAATCTTGCCCTGTCTCTTCACCAAAGCCTCCTACAGCTGCATTTGCAACTGGCTCGACTTCTTTCTTCCCGGCAGGAAGGCAGCTGGGGGAACAGAGACAAGGGGGCCCGTGAGGAGCAAGTCTGACTGTGCCCTTTCTCAGTTCTGAAGCACAGAGGTGACAGGACAGGCGGACACTGGGGGGGGTGCACATGGTGCGGTGACTGGAAAACAGCCCGCAGCCCCTCCAACAACAAAGCACAGAGCTCTCAGATGACCCTACAGCTCCGCTCTTAGTACATACCCAAGAAATCAGAACGCGCATCTACCCAAAACCTTCCGCACAAAATCTTCGCAGCAGCACTGATGAGCACGGTCAAAACGCCGAACCACCCAATGCCCATCAGTGGGCGAAGGGCTACATTAAATGGGGTGCATCTGTGGAACAGAGTATCACTCAGCCGCAAAGCGGAACGGGTTCTGATCCGTGCTGCCACAGGGCCGAACCTCAACAACGTTGAGGAAAAGAAGCCAGGCGTCAAAGACCACGTGTCACACGACTCCATTCACGTGACAGTTCCTAATGGGGAACCCCACAGAGGCAGAAAGTACATCAGTGGTTGCTCAGGGTGGAAGAGAGCAAGGGGGGGGTGGCTGAAGGGGGCGGGGCTTCTTTCTGAGGTGATGAAGATGCTCTCAACGTGACTGTGGCGATGGGTGACACATCTGGGAATACACTAAGAACCCCTGAACCTCAGACGCTTTACATGGGTAAACTGTATGGCATGTGAATTCTATCTCAATAAAGTTTTCTAGTTTTTGTGTTTTTTTAATAACAGGCCAAAAGGATCCCTAAGCTGAGAGTCTGGATGCAAGAAGAACTTAAAACAAACCCAAGTGCCCAGGACAGTGCTAACTCCGTGGGTCTCAGTTCACCCACAGTTGACCACTGGACAGAGTGTAAAATGGTATCTGATGATGCCAGTTGCAGAAATCCGTTTAAGTTCAGAGGAAACCAACTATAAGTATAGCGGCAAATGCTTCTCAGCGCTCTCTCTCCCCGTCTATAGCTATTAGCCAGAGAGCACAGGGGTTCGGGCTGCAACTTGGCAGTCCCTCTAAATAGCTTTAAAATTGAAAGGGGGAAAAAAGCCTCCTTCTATGTGGGGCTAGAATATAATTTACACACAATTATCTGACATAGTCAGGTTACATTACCTCTAGTTAAAGCCACGGTAACTCACAGAAAAGGGAAGGTGATCTTGTAATGCAACATTCGGGCTGCCTCAGCAGGGAGCTCAGACCCCTCCCCCCCCATCTCTGAGCCCTCTGCCTGGCTCCCTCCTAGGCTAATTTAAAAAATACTACTTCCTCTTACCCTTGGGGGGAAAAGTTGCAGCTGGCAAGGCTGACCTGCCCACAGATTGGTATCAGAGAGTAATATCCTAGACTGTGCCACTCAGACTGGGGGCTGGAGGCGGTAACAGAAAAAGGTGCGGAGATGGAGTGTTGCCTTAGAAAGCACAGGAAATTAAGAATCGTGACCCACGCATCAACTGATACGAGCGAGGTGGCTGGCTGGCCATGGGCCCGATCACAGGCACTGAGCTGCTCTGCCTCCACAGGTAATTTTTCCATCACTCCTTCCTTCTGGGAGCCCACGCTCCCCAATATTTCCCACAGATGAGCTGCACTCACTACGAGAAAGGCCCCAGAGATTCTCACCAGCGTTCCAACGATGACCAGCCTGTAGATGCAATTAAAACCCGTAATCTGCGCAGCAGCTACGGTATTAAGCGAAATTAAGTACACTTGACCATTGTCCCATGTGCCAGGAAGCTGTGCCTTTCTGCACACAAAAGAGACGCCTCCCAAGCCCCCAGCAAGGGAGAGGCGGCCAAGGCCAATTCCTAGTGAACCTGGGAAAGAGGTGGGGAGGGGGCCGGACGGAAGGCGGCCGCTGCGAGCCCAGGCCCTTCCATCTGTGCCGGTCACTCCGGCCATGGCGTCCAAGTCGCCTAGCCAGGGCGCAAGGCTCCGAAAGACGCAGAGGATGACTCACGGTGAGAGGTCTCAGGCCCCCTGGCTGAAGCATAGGTCCAAGGTGACTCCGTCTTAACAGAAATGATCAAATGAAAGAACAAGTTTAAAAGATCTTCTGTCTGTCCAACAGAGTGTGTATTTTCAAGCCCATCTGCGTGTGTGGAGACACACTAAATAAACAACTGACCCTGGTCGGGCAGATGGAGCTGGGTCAAGCCTCTTCACAGCTCTGGGCTTCGCTTTTCCCCCTTTGAAATACGGGCACAAGACCCTGGCCTGACTAAAACAGAGACAGCAAGTGTGAAATTGTGACTCCAGGAGGTCCCTGTGTCCTACAACACAGGCACTAAGGAAAACCACCCCCAGAGAGCCTGAGCCTGCGACGCAGACCTTCCCGCGAGCTTCTCCCTCCGGCTGGAGCCCCCCCACCCCGCCCCGGCGCCTGGTCCCGGCTGAGGGGCGTCAGAGGCCCTTCTCCTGGGCCGTGGTCTGGGTCACCCCGTCCGTAGGCCTATGAACACGCAGCTGCGGTGATAACTTCAGAGCATGCCTTCCTACTTCCCAAACATTCTTCCTAAAACATTTCAGGTCACCTAGGTAGCAGCGACCAGGGAGTGGTTCCTACTCGGAAGTTAAGTGTTTCAAAGTTTCTGGGAACGTGAACTATACTGCTCACAAAAATTAGAGGATATTTCAGAGTGAATATGAAGCAATAAAAAAAAGCATTTGATTTTTTTTTATTAGATAGGAACATCAGAAAAACAAACAAGTCAAAAAAGGTTGTTTGATTATGCAAACGAGATGCAAAACCAACTTTTATTTCCTTGGTGAAAATGCACTGTACACAAGGCTGAAAGTACCGGAGCAGCTGCACATCCCCGACCCCCTCGTTTC
This sequence comes from Saccopteryx bilineata, assembly GCF_036850765.1. Classification (NCBI taxonomy): domain Eukaryota; kingdom Metazoa; phylum Chordata; class Mammalia; order Chiroptera; family Emballonuridae; genus Saccopteryx; species Saccopteryx bilineata. Next base: position 384,372,511 of record NC_089491.1, on the reverse strand, counting down.
TGTGAGCACTGTAGCTACCTGTCCCTGACCTGCCACCCTGGAGGGGACTCTGCGTCCTCCACATGACGTGAGGGAACCCCTAGGACTGGGCTGAGAAGCCGTCAGGAAGGACGCACTGTACAGGCCCTGGGGAAAGGAAAGCCCAGCCTTGGGGGTACCACTGTATCCTGGGGAAAACCACCCAGGAGATGGCTTCTTAGAACCCCACCCCTCTGGTAAACTGGGAGCCACCGGCGAGATGAAGCCCCTTGTCATCAGCTACAACTAACGGGCTCTTCTGAGGAGAGAAAGGATCCAAACTTGGCTGGCAGGCAGGCAGGCTGGGAAGCCCAGGCACCCCGCCCCAAGCCCTCCAGTTGATTTCATGAAAGGAGAATGAAATGGCATCCTTAACCCTTAGCCTTGATTACCTCCATTAACATATTTTAGATGCACATGGCAATCAGTTTTTTTGTTTTTTTTTTTTTACAGGGACAGAGAGAGAGTCAGAGAGAGGGATAGATAGGGACAGACAGGAAGGGAGAGAGATGAGAAGCATCAATCATCAGTTTTCTGTTGCGACACCTTAGTTGTTCATTGATTGCTTTTTCATATGTGCCTTGACCGGGGGGCTACAGCAGACTGAGTAACTCCTAGCTCGAGACAGCGACCTTGGGTCCAAGCTGGTGAGCTTTTTACTCAAGCCAGATGAGCCTGCGCTCAAGCTGGCAACCCCAAGGTCTCGAACCTGGGTCCTCTGCATCCCAGTCCAACGCTTTATCCACTACGCCACCACCTGGTCAGGCGGCAATCAGTTCTTGATGAGCAAGGTTTACCTCCTCCACGGAGCCCAGCCAGGCTGCGGCCTCGCCGACACTCCCAGGGAGCAGAGCGGCGGCACTCGGCCCTGCCTGCACCCCGAATCACCCAGGGAGTCACCGAACCCGGCACCAGGCCCCACCCTCAGGGAGTCTGACTTCACTGGACCATGGAGAGACCCGGGCACCAGGATTTATAAACATCCCCCCAGAAGATTCTAACGTGCAGTCGGGGCTCTGTGAGAAGTAGCTCTGCCATCCTAAGGGAGAAAAGGGGAGGATGGAGACCTCAACAGAGCAAGGATTCTTGTTCATCATCCCAACACTGAGCACGAGAGGGGGAGAGAGCCACGGAAGAGTGTGGAGCCAGGGATTAGGGCCGAGTCCTAGCTCAGCCACTTCCCTACCTGTGGGATTTTAGGCAAGTTGTGTGTAAAGTGGGGGTGGCGCCTATCTGTCCCAGAGCTGCTCTCAGCATCACAAGAGACAAGCATGGAAAAGGTGCTCAAAACAATGTGCGCTGCCCCAGCCAGATAGCTCACTGGGTTAGAGCATCATCCCAGTACACAAAGGTTGTGGGTTCAACCCCTGGTCAGGGCACAAACAGGAACAGATCGATGTTTCTGTGTGTGTCTCCGTCTCTAAATTCAATCAATACTTTTTTTTTTAACTGTATGCTAAATCCCAGAAGAAGAAGAATGAAGATGAAGAGGGTAAGAGACCAACTGCAGAGGGTGAGCCCTCCGGCAAGTCCTACGCATTCACTGTTCTCTCATCAGACGTGTCCCGAGGACCTACTGTGCTCCAAGCGCCGTCCGAGGCTCTGTGCACGTTAGTGGAATAAAACCTGGTTTCTGTATCAAAGGTGCTTTCGGTCACGTGAAAAGTGGTGTGACTGTAGTATGGTGGGTTTGGGGGCACAGGGCTAGGCGCGACTCCAAGGGGGCTTGGCAGTCAGCAGGGCAGCCAGGGAGGGGTGCGGGGGCCTCCCAGCAGAGGCCGCAGCATCTTCTATGCTGGCTGAAGGGGTGCAAGGGGATCTAGAAGACCAGCACAAGGCGCTGATGGGACGCAAGGAGGAGAGGCCACACCAGGCAGGCCTGGACAGGGAGGTCACACCAGGGAGGCCACACCAGGGAGGCCACACCAGGCAGGCCTGGACAGGGAGGCCTAGACAGGGAGGTCACTCCAGGAAGGCTTAGACAGGGAGGCCTGGACAGGAAGGTCACACCAGGGAGGTCACACCAGGGAGGTCACACCAGGCAGGCCTAGAATGGGAGGCCTGGACAGGGAGGCCACGCCAGGAATGCCACACCAGGGAGGCCACACCAGGGAGGCCATGCCAGGCAGGCCTGGACAGGGAGGCCTAGACTGGGAGGCCACTCCAGGAAGACATGAGAAACTTCCCCAGGGTTCACAGAAGGGAGCAACTCATCAATCAGGTCGTTAAAAAGAAAAACAGGGCCACTGGGGGCTGGGGGACAACTGGGCATCTTAATACTTAGATGTCAGCAAGGGGACACAGGCCAGAGTGGTGACAAAAGCATGAACCGGGAGGAAGGTACCTGAACACCAGTTTCAGTGACCAGTGTGTGGCCTGGTGTCAGCACCCCCCCCCCATCAGCAGGTCCCTCCCGCTGTGCCATTTACTATTCCAGCAACACCCATGGGGGGGGGCAGGTGGGGAAGGCACAGGAGAGATAAGCACATTGTACCCTTGGTGTGGGTGCCTTTGGAAACACTCAGCCATCTGTTAGGTCATAAATTATATTTGTCAAGAAAAATGTCAAATGCCCCCCAACCCCAGAACAGGCTGGTCTGGCCCCCTGCCTCCTGCCACAGACTTCCTTTGAGGGGGGGGGACCCAGAGAAGTGTTTGAGAGGCAAGAGGGAAGCCAAGACAATCGCAAGCAAGCCTCCACCTTTTATGAAATGCCACTCTTCTCAAGAGATCCAAGGTGATCTATCTAAATCCTAAATCCAAGAGGGCCCGAAAGGCTGGAAAGAGCGCCGATCTGGAAATGCTGGAGCCGAGCGGACCAGGTTCCTGTCCCAGCACCTGACGCTGGAAGGGGAACGAGGAGAAACCCAGGGATCTCAACTCTGTCACGGACACCCCAGGTGACCACGGCACGTGACTGAACACCTCTGAACTTGAGTTCCTCCCTCTACAAAAACGGGATCAAAAGAGCTAACCCATGGAATGTGCTCAGCACAGAGCTGGAATGACAGACACACCAGGCTCCTCTTCCCCCTCCTTGCCACCTTCCTGTCCCCTCCTGTGACTGAACCTCGGTCTGTCTGTGCATGGGGATCAAACCTTCCCTGCCTGCCCAGCAGACTAAACACCCGAAGGAAGAGGCACGAAGCACACGCCATTAATTTAATGACTAATCATTATCGAATGTGCTAGTTATTATCAGCGACTCTGCTTCCCTCGATATTTCAAGGGTTGAAGGTGCTCCAGCAGAAAGGATGCTACCTCAATGCAAAGCAGTGTTTTTACCTTCCTTAACCTAGGCGGCCCCTTACTGATGTCAGTAACATTGTTCCAAATGAGAAAGGCCGTTCTCTAAAAATGATGAGGCCATCCATGACTCAGAGGTAGTATTTCTCTGCTACGCCAATATCCTAACATATCTGTGCTCTCCTCCTGCCGGTAACATAGTTCTATAAATCGTCACATAAAAGAAAACTTTATTTTCCAGAGGGATCAACAGGGGAGGGAAATGAAACAGTTGCCTCAAAAACATCACCAATCAAACAGAACTCAGGCTGCCGGGAACTTGACTAAATGTGTAACATTACAGATGTTTTATAGCCCTGATGTCTGTTCTATTTAAAATACTTGCACTAGGGCCACCAAACACGGGAAAGAGAGAAAGAAAAGATATGTTTTCCAACGCGCCCAACCCAGCTAACAGGTCTGGGCTGGCTGTTTACTGAGGCAAAGCGGTGACCGGGGACCCGCAGCTGTCAGCTGAAACGCGGAGGCCTCGTTCTGTAGTTCGCTCTGGAGGGCTGTCAAATCCGCCACACGGCCCAGCAAATGGCGCACGGTCTCTCTGAAGGGCCGTTCCGCCTGGAAGCCCAGCCTCTTCTGTGGGGAAACTGCCTTGCACCTGGCAAGGGCTTAATCAAATCTAGTTCCCTTCCCTCAAGGAAGAAAACTATGCCCGGTTAAACTTATTGTCCAACAACACTCATTTATTCCCTCAACAAACATCTGCTCAGTGCCTGCTGGGCACAAGGTACTGAGTTAGGGACTCGGCTCAATCACCCGTGGTCCAGACGCCCCGCCCCCCAGCCAGAGTGGAAGCCTCATAAAGGGAAAGACTGTCCTCTATTTTGTTCACCACTGTACTCTTAGCACCTAGAGGGGTGCCTGACACACAGCAGGCACTCCGTGAGAAGGAGTTGAGTCAGTGCAGCGATATTTCCTGCTGAATTACCCAGCTTGCGGATGACCCAGGAAGGTCCCTGGGCACCCCCCTTGTCTCCTCTCTTTCCCTTTGGGTAATTCCAAGGAGTCCTTGTTGCTAAGCTGCCACGAGCACAAAGAAGATAAAAGGCCTGGTTGCTGAGAAGAGCAGCTGCTCAAAGTTCTGTCCGAGGCCACAGAGCACACACTTACATAGCGTTGAAGGGAAAGGTCCGGTTGCATGGAGTCAGACAAACCTTCCCTCCTACTTGGACAAACACAGCTGGGGGGTGGGTAGGGCCATCTTTATATACAAAAAGGACCACTGGAGACTCTTGATAAGAAACCACTTGAAAGGCCCAGGGACACAGGGAGGGGCCTGGTCCGGATCACCTACCCCTGATTAACTGCGTTTGACATCAAACAGAATGACTACCTAGTCCCCAGCAGGATGTAGAAGCCCAAAGTAAACGAGTTTGTTCTCTAACGTTCAAGATCTCACAGGGTCCTGATGAAAACACAGAGTGGCAAAAGTACAGCAAACAGAGGGAAACACGATGAACCCTGTCAGGGTGGTCAGAGGAGGCTTCGAGGAGGAGATAACTAACTAGGGTTTTCAAGGATCAGCAGTTTTTCAGAAAGAAGGGCAAGCAGAGTCACCGCGGCATGAAATAGCATTGTTTGTTTCAGGCACTGGGGTTGGCCCTGCCAGAAACCAAGCAGAAAGGAGTGTTTGACGGAGGAGAAGGAAGGAGACAAGGGCTAGATCCCAGAGTCCTGCAGACCGGTGGTTTTCAACCTCTGGTCTGCGGACCAGCCAGAAATCTCATGGTCTGCAAAAAGAGTTAACCACCCGACGTTGTATGAAGATTTAGAGTCTACAATCATTCACTACAGAACAATGATAATGCTAACACTACAGTTAGGGCATTTCAAATGGAAGGCAACGGTCAACAGTGTCCAATAGCATCAAGCTGTTTAGAAAGGTGAGGAGGAATCGGTTCTCAGTGTTACTGGATCCAGACCTCAGCCACACGCTTTCCATGACTGGTCTTGGTGTCTGCAAGGCCAACCTCTCCTCAGCGAACTCCATGCTGCCACGTGAGCAACTCTCTCCCAGACAGGCCCAGGGTGAGCCAAGCCCTGGGGTGACGTGGCAGTCTGTGATTCACTGTGGGTATCCACTGGGGGAAAACCTTACCCTGATGGCAGCTGGCACCGAAGCTGTACCCATGACCATGATAACTGCCCCACCACATGCCACCCTGTGTTTGCTGTGGCCAACCTTGCCTTTAGAAAAGTGGAAGTCTAAAAAAGTACATTGTTTTTTGTTTTTCCTGGAGAAAAATCAGTATTTCCCCCAGTCACTGACATCTAATGTGTTTATCATTGTAAACATCAGTAGTGGCAAGCCACCTGAAAGCAGGCTGATCAGCCATCTGTTTTAAAAGCCCTTCCTTGCCCTTGGCCAACGGCAGTCCTTTCCTCGTGTGTGAATCTGGATTTTTAGTACGCAGGGTCCATCTGAAACTACGATCGCCTTGGACGTCTGTTTTCCGAGCGGCATCTGCAGCTCAGGGCACCTCACTGCCCGTCCAGCCATCAAGTGTCTCCAGTCTTGCTGGGAAAGGTGGCATTCCTCTCACTGGCCAAAAACCCTGTCCCTCTAGAAAGGGTTTCTTGGTCCTCCCCTAAGTTCCTGTTACTCACACGTCCTGGCTCTCCTAAACCAAAGATGACCCAGTTCAAAGGAATGTGTTAACACACAGGGACGGAGCCACCCGGGACCCTGCCGAGCACCCGGTCTGCACAGAGACCTAGAAATGAAAGAAGACCCACGGTACAATTAGCTCAGACTTGATCTTATCAGACCTTTTTTTTTTTTTTTTTTGCAAAATCTCATCAAAGAAGATTCAGCTTAGTTTGAACTGTCCTTCAATCAACACAATTTCTGAGCAGCTCCTTGGACTGAAACCTTGTGGGAAGAGAAATGAGAAGTAAGAACTGGAACCACTGTCCTTGGGGTGGGGATGGAGGGCTGATAGTGTAAGCAGGGAGACAGGACATCTGCAGAGACGTCAAAAATCAGTTTTCAAGGTTCCCACCTTTGTTACCAGGGTCCAAACTCCCTCTGCGGTCCTGCTTCCAGTTCGTGCCTCTACAGCCCGTGGTCCAGCCACGCCACTCTGACCAGTGCGTGCAGTCCACACCCCGTGGTCCGGCCACGCCGCTCTGACCGGTGCGTGCAGTCCACACCCCGTGGTCCGGCCACGCCGCTCTGACCGGTGCGTGCAGTCCACACCCCGTGGTCCGGCCACGCCGCTCTGACCGGTGCGTGCAGTCCACACCCCGTGGTCCGGCCACGCCGCTCTGACCGGTGCGTGCAGTCCACACCCCGTGGTCCGGCCACACCGCTCTGACCGGTGCGTGCAGTCCACACCCCGTGGTCCGGCCACGCCGCTCTGACCGGTGCGTGCAGTCCACACCCCGTGGTCCAGCCACGCTGCTCTGACCAGTGTGTGCAGTCCACACCCCTTGGCCTTCATCCAAGCTGCCCCTTCACCCAGGAAGAGCCTTCTGCTTTTTTTTTTTCCCTATCCTGAGTCTCCAAACCCTCACACCTCAGTCCAAATGTCCTTTTCCCTAGTCCTTCCGTGATCAACTTACTTAAACACCACAACCCCAAACTACACCCCATCATGCCTTAGACCTTCTCCCAGCTTCCCTTCTCACACACTCTATGATTTACTCACTTCGTTTAGCATCTCTCTCCCTCCCCCCAGAAAGTAAGCCTCGTGAGGTCAAGAGTTTGGTCGGTTTTGTTCAGATTACAGTCCCAGGACCTGGGTCATAAGCGACGTTCAAGAACTATGCTGAGCCCTGGCTGGTTGGCTCAGCGGTAGAGCGCCGGCCTGGCGTGCAGAAGTCCTGGGTTCGATTCCCGGCCAGGACACACAGGAGAAGCGCCCATTTGCTTCTCCACCCCCCCCCCTCCTTCCTCTCTGTCTCTCTCTTCCCCTCCCGCAGCCAAGGCTCCATTGGAGCAAAGATGGCCCGGGCGCTGGGGATGGCTCCTTGGCCTCTGCCCCAGGCGCTAGAGTGGCTCTGGTCGCGGCAGAGCGACGCCCTGGAGGGGCAGAGCATCGCCCCCTGGTGGGCAGAGCGTCGCCCCCTGGTGGGCGTGCGGGGTGGATCCCAGTCGGGCACATGCGGGAGTCTGTCTGTCTCTCCCCGTTTCCAGCTTCATAAAAATACCAAAAAAGAAAGAAAGAAAGAAAAAAGAACTATGCTGAATGAATGAATGAATGAATGTGCCACAGCATTCCCGCAGCGCCCTCAGGCACCGTGAACGACTGCTTTCTGTACGCCTGCGCAGGACGTCAACTGTTCCTGAGCAGTGGCACTTTGTTCATTCTGCTTCCCGCTGTCCCTGGATATTTACCTACTAGGCTCCCGTTCCTTGCAGGAAGAGACCATGTTTATTCATCTTTGTATCCCCCAAAGCACTGGTGGTGCTCAAGTATACAACCTACTGAATCTAACTTCAAAATCAAATTGCGTGGAAAATAGGCAAAGAACACACAGCTAATATAACCATATACTAGGTGATTCCCACTGCCTTCCTCACTGCTTATGAGGTTTGTCGTGTGTGCAGAGCACAGCGCACGGGCTTCTGGAAGTATCAAGATTATTAAGATACACGCGTGCGGTGTCCCCATACGACAGCTACCAGCCACCTGAGGCCACTTCAGCATGGATTAGTTGTCATTAACCACTGAGCTCCTCAGTCGCACTAGCCCCGTGTATGCATTGGACAGCACGGGGCGTACACTTCCCTTGTCACAGGAAGTTCCACTGGACAGCAGTGACACCGACAGGCCTTGCCCTCAGCGTCTAACCTTCTCGTGGGGCACACGGGACAGGAACAAGAGGGCCCAGGAGGAACACTCTGTTAGCCAGCGTAAAGGAAGCAGCGAAGGGCTGGGTGGAAGGGAGAGGGAGGCCTCGAGGCCAGAGTAGAGATACGTGAGCGGACCCTCTAAAAACGGGTGGGGTTTCCGGGCCAGAGAAAGAAGGTTATTCCACACTAGACCAGGGTAGAATCCCACTCAGGGGGCTCAGGGGCACGCTCCCTGCAGCAGAGACCCAGGGCACCTGTGTGGCGTGGCTCAGGGGCATGCTCCCTGCAGCAGAGGCCCAGGGCACCTGTGTGGCGTGAGGCTGGAGTGCCGGCGAGGGACCACAGCAGACGCCCCGGGAGCTGGGAGCCCGGCACGTGTGCCTGGACCGAGGGAAGTCAGGAGAAAGCCACAGCAGAACGAGATGAGACGTCCTGATGGATGACGGCAGCGTGACCAGAAACCAGGTAACACACGTGCCAGCAGCAGGTATGTGACCAGCCACCAATTAACGTTGGTGACAGAATGTTCAAATCCAAAGGGTCGGGGTGCTCATAAAAGCAGAATCCCCCTTAGACTGGAGGCAACTAGAAGGGAAAACCCACGTCCACTGGGGTGGGGGCTCACGGACTCACCGGGCAGGCCGCCAGGTTTCCCCCACCCCACAGGGCCTTGACCTGCGCCAGTCTGCCTGGAGGGCACCCAGGTGCTCCTCAGCTCACTGCCACTTCACCCTCCCTGCCAGGGGCCTTCCGGGCACCCGCCGTGCGGCCAGCACCAGCCCCACCCAAGGGGCCCGACGCCTCTGCCTCAGACCCCGCCGCTGTGAAACCGAGGGGTCCACGCTCTGCTCAAGTCCGGCAGGCCGGCTCTCCTCGGTCCCTCCCGGCCACCACTGCGCGTTAACGACCTCTTTCTGCACACGCTGGGGGCTCAGCACAGAACACTTCCAGACACAGACGCCTAACCAGGTGCTTAAGATGCAGGGCACAACCGGCTGGTGCCAGCGGAGGGCTCACAGACCGGATGCATTTCGGCAAACAGCTAATAATAAAAGCAGGGGGGGGGGTGAGGTGGAAAAAGTCAACCGGGCACTTCCAGGGGGTCATCCCCCCCCAACCCCCACCGCCACAGGCACCTTTGTGACAACTTGCTTCTCTCTCCAATTAGCCTATTTCCAGCAGCCAGTGCCCAACATGCTAGGCCCTCTATTCGAGAGCCTTTTATCTAACATGCACATACTTTACAGAAAAGAAAAAGACCAAAAAAACAAAAAGAAAAACAAAAAAAGGGAAAGGATTTCTAAAGTGGCCAGGCCAGAAAAACTAAGAGGATTGAGGGTACTGTATTCAAGAACAAAGAAAATTCTGGAAACCTCCTGAAAGGAGCCAGCTTGCCTCTTCCTATTAAGCAATCAAGAACTGACAGAGAGCTGGCCACGCAGCCGCTGAGGAGCGCAGCAGGCCGAGGGCCACACCGGGGGCCAAGCTCCGCTCCCCACCCGGGTAGCATTCCCCTTATCGCCGCGTGCAGGACGGAGCAGGGCCCCTGCCTGTTTAAAGGGGGGGCGGTGGGGAGGGGCAGAAGGAGAGAGAATCCAACCCGACGATTAACTTCCTGACAGGCCGACAGCTGACATTCTTAAGTGAACACAGGACGTGCCAGGAAATGGCCAGGCCTGGCTTTTCTCTCCCTGATAGATGACCAAAAAAAAGGAAAAAAGAAAATAAAGGCAGAAAACGAAAAAATAACCAGTCATCCATATCTCATAAATCATGACTTTTATTGAATGCCTCACCACATAATAGCAACAGTCAAATTGAATAAAGACACCTTTCTGTAAAGGAACAAGGAGAGACCGGACATCGCCCGCGGCTCGGTTTGGGCGACGGGGAAAAATAACTTTGAGAGAGAAAAGGGTTTGGGGAAAGCAGACTGAGCAATGGAGACAGGTGGTGGGCTTTCCCTGCGGTTCTCAAGACACGAGCCCCTGGCGGCTTGGAGACCTGGGGTGACCGGAGAGTCAAGTCAGAAGAGAAATGCGTGAGTGAAGATGTCAGGTCTTGACCTCAAGGGTGTGAGGGTAGGTGTATCTGTGAGGAGCTCAGGAGAGAAATAAGTACCTAGGACAGGGGTGCAGAAAATGTGGGAATGAGTGAAAGCAAGATGGCGGAGCCCCAGCAGAGGAACGCCAGGCTGCGGCCTGCGGTTCATCACAGCGACAGTGCGCTCATGAAATCAGCTCGGGCACTCACCCCAGGTAACACTGTGGGCCCACATCGTGGGGGAAGCATGCAGCTCCTACTCATTCTACTGTCTCACTTGCTCCAAGTTCACTGCAGGGTCAGGGAGAGAGGCCTTTGGTTTGGGGTAAGGCCTTCCTTACCCATGGGAGGCTGGGCGGCTCCGGAACCCTCTCTCCACGTGACCCACTGACATGCCAACGCCCCTAAACTTGATGAGCTAAGTAAGAACCTAAGAAAAGAACTAAGGAAGATATTCCTCCAATGTCTCAGTCAGTGAGGTGTGAGGGGTGGTAGGACGTGAGGTCTTCATCTAATTCTAGCCTCTTCTCCGCCCTGTTCATCTAAACAAATTCGCATTGTGCGTTTTTTAAGTATTGAAAAGCAAAACAAGATATTAATGCATTTCTTTGCAAATTGTGTCACTTGCAGAATCCAGAAAAAAAAGATTTGTGGGCAAATCTGTTTGAGTGCTTGTAGTGAGATGACGACCTTCCCAGGGCAAGTTCCCACCAAGACGAATGAGCCTAAGGCTCAGACCACGGCCAGCGTTCCACAAACATTTCCTGGACGGGATCGTACGGGCCTGGTCACCTGGCCACGGCCCCAGATTCCCTGTCCTTTGGCCAACGGAGACTTTCAACTGGGGAGCCAGCCACCATAACACAACCGGAGGGAGTGATGATGTAACAGCCCGGGAGCATTTCTGAGCAAACGCCACGGAGAACTGGACACCCTGACTTCAGTCAGAGTTAAAACTTCGGACTACAGGTAGGCTTGGGCTACCACTTCCTTTTCTATCTCCAGCACCTTAAAAAACGCACTTATGGGTCAAAATGGCACCCAGAATGACCGTGGGCCCCCCTCAGGGGTGGGAAGCAGTCTGGGGAGGGTGGACTCTCCCTGGCACGCCGGTTTGAGCAGCAAGGCATGTCATGAGGCAGAAGGCAGAAATTCCTGATTGTGGAAACCAACATTTTTCCCAAAGATTAAGACACTGTTTCTGGAATGTTAATGTTTAACCGATCAGCTGCTTATAAACAGACCAGGCTTCCAGCGGGTTAGGAAGACAGGGTGGGTCTCTGAGTTCTTTATTTCTGCTGTCTAAAACTCAAGAAGAATTAAAATTCACAGACTGGAAACTATAGATGGCCAGTGTATTCACCTAACAAAAGTTGCTCCGAATCCAAAACACGGGGTCACGGAGAGGTCAAGATGTCCCGTGCGCTGACGTGGTGCCTTTCGGTATGGCTCCCACCTGGCCCACCCAGCGTAAGGAGTCCGAGTGCCGGCAGGTGGGAAAACCACCTTGTGTGGCGGTGATGTGTTGTGCTGAAGCCGCGAACACAAAGTTCAGAACACAGTTGTTGACGTGAACTGAACCAACAGGGAAGCCTTGTTGAAAACCAAATCCAAATGGACCCTGGCACGACCCAGAGGAGGGCGCAATGAAGATTCTGATTCGACTCCCAACTCTGTCACCTGCTGACTGTTTGACCCTGAGACAGACGCTCCATCTCTTGGGGCCCTACTGTCCCCACCTATGGGATGGACTAACATTCCCGGTATGTTCCAGCATCACTGTCAGGATCGAATCAGATCATACGCGACAGTGCTCTGTACGCCGGCGAAAGCACTGCAGATGGCAATCTCGCAGAAGCACCCATCGCTCACATAAACACCTCGTGGCTTTTCCATCTCAGCCGCCCAGCAGCCCGGCAGCAGCGTCTGGGGGAGAAAGGGAAGCAAAAACTCGAATCTCACATTGGCGTTAACAGCCAGTCACCTGAAAAGAGGAATCTTCTCTCAGGGAGATAAGGGAAACCATGTGTTGTCTAATTTAAGCAGGCAGGCAGCGCAAGTTCAAGGCCGGACGGCCTGACTCAGCCGCCAGCTCCTGGGCGGCCGGGGCAAGAATGGGCAGACTGGGCACAGTGTGCCTTTGCCGTAAGAACGGGCAGCTGGGAGGGCCACCCGAGTAGAAAGGAGAAAGAGAGGGAAAAGGGAGCAGGGCCACCCCTTATCCCTAAATGGACCCCCTATTTGTGCCCTACACCAGCTCCCCACGCCCACCAAGCTCTGTGTCCTGGGTGCCCCCACTCACCCAGAGTGGCCTCTGTACCTTTATCTTGCTGGGCACATCGTAAGTACATTGCCTTCAGTCCTAGGGAGGTCTTATGTTGGAGGGTGTGACAAAGTCACCCCGTCGTGCTCTCCTCTTCATCAGCGTGATTAGCTAACGCCCTTGGGCCCTCACTCTCTGTTGGACCATTTCTACAGGCTCAGAGGTCGTTTGCTACCGGGGCTCAACCACCTGAATAGGAACACTAAAGTCCCCTGGACACAGAATCATAGCTTGCTTTCTTAGGTTTCCTCTTTCCTGCTCCTGGCTCTCTACCACAGAGTAGAATGTTCCACAAACAGCCACTCCCTACGGGGTGCTGACCTACCTGACCAGCTCAAGGCCCAGGAAGGCTGCTGATCACCTGCTGCCAGGGATATACATTTGCTGACCGCTAATACTCCACGCCATCTCTCTCGACATTTTAACCCTCTATTTCTCCTTCTCTCTTCTCCTTTTCAACTGAATCATGCTGAATGATCTTGAATAAACCTCACTCAATTAACCCAGGCCAATCTAAACTCAGAGCTGTGTAAGCACGAGGCACCCAGCTGCCACACCTTGGCCATCACCAAGGACAGCAAAGAATGGTGTCTGAGCTACAGGGGAATCATGAAGACCTGGTGGAGATACTGAAGATAAGGAGACCGGGACGATCCTTCCAACAGCGTGCAGGACCACTGTCTGCCGTCTTCCTCGTCCTACCTGAACCACTTCTCCAACGGCAGCTGTGCACAGAATGATTGCCAAGTAGTTTTCCTGGCTAAGGGAAACGCAGCGTTCCTCAACAGTATGAAGGGAATGATGCCAGAAAAGGGGCAGGAAATACATAGTTAGGAAGTTAAAGACTTATTGACAAATATCAGGATACAAGTTCAAGGACGAGATTGGAAACCTTTAATCCAGAGGTTGAATCTAGACTTGAAATTAATGTCAGTCATGTTGAATCCTAAATTCCCACACGCCATTTATGCCTATGGTTGCAAACACACACTGGAACTTCAAACGGCATCTCTCACAACACAAGACTGTACTGCTACCCCCAACATGTTGCAGCATAGCTTCTTTTTCTGTCTTTTACATGTTGTACAATTCTCTTGCTTTTGTTTTTGCTTCTCTGCTACTCTACCTCCTGTGACCATAACCAGAACTCAAGCATGGCCTGACCAGGCAGTGGCACAGTGGATAGAGCATCAGCCTGGGATGCAGAGGAGCCAGGTTTGAGACCCTGAGATCATGGGCTTGAGCGTGGGCTCATCAGTTTGAACACAGGATCAGAGACATGACCCCATGGTCGCTGGCTGGAGCCCAAAGTCATTGGCTTGAGCAAGGGGTCACTGGCTTGGCTGGAGCCCTGCAGTCAAGGCACATATGAGGAAGCAATCAATAACTAAGGTGCCACAATGAAGAATTGATGCTTCTCATCTCTCTCCCTTCCTCTCTCCCTTTAAAAAAAAACAAAAGAACTCAAAGCACGCTTCTTATCATCTGAACTGTTTACTAGTTGCTGAGGAGACGTGGTAAATTGGGGTCCATCATCCATTCCAGTCTCCTCCTCCTAAGCCTTCCTCCTACACAGGAACTGGAAAGCTGAGGGTTCCTTTTTCAGACTCCCTTGCAGCTAGGTGTGAAAGGTGAAGTGGTAGATTCCGTGCCTCCCTGGTTCGCTCGGGCAGCCCAGCCAGGGAGGCGTCTGGCTATTCCACGGCAATACCCCGTGCCTTGGCTGACTCCTCATGGAGAAGCTGTCTATCTTCCTGAAGAAGACTGGGGCAAGACAGTAGTAGCAATAATGGTGCTTCCTGACCAGGCGGATGTGGCAGTGACTCTATACCCTGCAGTGTAGTGTCAGCGTCCCACTCTGCTGGGTGGCCTCCAGAGGTCAGAAGAGGCGACAGCTTCTTGAAGTCCCAGATCTGCGGTGTGGCTCTGAGAGTTGTTTCTGAAAGCAAAGCCTAGGAGGCCTTTCTACATCACCTAATGATTTCTAAAAGCATTTTCATGCCCTCTGACAAAGTCCTTTCTGCTTCACCTAGATAGGAGAGGATTCAGTTCCATGCAACTGAACCCAGAGCCAAAACTTGGCCACGGCTCTTATTTTTAAAAGTAGATTAACAGCTTCATTTAAAAAGAAGAGAAGCATGCACCAGACCCTTGAAGTTTCAGTTGTTTCTAACTGGTGGCTGACCTGGGACAAGATGCTTGCTAATGGTCGTCGGGCCTCAGTGTGCTCACCTGTGAACCGAGAGGGCACAACCGGACGACGTCCGAGGTTCCCGCAGGTCTGACATTCGGGGACTCGAAACCCACGGGCCCTTTCCTTTCATCATCCTTCATTTACATTGCAATCAACAAGATCAATGCCCCTCAGTAGGGAAAAAATAAATAAAAATTCCTCATTCTTACTAGAGTGGTGGCTTTCAAATCATGCTCCGGAACACCATGGCTCCAGGCCAAGCAAGTCAGGCTCCAACCCGGAGCTGAACATGTCCCCTGTGGAACGGGCCCACCCGCAGAGGTGGGTAGTCTCTTCTAGAAAGGGATGTGGTGGTATTGGCCTCTGTATTGTTTACATATTTTACAACAGAAAGTCCTCATTGATTCTTTATATAATTAAATAAATAGGAAACAGGCCTAGCAGGCTGTCAAATATTTATTTATCTGTATGTACTATTCCCCCCGTCCCCACCCCCACCCCTCCCTCCAAAAAAGAAATAGGTTAGTATATAAACCATGTTCATCTCTGTACAGGGACATTTGTTTTAATTTTTATAGCTTTGAACGTTTCCCAAGTTGGCCATATTTAATAACCCAGTGGGTTAAAAAGATAAAAAGATACGGAAGAGCCTCCCGCCTGCCCCCCATTCCCACGTCTGGGCAGGCGGCTTCCTGGACCGGTTACGCCGCAAGTTCTGATTCAGAGAAAAGCTATTTCCATCCCCAAACCCGAATAAACGTTAACCCAGGATGACAGACAGGTGGGCAGGTCGGCCTGTTAAGATAAGCAGGTAGGTAAACAAACTCCAAAGTGAGAGCTCTGCCAAACTGCACTGAAAGAAAGGGGAAGTTTAAAGAATACATTTCATCCAAGCTGAGCCAAGAGTCACCGGTCTTTTAAACATTAAGCCTGACCCTGCAGCACAAATAAAAATGTTTACCATAAACACATACCGTTTTTATAAAAACTAGTTAATGTTTTAAAATAAGCTAATCTCTCCGACAGACCTCTGGTGAGAGGGAGTAAAAGAGGGCAACCTCCTTAGAGGATCAATTACGATAAAAATCTGTTTTATAAAGATGTGTGTGTGTATGTTTTATAAAGATGTAAGTATCCATTACGGATTCTTTTAAAGATTTTACATATATCACCTCCTTTAAATACCTGAAAATTTAACCCCAAAATTCCACTTCTAGGTATATGCTGTAAGAAGGCAATCGAAGATGTTAATGAGGAGTGATGTACAAGCACATTCACCACAGTGTTAATTATAATTCTAATAAATCATTAACAAGCTAACTATTCGACAATAGACTATGGTAAAAAATAAAGTATACTTAATAAGTCACAATACCAAGCAGACAGCGAAAACCACGCCATGAAAAACAGTAAATTCTGATATAATTCTGATATAATTCCCCCTTATATTCTAACATCGTTATAAAATCAGCTAAGCAAATAACATTTGTGTGTATGTGTGTGTATTTTGCCATGAAAAAAGGATGGGCCCTGCCTGGGTAGCTCGGTGGGTTAGAGCGTCGTCCCAACAGGCAGAGGTTGTGGGTTCGATCCCCAGTCAGGGCACACACGAGACACAACCAGTGACGGCATGACTCCGTGGGGCAGCAGGTCAATGTTTCTCTCTCTCTCTCTCTCTTTAAAAATCATTTTTTTAAAAAGATGGAAGAAAATACACCAGAGTATTAACAATGGCCATCCATCTCTAAATAATAAACAGAGTTAGGGAAATGTTTACTTAGTTCTTGTGGTTTTCCACAATTTCCCCAAGTTTCTGTAATTGGAGGCGTAGGGCAGAAGCAGGAATAGGAGTTCTAATGAAACCAACTACCCAAGTCTCTCCTTTCTGTAAACATCCAAGGTGGAGTCAAAGAGTTTTTTAATCACAGACCAATCTCGTAATTCTACCCCATCAGATGTCTGAATGGAACAACATAACTCACTTGCCATGCCTGGGACTGGGGTAGTGTTTTAGTGTTTTTAATTCATTAATTTGAATCAGAAGCATTTGAAATAAGACTTTTATGGGGCTGAAATGTACAGTTATCTCCCTTTTTAGAGCCCATTTAGCAAATTAACGAGAAAACAGCAATACTCAGGAAAGTTACCGCACCCACTACCATGTGTCCTATATAAAATAACTACTACAGGATTCTCAGGAGGGTGAAATGAGATCGTCTTATAAAGAATGCTGGGAGGACCCGGCCGGTTGGCTCAGCGGTAGAGTGTCGGCCTGGCGTGTAGAAGTCCCGGGTTCGATTCCCGGCCAGGGCACACAGGAGAAGCGCCCATTTGCTTCTCCACCTCTCCCCCTCTCCTTCCTCTGTCTCTCTCTTCCCCTCCCGCAGCCAAGGCTCCATTGGAGCAAAGATGGCCCGGGCGCTGGGGATGGCTCCTTGGCCTCTGCACCAGGCGCTAGAGAGGCTCTGGTTGCAAGAGAGCGATGCTCCAGAGGGGCAGAGCATCGCCCCCTGGTGGGCAGAGCGTCGCCCCTAGTGGATGTGCCGGGTGGATCCCGGTCGGGCGCATGCAGGAGTCTGTCTGACTGTCTCTCCCCATTTCCAGCTTCAGAAAAATACAAAAAAAAAAAAAAAAAATACTGGGAAAAATAAAATGCTATGTCAGGCATAGTGAGATACTATTACTATCCTTTAAAGTTCTGCTGTTTTGAGACTTTGACACACGGTTTCTTAATTATTAATGAGGTCATGTCCGAGCACCAAGGGATCTGTGGGTCCCAGCTCTCTGTGCAAAGAAAGCTCCCTGTGATTGTGGCAACAAACATCTCCCTGAGTAAAGGGTCCCTACCATCCCCCGTGGGACCCATGACCTCAGATAAGTTAGAAATACAGCTCACAGAAGCAGAATCGATGGAGCTGGTGGCAGGTGAGTTTATCTGAAATCAAAGTGTTTAATCTATAATCAAAGTTCTTAATCTATAATCAAACCAGGTCTGGCAGGGTCCCTCTCTACTTAGAACCAAACAGAAACATCTTGTGGTCAGTTGGCCATCACAGAATACCCCAGAGGTCTCCAGGCAGAGCAGATTAGTTTAGGGCTGAATCCTGACAACATGTTTCCCAGGACCTTGCTCTCTTTGGGCTGAAAGAACACCCAAGAGCCATAGAGGTGCAGGTGAGACGTCAGCCTCAGGTCACACACTGGGAGCCAAAAGGATGTTTAACAAGGCCCTTTCTCCCCCCCCCCCCCCCACTCCTTGTTACTATGTCACCCAACCCCTTCCGGATTCCAACGGCCCTTTCCCACAGCGTATCTGAGTTTGTGAGGTCTGCCGAAATGCTCAGGATGTGTCAGATACACCTGAGAAAAGGCAGTGCCGTGCGCCCTTGAGCACCAAGTCAGGCCTGAGCAGGAAAGGGCACGCCAGCTCCCCTTCAAGGCGGGCGGCCTTCGGGTGGCTTGAAATTAACTCGCTTGGTTAATAATTCAAACCCATGGTCTGGGCAAGTTTTAACGTTTCGATGTTGGTTTACAATTAACCCAGCAACAGTTTTCAGGCTTTTGAGTTTTAATGAGTCTATTGATTTACCAATCTGACTCCCGTGCCCTTCATTCTGTCTTCCATCCTTATGAAGAAGGAGTGATGGCTGCTGGGGCCCTTCTGTCCCCCCAACAGCCCCAGACTGTGGCCCTCTTCCTCCCCAGGGGCTCGGGATATGAAAAGCCTGAAAGCCTGGATTCTTTGTGGCCTTGAGCAAATTAAGGTGTCCTGTCCATGGTTCTGTTTCTTCATCTATAAAATGGAACCACAGCACCTACTCACAGGCCTGGGGTGGCTATTTAATGAAACGATTCACAAAATCCCTCCGATGAGCGTCTGACACCGACTCAGCGCCCAGAGCCCGGGCCCCTCTTTTCTCTTGGTGGTTCAGAAGCTGTCAAAATTGGTAATCCGAACCCTTTGTTGCAACATCATCATTAGCAGTTCTGAGAGAACTGGGGAGGTGGTGTGTCCCAGGTGACACTTAACCAAGGACAAAATCAGAATGAAGTGTATATTTATCAACAGGAGGGTCCTTTCCACTGGCAGATGTAGGCATGCTTATTTAAAAAGGTCTGTCCGACATGCTTTCCTTCTAGGGGAAGGACAGACTCCGAGACGTCAGAGCCCTTCTCAAAGTCACGCCGCTTGGAGGTGAGAGGCAAACACGTCCCCGAACTGACCACCCCTCCTAAGCATCGTTGTCATCTGCTTCCAGGCTGCGGGCTACGGGTGACGTGCGGAGGAAATGCGCGTGTCCCGTGACCTGCTGCAGTTCTGCGCCAGAGCCAACAGGTGGCATGACCTCGGCTTGCCGCGGGGACAACTGTGATGTCATCTCAGCAGAGCAACTACAAACGGTACAGAGTGTCTGGTGATTCCCAGCACCAGAAGTCAATCAACAGATCAAAAGCAGGCCTGGAAACCAGCGTCATCAGTTCTCCCGTGAAGCTCACAAAGTAGTTCGGAGTTGCAGCCTCGTAAGTAAATGACGGGCAGAGGAAATCCCCCGGGGAGGGGACAGTCTGAAACTGTCTCTGCCCCACACACTGGCGAGGAGAGGCTGGCAAACCACGATGTTTTACATCCCCGTTCCTTCAGAGGTGCTGCCCCTTCTTTCTAGAATGTTCTTCTCTCCCTCATCTATCTAGAGACAGACTAAACTCCTACTCATCCTTCAGAACCCAAGTGAGAAACCTCCTCTTGAAAGCCTTCCCTGACAATCCCCTCCCCGGCTCACCCACCAGCACCTGGTATCTAGCCCTTGAGCTGTGCCCACCACATACCTTCAACCTAGAGTAGTAATTCTGCCTAGAATATTAATCTACCTAAAATATTAGTTCTAATTCTGTGGTTCTCAAACTTGGGGGTATTATGATACCTTTATCCTCTTAAAAAGCCAGGAACACCCAAAAGCTTTTGTTATGTGTGTGTTAGCTATCAGTGTTCATTATATATGAAATTAAAACTGAGACATGTTAAAACAGGGGGAAACACCATACCATCAGCCATCAGAGCCAAAAACATCAACAGAGGCCATGGAGCCGTGGAAAATTCCACTGTACATTCATGAAAGGAGGAGAGTAAAAAAGGAAAGTAAATACTTGGAGTTGTTCCAAAAAGAAAGCATTTTGTTATCACAGACTCCTTGAAAGGGCCTCAGGGACACCGTGTACCCCCAAAGCACAACCTGAGAAGCCGTGTTCTAGCTCACTGGTGTGCACGTCCGTATTCGCTGGACTCCGGGCGCTGCTGAGGGCAGGGTCTGTGTCTTATGTCTCCCTGTGTTCCTGACGCCCAGGCTGCAGAACTGCCTTTAACATCTCCCTCCTGAACCCACCAAAGGCCCAGGAACCCCACCAAACTAACTGTGGCTCCCTCTCACGGGAGAACTTACTGTCCACACCATCCTCCACCCGGCCTCCAGGACCCGGCTCAGCTGGAGGGGACTGGTCTGGCGGGGGAACGGGCCTCTGCGCCCAGGACTACGCTACGGGAGCCCCGCCCTCCCCCAGGGTGCGCTCTCCTGCAGATCAGCTACAGGAGCCCCCGCCCTCCCCCAGGGTGAGCTCTCCTGCAGATCAGCTACAGGAGCCCCCGCCCTCCCCCAGGGTGAGCTCTCCTGCAGATCAGCTACAGGAGCCCCCCGCCCTCCCCCAGGGTGAGCTCTCCTGCAGATCAGCTACAGGAGCCCCCGCCCTCCCCAGGGTGAGCTCTCCTGCAGATCAGCTACAGGAGCCCCCGCCCTCCCCCAGGGTGAGCTCTCCTGCAGATCAGCTACAGGAGCCCCCGCCCTCCCCAGGGTGCGCTCTCCTGCAGATCAGCTACAGGAGCCCCCGCCCTCCCCAGGGTGCGCTCTCCTGCAGATCAGCTACAGGAGCCCCTGCCCTCCCCCAGGGTGAGCTCTCCTGCAGATCAGCTACTGGAGCCCCGCCCTCCCCTAGGGTGAGCTCTCCTGCAGATCAGCCACTCGGGGATGAGCACTCATGCCGTTCGTTTATTTACAGAGACTGCTCCTTGGAGAATGCGGACCTTTCAGGCAGGGATTTCAACCTTCTGATGTGCTTTCCACCGAGCCCCTTAACAAGCCTCCGGGGAGGGACCCAGGAGGTCGGTTCCATGGTTCCCAACTTACAGAAGCTTGAGGTGGCACTGAGGACAGGGGCTGTTCTGGGCTACGTGGGGACAGGCCACGGCTTCTCCAACGCCCCAGAATCTCCCCAAAGCTCAACAAGGCAACATCCTCACTGTGACCAGTCCTCCTTGAAATGCCCTTGAACAGAGGCCCCAAACTGTGTCTGCTCCACCCCCCTGCCTCTTCCAGCGCTCCCCCACCTCCATCTACTACACACGGAGTAGTTCCCACCAGCCGCTAGCTTCTCGCTTTCTCTCCTCGCACAACTTGAAAAAAATCACGATTCAGGAAAACGCCCACACGCCTTGCTCGTGGAGCACGGAGCCATCCCTCTCAGCACGGCACTGTCTCCGCTCTACAACTGATAGTGGAGGAGGAGAAGGCAGTTCCTTTTTAGACCAAAATGCTGCCTCATGCTTCCCCTCCCAGGCCCCTACCTGGGCGTGCATTTGCAAATCTACTGTTGATATCACTATTTGAAGGCGCGCTGGGGCCCGGAGAACAAGCCAAGGGCTCAGAGGATCCAAGGCCAACTCCATCTGACAGCCACAGCCTGAGTGCTGCCAAGTCTGACTGACTCGCGGGATATATTTAGATGTGGGGGCGGCGGGGGGTGACACACTGTTGTGCGCTGAACTCAGGAACGCTGTGTTGGTAACGACAGACTAGCAAATAAACAGCCAACAGCCATCCGACTACATCATCTGGCATCCCGGGCACAGAACCCTCGCCTCCGTAAACTACACAGATTTCAAAAGCCACCCACACGATCCTGGTGTAAAAAAAAAAGCAATTAGAAAGACTTCTGCAGGGCAATCCCCATAATTCTTCTTTGGAAATAAACAAATAAGTAAATATATCTGTTCCTTGGCTCTCCTCTACCTGCCCCCCATTCCTCCCCTCCACCTTTCTGGTCTAGGACAGAGTATCGAGCAAGAACAAGGCTAAGCTTGTTCAGTCAAGCCTGCAACAGGTTTTGTTTTAAAAATGGGCCTCCCCACCATTAGCTACTACAAGTGTGGAAATAAAAGGTAGCGGGTTTTATTTTTATTTCTTCTTTCGGTCAAGAGATGGAAACCCGAGCGCTGGGGGGTGGTCAGAGTTACTCATGACTGACCCCTTCACCAGGTGATCCATCTTTAGGGGAGGGGCGAGGGGCGGAGAAGGACCCAGGTGAGGTGTCAGACAGACACCCGCACAGAGACCAACCCTGCCAGAGGTGGGGACCTCGGGCACATGGATTTATACCCTATTGGTCTCAGTTTGCCAACTAACTGCGAGGTCAAGAAAATAATACCCATCATCGGGAGAATTCAGTCATTCATTCCACAAACATCTGCAGAGCTTCTACTGTGCACCGGGTACTGCGGAAGAGGCTGAGATACCCGCAGATGAAATCTAAAGTGGAGGACCAGCTGCATGTAGCTCTGACCACCACCGGAACATAGTAAGTGCTCAATGCGTGGGGGCTCCTCTGCCACCAGGACCAGACCCCTCCGTTTGCTCATCTGCAGCCTGTCCCACGTCACTTCTTCCCTCACATGACCTTTGGTTGGCTCCTCTAGCACACTGAGATTTTGAGCAGGCTATTCCCCCCCTCTGCCCAGAAGGTTCTTTCCACTCCTCCTGACCTCACTCCATTCATGCTAAGTCAGCCCTGGCTCCCTCCCAACAGACGCCCTTGTACCATGCTCTCCGCCTCCCTCTCCTCTTGCCCAGAGCGCTTATCACAAGTTACACTGATGCATCTATTGGTGGGGTTGTCCGAGTGTCTCTCTCCCTAGTTTCCTGTCAGCTTCGTGCAAGCAGACGTGTCCTCTTTCACCTCTGAATCTCCCCTTAGCACCCAGAAAAGTACTAGCAGGTACCTCATGCCTGTTGTTGGGATGGAAGGAAGGATGGATGGATGGATGGATGGATGATTAAACGGATGGATTACTGGACGAATGGATGGATGACTAGACGGATGGATTATTGGACGGACGGATGGACAGATGGATGGATGATTGGACGAATAGATGGATGGATGGATAGATGGATGGATGAGATAGTACAGATGATTGTATGGATGACTGGATGGATGGAGGGGCGGGGGGCAGGCGGATGGATGATTGGGTGGATGAATGGATGGAGAGATGGATGGATGGATGGATGGATGGATGGATGATTGTACAGATGATTAGATGGATGGAGGGGTGAGCGGGCAGGCAGATGGATGACTGGGTGGATGAATGGATGGAGAGACGGATGGATGGATGGATGGAGAGACGGATGGATGGATGGATGGATGGATGGATGGATGGATGATTGTACAGATGATTAGATGGATGGAGGGGTAAGCGGGCAGGCAGATGGATGATTCGGTGGGTGGATGGATGGATGGATGAACGGACGGATGGATGGACACACGGATGGAATAACCACTTACTGGAGGTAGCCCAGATGTCCTCACAGGCCTCTCCTCTACCTCCAGACACATAATTCCATGGGATTAGTCCCCAGGCATACACAATCGCTGTGCCTCAATTTTTTCATCTGTAACAGGAAGTACTAGGAAATATTCAAGACCTTCAGGGTTTTGTCTTTTTTTTTTTTAATTGTCTCAATACAGGATACATTTCTCTGAACATGGCTACATCTTTAGTAACAGCAAATTCTTTTATGAAATAAAAGTAAATTAGGTATACTGTTAACAGACAGGAAGTGCCATAAGGTCCTGAAAGCAGGGGTTCCTTTTTTTTTATTTTTAAGAATACACTGAGACTTTTGTTTTGGGAAAAATGCTGGACTATGAAGGATAAAAGCCAGCAGTACAAAAAGGGAGAGATAGATTGATAGATACAGAGATAGATACATAGACAGACAGACAGACAACCTACGCAGGCATCTCTGAGCAACACATCAGGTTAGAGCACCAGGAAGGTCACTCATGCCCAGAGAAGTCCTACAGTTTCTGTTTTTAAGATCAGAGTCATCCCCAAGGGGAGCTTGGGATCACAGTGACAGAAGCCAGGGTTCTTTCACACCACATACTCAGGGCCCATCCTACAGTTGTCATGGCCCCTGCCTGCAGGGGTGAGGGAGGCCACGGTTCTTGTCTGGGTGGAGCACGGGCTTAAATGCAAGCCCATTAGAGAAGCAGAGCCTTAATTTATCAATTAGACACCATCTGTGGATTGTGTTCCTTGAAATAATTGTTGAATCTGACAATGCGCTGCGGCTTTACAAAGTTTCTGCCATCCTTGATGCGGTTTAATTAAATTTCTGCACTTAACTTTGATTGCGTCGAAAGCGCTGATGCCTTCCACAGATTGAGTTCCTTGGCCACCTGCTGTGACGGAGCCAGAAGTCTCCCCAGAGCAGGGGAAATATGTATTTTCTCTTATTTTTCAGCCTCGCCTTTTCTCAGTCTTCACCCAAAGGGAATCGAGTCTCCTGCTGCCCAGGGCGGGGTAGGGGGGGAGCAGGACGGGGCGGTATCTCTAAACCCAGCCCGCAGAGAGCCCTCCGCCCCACGCCACCCACACAAGGTCTTCCTGTTCTTTTATTGTGTCTCACTGAGTTAACAAAACAGAATCCCGGACCGTTACCAAATGCAGAGAAGTGGCTTAAAATAGAACACACAATCACGGTCACAGGCGGCGACCAAGAGCACAGGGTTCAGGTGGGAGCTGCTCTGGCTGTTAAGTCCCGCCCCCCAGAAGGAAAATGCAGGTCAGCACAGGAAGGAACCCCCACACCAGGAGGAGGCCTGCGACAAGGGGTCCACGTTAGCTGGTTAATCTTGATAGAAGATCCTGGGCCATGTCGTTATTTTCCAAGCACATCTGGAGGGCTGTTCCTCACCTGCCTGGTCTGAGAGACAAGGACCCCACCCACACAGGACTTCCCATGAGCCTTCATTCATTTACTCTGCGCATACGTGATACAATAGACATGACTTAAAATCTGTCTCTTATAAATTTGATGACCCTAGGCACCTCTCATAAGACAAATCACATAATATTTCTCCTTTCAGGACTGGCTTATTTCGTTTAGCATAAGGTCCCGGGGTGTATCTGTGTTGTAGCACGGGTCAGAATCCTTTCAGGACTGGCTTATTTCATTTAGCATAAGGTCCCCGGGGTGTACCTGTGTTGTAGCACGGGTCAGAACGCCCTTCCTTTTTTGAAGGCTGAATAATACTCCATTCCGTAGACACACACTCTGTTTATCCATTCATCCATCAATGTACATCTGGGAGGTTTCCACCTCCTGGCTACCGTGAATAATGCTGCTACAAACACTCTTGTAAAAATATCTGTCCAAGTGCTCACTTGCTATTCTTCTGGGTACAGAACCAGATGTGGAACTGCTGGGTCATGCAGTATTTCTATGTTTCATTGTTGGAGGAACCGCCATACTGCTTCCACGGCAGCTGCGACATTTCAAATTCCCACCAGCAACACACAAGGGCTCCGTTTTCAAACGGAAACTTTATAAACTAGAATTCACGCGCCTGGGTTGAACGCTGCCCTCTCCAGACTGTTCTCATACAAATATACTAGGAGTGGTATGACGTAAAGGCGCGCTCTTGGGCATGGATTTTTCTTTTCCCCAAGTGGGAAACATCAGAGGGGTGGACCGTAAAGAAAGAAAAGAATGAGGGGAAGGCCAGGCGAACAGGTGTGAAAAATAAACTTGGCACATTTTCCCCCCAGGAGCCACATGGCTCCTCTAACTCAAAACCTCAAGTTCAAATGATTTATGGACTACAGCTCCAGAACCATAAAATAAAATTCTCCGGAAACGCAGTCACAGCAGGCGATGGATCATTACGAGGGCCACTTATGCAAACCGTAAACTCGCGGGGCAACCAGAACTGGGTCAGATATTAATTTCCACGGAGGGCAGGGTAACTACCGACGAGCTACTCCACCGTCTCCCTCTCCAGATGGCCCAGTGTGCGTCCCTCTCCAGGCAGCCAGCGGACCGTCAGGTTAGGGGGTGAGGCCTGCAGCCCCCTCCCCCAAACGCCAGCCCAGACTTCCCACACCCAACCCTCTCACAGAGCAAAATTAAAATAAAAATGTACATTTCCATTTGATTTCTGTTTGTTTTTTTTTTGTATTTTTCTGAAGCTGGAAACAGGGAGAGACAGTCAGACAGACTCCCGCATGCGCCTGACCAGGATCCACCCGGCACGCCCACCAGGCAGGGGTGACGCTCTACCCACCAGGAGGCGATGCTCTGCCCCTCCGGGGCGTCGCTCTGCCGCGACCAGAGCCACTCTAGCGCCTGGGGCAGAGGCCAAGGAGCCATCCCCAGCGCCCCGGCCATCTTTGCTCCAATGGAGCCTTGGCTGCGGGAGGGGAAGAGAGAGTCAGAGAGGACGGGGGGTGGGGGGGGGTGGGGGGGGTGGAGAAGCAAATGGGCGCTTCTCCTATGTGCCCTGGCCGGGAATTGAACCCGGGTCCCCCGCACGCCAGGCCGACGCTCTACCACTGAGCCAACCGGCCAGGGCCTCCATTTGATTTCAATGTCTGATCACAACTCTACTTTCTGCCAAAGACAGTTGGGTTTCTGTATTCATTCTCTGACGACTGAAAGCCTGACTATGTGTACAAATCCTGCCACCACTGGTTTCCGGGTGGCTCCACAGGTCAGCCACACAGATCTGGGGCCCACGTAGAGATCCTTACGCTTGGTACCAGAAGGGAAACTCAGTATCACAGGTCACCAAGGGGTACCTGCTTCCTGACAACCAATTATCCCAACACCAGAGATAAATTCTGGCTTTTCCAAAAATGCTTCAAGTTGAGGCAATCGTTAGCAAAGACCCTTTGTGGACTACACGAGGAAGTGGAGGTGTGCTGTTCCATCCCGTCAGGCTGACCACATACATATGTAAATCAGTTAACACGGGGAGGGGCCTTACGGTGGACCCTGTGTTCCGATTCAAGGTTCAAAATGTTGCTTAAGTGATCCCAGCATACACCCCATCAGGGCGGCTGAGCTCCCTCAGAAAGTAAGCAACGGAGATATTCCAGACCTCCGCACGCACACATGGTTAATAGTCCGCCTGTTACAGTCTGTAGCACATTTTATGGACATGTTATAAAACCATCAGAATTAAGCAGTTCACACCGAAATCTACATCTTCACCTTAACCGTGCGGCACCTTCGCACCCTGTAATTAGCCGCCGCCGAGCGAATATTGAGTGTAGAGCGGTGAGGGGTCAATTACATCACCGAATGAAGAAAGGAGAAGACACCTGTCTTGGCCTCCGGTTCTGTCTTAAATTAACTTTTAATAGGAAACAAAATGCTATATTCGCTTTTCCTGCATTCTAAAATTTTTCTCCTGCAGAAGCAATAAGATATTTTTAAAATTCAGGAGAGCCGAGAAACCAAAGAGGAGTCACTCCATAGGCACAAAGCTCAGTTCTGACATTTTCTCTTCATGGGTTCTCACGGACAAACTGAAACAGCGCCAACCCAAGTGCTACTAGATGAAGCTAATTGGGGCCGTGCGGCCCCCACGGGCTGGGGGAGATTCAGGATTCAGGGACGAGGGGCCGGTCGGCTCTGCCACTCAGAGCCTCTGCACCATGTCCCTCTCCATGCCCCCCCACACCCCTTGTCATTCCCCTCAGAGAGCCAACCCCAGCCGGCGACAGACCCTCCGCCTACCACCGAGCGGCCTCTCCTAGAGATGAGAGGCTTGAGAAAAAAGTAGGAAAAATCAAAATTGTTCAAGATAAAAATGTTTCAACTCTTGCACTAAAACCCTTCCTGAAGTGAGGCAGGCTATAAATGCCACCAATATACAATTAAACACGTAAGCCCCAGCATGTGACAGCAGCCTGGGCCCTTCCCTGACCCTTCGGTCTGTGGCTAGCTCCACGTGGCCGCCGGCACCTCGCTCCTGAAGTCCCGTCCTCACAAAACTGGGTCTAACTGCCGGCTCCTCTTCACTTGCTTCAAGAGTCCACCTCCTCACCACGCAGGGCAAAGAACTTTCTGGAAAAATATGTCTCTCGCACTTCTCTGGTCCTGAACCCTGGAACACCCCGAGGGGATTTCTTAAGAGATAAGACAGGGGGGCCAGGCAGCCTGAGTTAGCTGCGAGGATGTTTCCGAAATACCTTGAGTCTCAATTCAAAGAGCTAAGTGGGAGGCTTAGCATAGGGGTGACTGGATATGGCAGTGACTAGAACAATAATAAAGGAACTGAAAATGACATTCAGTGCAAAGGAAAGCAGAGCCAGTCAACTGCAGAGAAAAGGGCGGCAGGGGCCGCCCCTGGCCCAGCAGGGCTTGGGGCGCCCCGGGGATTTCCCAGGGACGGACCCAGGCCCTGGCGACCACAGCCATGCAGTGGCAGGTACACTTTCCCCCATCCACCCTGCCATGAATTAATGTTAATAATGCCACAACCAGCTTTTCTTGAGGGCTCACTCATATTACCTGCGTTGGGAGGGGCAGTATTGGGAAGGCCATTCTACAGATGAATAAACTGAGGCTCGGGCAGGTAAGTCCCTGCCCAAAATTACAAAAGCTGGTACCTGCATTTGGAAACCTTGTCTTTCTGACTTCAAGGCAGGCCCATGTACTTACTGATCAGCCCATTTTATCTCCCTTGTCACTGGATTCCAAATAACATTTAAAATACCACAGTGAGGCCCTGGCCGGTTGGCTCAGTGGTAGAGCATCGGCCTGGCATGCAGGAGTCCTGGGTTTGATTCCTGGCCAGGGCACACAGGAGAAGCACCCATCTGCTTCTCCACCCCCCCCTCCTTCCTCTCTGTCTCTCTCTTCCCCTCCCGCAGCCAAGGCTCCATTGGAGCAAAGTTGGCCCAGGCGCTGAGGATGGCTCTGTGGCCTCTGCCTCAGGCACTAGAATGGCTCTGGATGCAGCGGAGCAACGCCCCAGATGGGCAGAGCATCACCCCCTGGTGGGCATGCCGGGTGGATCCCAGTCAGGCGCATGCGGGAGTTTGTCTGACTGCCTCCCCGTTTCCAACTTCAGAAAAATACCAAAAAAAAAAAAAATACCACAGTGAGTCAGAACAAAAAGTTTGCCACACTGGGGAGCTGAATAGCTTTTGACTGGGAGGCTCTCAGCAGAAATCCCCCCACCCCCACCCCAAGCAGTGTGAACTCAGCTTCTGGGAACTGTGAGCGGTGGGTAAGAAGCAGAACCTTTGTTCCAGGGATGATAGGAGAACTGAAGGTCAATGGCTCTGGGATGGCAGGACCCCCTGCCAACCTGGTCTGAAGGCCCATCCTCCTGCCCAGGTCCTGATGGATGGCAGCACTGAGGAACTTATGTGGGTGAACGGGGTTGCCCTCCACAAAACCAATCTCCAAGTACTAACAGCCTCCCTCACAGGACCCTAGTAATGTGGGATGCATTGTCCCTGAATTCACCTACGCTGTTCTTAAGCATGTTTACTCTCCAATATGTACAGCTCTTCAGGTGTACAACTAACTGTCAGGAGTGCTAGGAAATTTAGTACTTCTTTTATTGGCCCTAAAATTACTTTCCTCAGCCTTGTACTTCTTGTATTCAGGGAGTCACAGTGTGACTTTTCACCTCTCTGGGCCCATTTACCTGCACAATGAGAGCTTTGACCTTGAATCTCCAAGGTCCCTTCCAAACTCTGGTAACATCAGGATCCTATATTAACCTTATGATTTACCACTTGGTTGTTCAACCCAACCCAACCTCACCTTTCCAAAAGATCCTTGTACTTAGGTAATGTCTTTCTAGGGTGACCACTATAAATTCAGCCTTGCCTTGGAGCAAAAGGTGGCTTTCACTCCACAGCTGACAGAAACCTTGTTCAATGAACCACCCGAACAACTATACCTGGCAACTTTGTATCTTTCCATTGAACATTACTAGGACCTTACTGCTAGTCAATTCTGCCACCAACAACAGTGAAAAGAACAACTAATATTTGTTGACTATATTATACATATCATGCAATGTGTAACTTTTTTGCTTTAAATGCTATTGAATAGACCTCAAAAATATTAAAGCATATATGGACACTGTAAAAACAATGCAATCAACAGCCATATACCTATCTGCCAGTTTAAGGAGGGGAATTAAATGTGCCTTTTCCTAATCTCACCCCCTCTTCCCTCCTTTCTCAGAGGTTACCATTATCCGGGACTTGGTGTGTCCCACTGCGCTTTTCCTAGAGTCTAGCCAGTATTCTGCATATTTCTGAACTTATGCAAAAGGCATCATGGTGTAAGTACTCCTCCATGCCTGCTGGTCTCTCTCAGTGTTGAGTCTGTGAGTCATCGGCACTGCTGCAGGCAGCTATGGTAACGGAGCAGGTGCTGCAAGCCGTTCAACAACGACAATAGGAATACTGATAGCTCCATTGTACAGATGAGGAAACTGAGGTTCCAGGAGGTTAAATGACTTACCCAAGGTCACATGGAGGGTTAGTGACACCTCTGGGATTCAAACACATTAATAATGCAACCGGTATAAGGCTGGCAGTGTGGCAGAGGGGAGAAGGTGAGTGAGGCGGGCCCAGCCCGGCCAGGAAGGCACTTACAGTCACAGGGCTGACCCCACACGATGGACCGCCTGAATGCAGAACCCGGGTTCTTGACTCCCAGGGAATGCTTCGTCCCACCTGTTTTAGGAGCTGTAATCAGAGCTGCACCTGAGCATTCTGTGGCAGAAACGCCTTCCACGGCCAGGGTAGACCCCTTCTAAATTCTGAAAGTGATTCTGGACACCACTGCATTCTTATTCCAACATTTAAAACACACACACACACACACACACACACACACACACATACACACACCAAACTCAGAAGAACAAATACCCCACTTAACGACTAGCTCTGAGTTTCTAAGAAAAGGCAGGCTGTAGGTGACGAGGTTCCAACTATGGATTTGAGTCATTAAACATGTTACCTAGCAGACACTGAACCTTAAACATCATTGCAGACTTCAGAAAAGCCGACTGGAACCATCCTGGAGAAAAATGACCGAAGGAGTCAGTCTGGTTTTACAGGTACAAACTGCTGGCCAGAAAAAGAAAAAAAAGAAAAAGGAAACCCACAAAGGCTTTCCTGGCTTCCCTTTGCCCTCCATTTTTCACTAAAGCTTTTCCTTCAGGGGCAAATAGACTGCTCACAAAAATTAGGGGGGATTTCAAAATGGATATGAAGCAATAAAAAAAAGCATTTGATTTTTTTATTATTAAACAAGAACATCAGGAAAGCAAAGAACAAGTCAAAGAAAGTTATTCAATTATGCAAATGAGATGCAAAACCAACTTATATTTCATTGGTGAAAACACACTACACAAAAGGCTGAAAGTACCGGAGTATCTGCACGTTCCCTGATCCCCTCAATTTTGTGAACAGTAGTTGCCAAGGGCTGTCACTGGAGAGCCTTGTGACCCCTTGGAGGCCCAGCCCACCAAGTGGTGGGTCCCTGACAGCAGCCCCCACAAGCTGCCTCCTGGGGTTACACAGAAGTAACCCTCCAGAGAAAAGGCAAGAAAAAGCACTAGCTGACCGCAGATAGGAGATGGGCATGGACAGGAATCCTGGCTGAGTTATCAAGTCGGCCAAGGGCAAAGGTAAAGCCAAACACAGGCTCAATCAAGAGAATCAGCAAAATGCCTTTGGCTCAAGCCAAAAAAAAAAGATTAATTTATTAATCTGGACAGCAAGCATTTCTCCCTTGAGCCTTTTCTCTCCATATTTACTGATCGAATCTTTGTGAATGAAAACACAAGCCTCTGAGTGGATAAAGAAAGACACACATACAAAAGCCCCTCAACTGAAAAATCAAGTCCGGCAGGGCGTGATTTCACCTCTGAGTGAACAGGACACGGCCACAAAGGGCTGGAGGGGGGCTGGTGGCACGGTTCCCGCTGGCATCACCGTTAATAAGCAGGCAGCAGCGGCCTGTGCAAAGCTCTCCTGGGCCTGGCAAGAGCACTGCCGGGCTGAGCGGGCACCACCCACTGCCGCCAATGAAGCCCAGGGTCCTGGGGTGGGGGCGGGGCAGGAGAGAGTGGGGGCCCAGGCACTGCCCAAAGGCTGCTACGGTGGCCGATCCAGCTCCACGCCCAGAACCCTTGACCAGCCACCCACTTCCTAATGACCTCCCCACCAGTTGCAGACCCTGACTCTGGCCTTGGAGGGTCCCTGAGCTGTCACTCGGGAGACCAGAAGCTCAGAACTCTAACGAGCCTGTAGGGGTGCAGCCTCCGGGGCTGTGGTTCTTGGCTGCTCTAAGAAGGGCGACTATATCCTCACCATGGGTCAAAGGGGGCCTTTGTGGCCATGAACAAGGCTGTCCTCACGGGGAAACGAGGCCAGGCCTGCTTTGTTTCCTGGGGAAAGCCCGAATCATTAGGGACAGAGCAAGCTCTGAGCACGCTGGCCAGCCGGGGGACAAGTCACCCTGCAGAACTGGGGCAGGGTCCCTCCATGGGGCGGGCGGCTGGCCGGCCGGGGGACAAGTCACCCTGCAGAACTGGGGCAGGGTCCCCTCCATGGGGCGGGTGGCTGGCCGGCCGGGGGACAAGTCACCCTGCAGAACTGGGGCAGGGTCCCTTCATGGGGCGGGCGGCTGGCCGGCCAGGGGACAAGTCACCCTGCAGAACTGGGGCAGGGTCCCTCCATGGGGCGGGCGGCTGGCCGGCCAGGGGACAAGTCACCCTGCAGAACTGGGGCAGGGTCCCCTCCATGGGGTGGGCGGCTGGCCGGCCGGTGTGCAGAACTGGGGCAGGGTCCCCTTCATAGGGTGGGCGACTGGCCGGCCGGGGGACAAGTCACCCTGCAGAACTGGGGCAGGGTCCCCTCCATGGGGCGGGCGGCTAACCCCCGGGAAGTATGAGAGGTATGCTGGTACATCTCAACTGCTCCAAATAACCACACTGATTTGCACACGAAAAAGCAAACACACAAAAGAACACCCCAAAGTGAGGATATTCAAAACCGAAAGCAGCTGCTAATCACCTGCTTAGGTTTTTTTTTTTTTCCTTAAATTAGCTGCAACTAAGAATTTTCCAACTCTCAAGTACAATACACGGCTTAACATTTTCATACACCTGTAAAACCACTAAGTTAAATCCCATTACAAAAGACTCCAACTTATAAAGAAGCAGTTCAAATACAGTTCTTATCAAATACAAACAATGGAAAATGATTTAGGCAGAGAACATCAGACACTAGAAATTAACATTTGAAAAAAATTTTTTTACATAAAAACCATCTGTGTATTGAGATGGTGCACTCGGCAGAACCACAGGCCTAATTAAGGAACCAGGAACCCAGGCCTTACAAGGGTAATGCATTAAGTTTTGTGTTTTCTTCTGAGTCTTGCTAAAATCTTATCAGTATGGAACGTGTTGTTCTTTCCTCTCTTAATCGAAAATGTTGTCTATGTCACATGGTCCAGACCACTGCGGCCGACAGACAAAACCCGTCTCCTTCCGGGCCAGCACCCCCCACCCAAGGATGTCTGCCGACCAGTCCGACCAGGGCATAAACGTATCAAGAAGATGAAAACGGAGAAGCGTGCCCAAGCGGAAAGAGTTAGGCGAAGAGGGAGAGCTGGAATGTGTGGGCAAGAAGGTCCAGAATTAATATATAACACCTTCCTTTCCCTCATCTCTCTCTCTCTCCTGGGCGAAGGACTAAAAAAGACCAATTAACAGCTATCACCAAAATGGCACTTGACATCTTACAAAGCGCTTGGTGGCTATCTTCGTTGATGCACAGAGCAACTCAGTGACCTGCAAATAAGGAAACGAAGTCTCAGAAAGGTTAAGTGGTCCACCTGGGGTCACAGAGCTGGTTAATAAACGACAGGCCAGAGCCTGGAAGCCAGGTCCTGCCAGCCTCATGGCCTCTCAGAAGAGCGTCATAAAAACAAGAGGCTGAGGGGAGTTGGGAGCAAGAGAATCTGTGGTCTGAATGATGGTCACCAAGAAATGGCATGTGATTGTGCTTTTTTTTTTAATTTTTCATCTATTGATTTGCGAGAGAGAGAGAGAGAGAGAGATCAATTTGTTGTTCCACCCATTTATGCATTCATTGGTTGACTCTTGTATGTGCCCTGACTAGGGATTGAACCCGGAACCTTGACTTATCAGGACCACGTTCTAACCAACTGAGCTACCCAGGTAGGGCTGTGATTGTACTTCTCTTCATGAGGCTGTGCTTTGAAGGTAATGACACAGTTTTCACTTGAGTGTTTGCATGCTCCCCAATAGAAGGGCCCCAGGAAGAGCAAAAAAGGGAGACAGAGAGAACAGACCATTATGTCGTGGACACATGGTGTTTTGTGTGCTCCGCACCCACCACTGGGGAACCACACCTCCCTCACTTCTAATGGGGCTGTCAATAAGATATGGCGTCTGTGACCTAAGCAAGGCAGATCGCAAGTGACGTTAGGATGCTGGTAGACTGCAGGACCATTTCCACTGGAACTGCCAAGCTCACATGTGAATCCAGGATCCTGACGGCCCTCTTATCCAACTCATGGAAAACATTTATCTACAAAAGGAATGAATGAGGCCAGCCCAGAGACGGAGGACCGGGGAGAGATGACATACGGAGGCAGACATGATGACATCATTGAGCCCCTGGAGCCAACAGTGACAAAGCCAGGAGAGCTGCCGGACTTGACAGTGAATTGGGCCAATACAGCCCCTTTTCTCCTGGAGCTTGTTTGAGTAGGGTCATCTGAGACCACAAGAATGCTGACTGGTGACACTTAAGACACTATTAAATATATACTGACCACCAATTCCATGTTTTTCAGACTCTATTTTGTGGCCCCATAAGAACACTCCCACTCCTGTCTGTGAATCTGATCCTGTAGTCCCCTTCAACAGTTAATCACGTCACATCCTCTCCGACTCAAATCCTCCCCGTGGTGGCCTATCACAACCTCTTTTTCGTGGACTTCAAGGTTCCTCTTATCTGGCCTCTGCCTCCCTCCTCAAACGCACCCCCCCTCTCCCATCATACCCACTCCTCCCCCACCACTTGGCACAAGCTCGCTCCTGCCTCGAGGCCTCCAGATGTCCACATTCTCTGTCGCCTCTCCCAAAGCCCTGTGCCTCCTGCCTTCCCTTCATTCATATCTCTAACCAAGTATCACCTCTCCAGCATTATCCATACTCCTTTATCTCATGACTCTAATCCCCACTGCCTGGAACTGTATTTTACACTTATTCATTTGTTTACTATCTCAACTCATAGGTTAGAGTGTCAGTTCTCTGAAGGCAATGAATGGCCTTCATCATGTCGTTGCATCTGTATCCCCCGTACGTCTCTACCACTATGTACTGAACACATAAACAAAACCCCCACACCGCGGCATCCACACACCTCCAGGTACACAGGGCCGGAACGGACTGCTGGGCCATTCCATGGCTTCGCGCTTTCCACCCCAAAACTAAGAGCACCAGACTGCTGACCAGGGCTTGGCGAACTATACAGCTTGTGGGCTAAATGCAGGCTAGTGTCTATATTTATGTAATCTGTAAACTAAGAATGGGTTCTACAGATGAACATTTATAATTGATTTGATAATGGAAAACAATAGCTTTAAACAGCAAAATGTCATCCCCCCCCAAAAAAATAATATCCATTTTTCTCATTAGTAAGTTTGTATTACAAAAAAACTGTACTCAGTTATTGTCATTACACTTTGAATTTCAGCAGTAAAAAAATTCTGTATAAATATTTCTGTTTTGTTATGTAAGTACTTATATAAATATTCTAGATATTATATTGCTTCTTGACCCGCAAAGCCTAAAATATTTACTGTCTGGCCCCTTTACAAAAAAAAGGGAAAAAAGTGCCCACCCCTGTTATCAAGGGAGGAAAGGAGATTTAGTAGGTCAGTCTAACCCCAGCACCATCCAAGACTGGTTGTTAATGAGGAAGCAAGACCATGTTGTAAGTTCCTCTTAATGCCCTGGGACCCAGAAAAAAATAATCAGATTAAGTCTCCAATCTACTGAAAACTCTTAAATTCAAAGGCCCTAGACAGGAAGCAGATACTCTGGTTCAGCAAATACCCCTACAAGAGAAATGATACCAGCACTTGGCCCACCTCCAGCTCCACCCACCTATTAAATACACAAGGGAACGTGTTTCACCTTGGAGTCCACCTTAGAATCTGAGAGGAGCTTCTCTATTTGTTCTAACTGAATGTGCATCAGTGCCTTGAGTCTGCCTTTAGCCATATGCTCCTTGAGGTCCTTCAGGACAGAGGTCCTGGGGACAACCCCAAGAGAACCGTCCTTCGGAACCACATCAAATCAATCAAAATGGCCCACAGTTGGTCCAAGGATGCCTTAAACAGGAACATTAGCCAAAGGCAGAAACCACCCCCCTCCTGGCCAGCAGAAGTCCAGCAGTGGTCTGGGAAGCACGGGAGCTCAGACTCTACTGGAGTTGCCCGAAGACTGAAGGAAAGAAACGTGCCCTCCCCTCCTCTCCCCCTCCCCACCCCCAAGGGAGCACGATGACTGGAGCGCTGGGGGGGGGGGGGAGCTGTGGTTATTCAAATCATCACTAAGTGACTCAACTCTCCAGAAATAAAAGGTGTCACAGTGGGAAATTCTCCATCCTGACTTTGCTTTTTGGCTTTAGCAGAATAAAGCTGCTGAGCAGAGAACCAATTAATTTTTAAGCATTTCTTTAAAATGACAAGAGTCAACCTCACCCAGTCCAGTCATTACTAATTTCCTGCTTTCCACACCCGGACCCTTAACACCGCCCTGTGAAACTGCTCTGGGCCTGGGCGCAGAGGCTACGTGTAGGAGGGCCTCCGGGCCAGAGCACACTGGGCACCTGAGGGACTCCATCCAAACGAAAGCCACGTGGCGAGAGATGGAGACTAAAACTCCTTCAAGAGCTAGAACCTAATCCAGGTACAGATTCTGCAAGGTACCGGTTTATTCCACTAACGTTCACCCACTGACCTGCCTCTTTGTCCTGTGTCTCCCCCCCCCCCCGGGGCCCTCCACACCACCTCCTGACATTACAGACCCGCGTGAGCTGGCAGAGCAGGAAGAGTGGCAGCTGCGCGTGCTGAGCAAGGCCACCTGCAAGTGTTCACATCGGGGACGGGGACGAGGGCTCGGCCACCACCCAAGTCTTCAAGGCTGGGTGTCTCCCCTCCGTCCTCTCCACAACAAGAGGACGAAGTGAGAGCCCTCCATTCAGAACTCTAAAGGCTAAACCGGCAGGGCAACCACAGATGTCTCTACTTTGCGGCCTCAGGTTCCAAGCGTAAGAAGGTGGCCCCAGACGTCCTGCACGGGGTCACCTCAGAGGACAATGCATTAAAGAAGAAACCGGTCAGGTTGGTGACTTAGCATCCAGATCGCTTCATTTCACAAACAGTGGTTGAGTGCCTGCTCCGGGCAGGCACTGTGTTGGGGACACAGAAATCCCTCCCCTCCGAGGACATAATCCTACTGCACGCAGGTGTTTGAAAGGCGGCAGAGAAGACAGCCCAGCTCACACTCTCCCCTCACACACAACTTACCTTCTCCTTCACTTGGTGTCTCACTCACCCAGCCATCGGCCCACTCATTCATCCCATCAAACAAGTATATGTTGAACACAAACCTTAGTCAGGCATGGAGCCCGCTCAGTGGAGACGCCAGAATTTAGAGATAGAAGGGGTTCGGGAGCAGCGACCTTCTAAGCGGGGGAGGGGGATGTACAGAAGCACCCAGTTTCTGCTTAGGTGGCGTGCTCATTGGGGTGTCCGGGAGACACTGGTGGAAGAAGACAGAGCCCCAGTTCCAGCCCGCCACTGTGACCAGGCTCTGGGAAGATGGAAATGAGGAAGCTGTGGCCGGAGTCCTCGCTGAGACTCCACTCCCACGGGATGGATGGATGGATGGATGGGTGGATGGATGAATGGATAGATGGATGGATGGATGGATGGATGGATGGATGGATGGACATTTGACCCTTCAGAACCACTGTCTGCTCCCTTCCTCTCCGCTCCATGCCTGGCAAGACTGACCTCTACAGAATGCCTCTCCTGGGCTCCTGTACTCTCTGGCTTCCGGTTGGCTTTGGCCAATAGAAGGCACCGTCAGGAGAAGCTGGGGAGGAAGAGAAGCCGGGTATGGCCCCAGCTCCGGTCCCTGTACGCCGGGCCTCATTCCTCCCACTCTGCAACAGCTCCTATCCGGGAGCCTCGCCCACAGCTTCATGCCTGCATCAACGCCAACGGACAGACGGACCAGGGGCCTTCCAGCAGCTCAGGGCAGCAGGGCGTGAGGAGGACAGGGATGACGCTCAAGAAGGACCAGATACTGGCACACTTCACAGCCACGCTGAGGCGTCTGGACTTCATCCTGAAGCAATGGGCCATCTCCAAATGCCAATCACACGGCGATTCCACCCAATACTCCGTTTCCAGACACATCCCTTCCGTGGGCACACTGAAAACCGGCCTTTATTGAGGACGAATAAACATAATCCCTAAAACGGCTATTTCAGAGCACTATGTCTGGACTCTAAGGCCAAAATAGAAAAGCTATCAGACCATGAAATACGGTTCACAGTAACATCTCTCTATGAACACACACACACACACACACACACATACACACAGGCTTCGGAGCATTAACGATCTCAGGTGAAAACACACTAGTCATTAACAACAGATTTTGAGAAGATTACAACCTAAATAACTATCATTGGAACACGTAAGTTATTTAACATAAAGTGGTTTCATATGGTTCATTTATAACTCGTGTAGCACCGCGTGTTATTGGTCAGCAAGAATCCATTCAGGTGACTGCCACCAGAGTCCCTCGATGTCCTGTTATTTTTCCAAAAGGGCAGCAAGGAAGGGTGTAATTATGGATTTCTCAGGGACTACTGGATTAAACAATACTTCTTGACTTCCTGCCCCCCCTTTGGGTTTTCAGGTGTTTATATTCCTGAAATTGGCTTTCAAAGGTTTCCAGTAGAATGATTTTTAAAGTCTCCCTGCTTGATAAGCTCACCATAACCGTGTTTCCACCCTCTTTGTTGTTCCTGGGTTGTAAGTGCAGGGGTTGGAACATAAGCACACAGGTGTCCTAACTGATGAGTAATAAGAATAGTAACAGTAACATATTACTCTGAGAAATAATGCTGCTGTTATTTGATACACGGTACTGGGACACCGATGTACACAACTGATGCTTCGGAAGCAGGTATTCGAACATTTCATCTTCCCTCCCCTTTCTGCTTGCTTCTTCCTCCAGGACGCGTAACGGGCCCAGCTGTGGAGAGCTCCCCGTGTTCCTTTCATCGCTGTCAGCATGGCTCACAGACCTGAACGTGACTCCCGACCATGCCAAATGGAGAATCTCGGAGTGTCCTACGTGCTCCCTGTGAGCTGTCGTCCCCAGGTGCTTCCATACTCTCTCTAAGGAGCTCATACACATGCGTGCACACACACACACACACACACACACGCACGCACACACACTCAGCTGGGTCAGGAGTCAGGCAGCAGTGATCGCCACAAGGGAGAGGACGGTGGACAGAGGGAAGCCCACCAGTGGGTGGGGGAGGAGGGACAACAACCTGGACCCCTCAAGCCCAGGCCTCTTTACCAGGGACACAGGAACCTGGATGGAGAGCCAGCCCAAGACTGGTCTTAACTTCAGAAACGTCAAGAAGCTTTCTCTGTGTCCTCAGCATCCCCTCGGCCTGCTAGCCAGGACTCAGAGCCTCTGACCTAGAGGCAAAGCCTTCCGGTCCATAACTGGAGGTAAAGGCGTGGCTGGGAGAGCTCATATGCACAAGGCTTAAGGATACCAGATCCTTCCTAGTTCTTAGATGAAAACTAAGAAGCCAGAATACCCCGAGAGGGGATGTGACTTGGGGAGAGAGAGACACCAACTTAAGCCTGTCACCATTCTCCCACAGGTGGTCTTTTATGGGAACAAAAGTGAATGGAGCTTTTGAATTCCTGAGTCTCTGTCACAGCCTCTAGTCCAGGGGTCCCCAAACTTTTTACACAGGGGGCCAGTTCACTGTCCCTCAGACCGTTGGAGGGCCGCCACATACAGTGCTCCTCTCACTGACCACCAGTGAAAGAGGTGCCCCCTCCGGAAGTGCGGCGGGGGCCGGATAAATGGCCTCAGGGGGCCACATGTGGCCAGCGGGCCGTAGTTTGGGGACGCCTGCGTCTAGTCCAATGGGGCTGCTCAGGGCCCCATCACTACCGGCCCCTCCCTCCCAAACCCCCATCTCAGCCCTCTCATCTAACAGTCCTCTCATCGGCACCACACGTGTGATCACGCCATTGTGAGATGTACTGCAAGTCACCTGTGCCACTAGCAACATACAGAAGCATGCTAAGAACTTAGCATTTAGGAAGGCAGAGACACGCCTGACCTGTGGTGGCACAGTGGATAAAGCGTTGACCTGGAACGCTGAGGTCATCAGTTTGAAACCCCGGGCTTGCACGGTCAAGGCGCTTACGGGAAGCAACTACTATGAGTTGATGCTTCCCACTCCTCCCCCTCCCCTCTCTCTTAAAAAAAAAAAAAAGGAAGGCAGAGCAGATTCTAGATTCTTCCTACAGTTTCATCTGTCACCTCTCCTACTGCAATGCGAGCACCCACGAGCGGAAGAGAAAGGGCTGGATGCGCAGCAGAGCACAGGGAACTGTGCCCACTTCCCGCAAGTGAGCAGTGAGCTCCCAGACGAGCTCATGGGGCTCACTGCTCCGCCCTCACCCTGGCCCGGCGTCTGGCAGAGGGCATCGCCTCTGCATGTTGGTTGGTTCAGT
The DNA here is from genome assembly GCF_036850765.1 of Saccopteryx bilineata. Classification (NCBI taxonomy): domain Eukaryota; kingdom Metazoa; phylum Chordata; class Mammalia; order Chiroptera; family Emballonuridae; genus Saccopteryx; species Saccopteryx bilineata. Next base: position 384,331,844 of record NC_089491.1, on the reverse strand, counting down.
GAATAAGGGAAGAAGGACCAGTTGGACACGTTGGAACCCCAAGTTCCTGGAAAAGCCTGAAGGATCGCTTAGAGCACTGGCTTTCAACTGCTGGTCTGGGGACCGCTGCTGGTCTGCAAAAGAGTTAACCACCGGATGCTGAATGAAGATTAGAGTCTGTAACTGCTGGCTTAGACAAACTGAGGAGGAACTGATAACATCTGTTCCAGCTTATTCCATTGAAGCAGGAAGTGGGGGACCTAGAGACAAGCCTATCTGGGCATGAGGGAGACCCAGGATGAAAGTGGGGAGGTGACCTCACGTTCCCAATTCCAAAGAGAGAACACCTCCAATAAAAGAGCCGTGCGGTTAACACGCGTGATGCTAACGTGGGAACAGGACAGAAGACCGCACACCGGTCGTGAGAGCCGTGCGGTTAACACGCGTGACGCTAACGTGGGAACAGGACAGAAGACCGCACACCGGTTGTAAGAGCCGTGGGGTTAACACGCGTGATGCTAACGTGGGAACAGGACAGAAGACCGCACACCGGTCGTGAGAGCCGTGGGGTTAACACGCGTGATGCTAACGTGGGAACAGGACAGAAGACCGCACACCGGTCGTGAGAGCCGTGGGGTTAACACGCGTGATGCTAACGTGGGAACAGGACAGAAGACCGCACACCGGTTGTAAGAGCCGTGGGGTTAACACGCGTGATGCTAACGTGGGAACAGGACAGAAGACCGCACACCGGTTGTAAGAGCCGTGGGGTTAACACGCGTGATGCTAACGTGGGAACAGGACAGAAGACCGCACACCGGTCGTGAGAGCCGTGGGGTTAACACGCGTGACGCTAACGTGGGAACAGGACAGAAGACCGCACACCGGTCGTAAGAGCCGTGGGGTTAACACGCGTGATGCTAACGTGGGAACAGGACAGAAGACCGCACACCGGTCGTGAGCCGTGGGGTTAACACGCGTGATGCTAACGTGGGAACAGGACAGAAGACCGCACACCGGTCGTAAGAGCCGTGGGGTTAACACGCGTGATGCTAACGTGGGAACAGGACAGAAGACCGCACACCGGTCGTGAGAGCCGTGGGGTTAACACGCGTGACGCTAACGTGGGAACAGGACAGAAGACCGCACACCAGTCGCACCGCAGCATCTACGCAGCTGGGTCTACACAGGTGGGGACAGGGCTGGAGGACACGGAAGCCCTCAGGGAGGATGCTGGGCAAACTTTTTCCTTCTCTGAGAATCCGAAAAGTGCTGCTATAACGTTACATTTGTTATTTAAAAATCAGAATGGTTAACATAAGAGCTATTCTGGAATAAATGCCTCATAATTCAAATTTCAATAGGAAGGTAGTAAGTACACCATTAATTCCCACTTCCTTTCTAGGATGCAAGTCCAGAACACGTCACATCCTTATTATCTACGGTAATTTTAGAACAGGTAGGGAGGGCCGCGACGGTCATAGCTCATTTCCAGGAATAACAGTGAATGGGAGTATTGACTATTGGGCCACTTAATTGAGAAATCTGCTACAGCAAAATGCTGGCAGATTTTCCATTTGTAACTCCATGACTCAGACGGAAGCATAACTGGTACACACTCGCTATGGCGAAGATGTGGCCCGGAATCTTTAAGTCATTTTCCTAAAGGTAATCAAAGTAAATTTAAAGAGCACACACACAGAAACCTATATTCATTCTGTACCACTCTTCATAGTGTTTAAATTTTGTATAAGTGGAAGGCTTTATAAAATGTTTAACGTTCAAACAACAACAAGAACAACAACAAAGAAGGAATCCTGGGTCTTAAAAGCACTGAAATCATTCAGCCTAGAGCAGGGGTCTCAAACTCAACTCAGCATGTGGGCCGCAGAGCAAGATCACAGCCGTTCGGTGGGCCGCACTAGGTCTACAAAAGGCAACTGTTACACAACACTTTTCTCACTGCAGTTGAAAACAAAAAAAAATCAGTACAACAAGCACAATGGTACATGCAGTTTACTCAGTGTCACAAAATGACCAGAAACTGTAGTTCACATCACAACTGCTGTTAACTAAGCTAATATCTAGCTAGGATGCTAGAGAAATGAAAAATACAAGTAGACCCCTAGGCTTACTTAATTTTATCCAAAATATTTTGAACTTCGTGGGTTAGTCTGCGGGCCGCACAAAATTGTTCGGTGGGCCGCATGCGGGCCGCGAGTTTGAGACCCCTGGCCTAGAGTATAGGTATTCATGTTTTTTACTTTATTCCTAAGAGACAGCTCTTTGTCAAATCCCCTAAGAAAGCTCAATCTCAGTTTCTTACGTGTTAGATCAATGAGTTGGATCCATGAACTCAACAGGTTTGCAGCTTCATTAAGAAAAAATTAAAGAGGAGGAACGGGGTTCGATTCCCGGCCAGGGCACATAGGAGAAGCGCCCATTTGCTTCTCCACCCCTCCGCCGCGCCTTCCTCTCTGTCTCTCTCTTCCCCTCCCGCAGCCAAGGCTCCATTGGAGCAAAGATGGCCCGGGCGCTGGGGATGGCTCTGTGGCTTCTGCCTCAGGCGCTAGAGTGGCTCTGGTCGCAACATGGCGACGCCCAGGATGGGCAGAGCATCGCCCCCTGGTGGGCAGAGCATCGCCCCATGGTGGGCGTGCCGGGTGGATCCCGGTCGGGCGCATGCGGGAGTCTGTCTGACTGTCTCTCCCTGTTTCCAGCTTCAGAAAAAAAATATATATATACAAAAAAAAAGAAAAAATTAAAGAAAAAAAAGAATATTATTAATTACATGTTTCAAGCCTTGTTAAGAATAAATAGTAGGGCCTAACTTGTGGTGGCGCAGTGGATCAAGTGTCAACCTAGAACACTGAGGTTGCCAGTTCAAAACCCCAGGCTTGCACATATGGGAGTTGATGCTTCCTGCTCCTCCCCGCTTCTTTCTCTCTCTCCCCTCTCTAAAATGAATAAAAAAATAATAAATATTAGAAGTGCTTACTTCACTTGCTAAACTTTTCAAACTTCAAAAGGTTGATTTTCACACAACTCTCAAGAAATACAAGTGGACAAGTAACAAATAATTTATGGTGATGATGTAACGTTTTCTTAGAAAATGTCCTTATGGGGAAAATAAATCAATAAATCAATATAAAGAAAAGTATTAGTTAAATAATACATGTAGCATGAGAATATGGCATAAGGAATCATGAAGGTGATAACATTTGAAGGATACAGAGCTAACATTTTTTATCTATCACCTTTGACCTTCCTTTTTCTCCTCTTCCTCTGTCTACCACCTATATCTTTCAAAAAATAAGATACAATTGTCACAACCAAGGGGAGCCTAGGAGATAGGACTACTGAATGTAATGCAGTGTCCTGGGACAGATAAAGGGCAGTAATGCCTGACTGGTGGTGGCACAGTGGATAGAGCATTGACCAGGACACTGAGGGCCCAGATTCGAAATCCCACGTTTGCCAGCTTGAGTGTGAAATCATTAAATGATCCCATGGTCGCTTGAGCCTAAAGGTTGCTGGCCTGAAGCCCAAGGTGGCTGACTTGAGCCCAAGGTCACCGGCTTGAGGGTGGGGTCGCCAGCTTGAGCATGGGATCATCAACATGATCCCGGGGCCACTGGCTTGAGCCTAAAGGTTGCTGGCCTGAAGCCCAAGGTGGCTGACTTGAGCCCAAGGTCACCGGCTTGAGAGTGGGGTCGCCAGCTTGAGCATGGGATCATCAACATGATCCCGGGGTCACTGGCTTAAGCCTAAAGATTGCTGGCTTGAGCCCAGGGTCATTGGCTTAAGCAAGGGGTCACTGGCTCGGTTGAAGCCTCCTGGTCAAGGCACACAAGAAGCAATCAATGAACAACTAAGGTGACAAAACTACGAGTTGATGCTTCTCATCTCTCTCTCTCTTCCTCTCTGTCTCTCTGCATCTCTCTCTCTCTAGGAAGAAAAAGAGGAAGAGGAAGAGGTAGAGGGGGAAAAAGAGGAAGAATAAAAAAAGGAAGAAGAGGAAGAGGAAGAAGAGGGGGAAGAAAGAAAGAAAAAGGGCAGTAAAGGAAAGTTAAGGAAAATAGAATAAAGCAGTGTTTTTCAACGGCAAAAGAGTTAACCACCCTGAAGAGTCTATAATCATTGGGTGTATAATTTTCATACAACATCAGGGTGGTTAACTCTTTTGTGGACCAGCACAAAGTTTTTGGTGGAGCAGCACCAGTCCACAGACTGGCAGTTGAAAAACACTGGAATAAAGTATGGACTGTAACCTTAAAAATAGTATAACACCTTAAAGAACATATACTACGACATCTTCTGTACGAGAAAGAAGGGAAAATAAGAAATACAAATATTTGTTCATCTTTACAAAAATACAAGAAAGACAAACCAGACAATAAGGAAATTGGTTACCTCTCAAGGGTTGGGAGAGAGGGGTAGAGGGCTAGCAATATGGGAGCAGTGCTTCTCTAAGTAAGCTTCAAAGTATCTGTGAATGTCCCATATAGTAAATAAAATTCAATTCACAAGGAAGGGAAGCAGGGGGTGGGGGGGCATATGAAACTGAAGGCAAACCGTAACCACACAGAGGGTCAGCAGAGCAAAACAAATAAATAAATAAATAAATTCTTGGGATGCGGAAGACCCAGGTTCGAGACCCCAAGGTCGCCAGCTTGAGCGCGGGCTCATCTGGTTTGAGCAAAAATCTCACCAGCTTGGACCCAAGGTCGCTGACTTGAGCAATGGGGTTACTCAGTCTGCTGAAGGCCCACGGTCAAGGCACATATGAGAAAGCAATCAATGAACTAAGGTGCCGCAACAAAAAACTGATGATTGATGCTTCTCATCTCTCTCTGTTCCTGTTTGTCCCTATCTATCCCTCTCTCTGACTCTCGCTCTGTCTCTGAAAAAAAAGACAAAAAGAATATAAATTCAGAGGGTCAGCAGGCAGAGGGAGAACTATCCAATCAACTCATGCACTCAGAATGTGGGCAGACACCCTCAGTTCTCAGCTGGGGTAGGTGGGGCGGAAGGGGAGAACTGACGGCCGATCCTGAACCCTTTTTAATAGGTTTGGATTTTTTATAGTGGCACGGACAAGCAACTCCGGCTCTATTTTACATGTATTACAGGAGTGAGCAGACTCATAGATGTGCTGATGTTGAAGGCCAGGGTCCTCACTGGGGAAGAAGGCCACACACACAGAGTGGGGGAGGCGAGACAGAACACTGTACCGATGGGCTGGAAGGAAGGACGGGGTTATGTCCATATGTATGTGTGTGTGGACATGCGTTACGACACTCATTCGTGTGTTTCCTAGGTGTCTCCACTGAAATGACCTAGAAGCAACACCCCAATGACAATGAGTGAAGACACTTCAGTGGCAGTGAACATCCCTACACTCAGCTCTTGGTCTCTAAGTCCACTCCCCAGTGAAAGATACCATCTCCGTGGAGAAATGACTAACTTCAGGGCTGGGTTGAGGTTGGATGCAAGAGGATCCTGGACCATCTTGTTCAGCCAGAAAGTAAAGAAATGGTCAAAAACAATATTGGGCCTGACCTGTGGTGGCGCAGTGGATAAAGCGTCGACCTGGAATGCTGAGGCTGCTGGTTCAAAACCCCGGGCTTGCCTGGTCAAAGCACATATGGGAGTTGATGCTTCCTGCTCCTCCCCCACATCTCTCCCCCCATCTCCTCTCTCTAAAATGAATAAATAAAAATCTTTTAAAAAAAGTGTTGGAGCCCTGGCCGGTTGGCTCAGCGGTAGAGCGTCGGCCTAGCGTGCGGAGGACCCGGGTTCGATTCCCGGCCAGGGCACACAGGAGAAGCGCCCATTTGCTTCTCCACCCCTCCGCCGCGCCTTCCTCTCTGTCTCTCTCTTCCCCTCCCGCAGCCAAGGCTCCATTGGAGCAAAGATGGCCCGGGCGCTGGGGATGGCTCTGTGGCCTCCGCCCCAGGCGCTAGAGTGGCTCTGGTCGCAACATGGCGACGCCCAGGATGGGCAGAGCATCGCCCCCTGGTGGGCAGAGCGTCGCCCCATGGTGGGCGTGCCGGGTGGATCCCGGTCGGGCGCATGCGGGAGTCTGTCTGACTGTCTCTCCCTGTTTCCAGCTTCAGAAATATATAAAAAAAATAAAAATAAAAATAAAAAAAATAAAATAAATAAAAAAAGTGTTGGGGTGCATGTTCTAAGGAGCCAGAATGAAAGGCCTCCCCCACTGGCTAAATCTGAGATAACTGGAGCACCGAAAGAATGAAATACAGTGATGAATTATAAGCCATGGGGGGGGGGGGGGATAGGACTCCGTATGAGTCCATACCTGTAACTAACAGGTTAACAGATTCAGTGGAAGAGAAGGAAGGACTCCCGCTTACAGTCGACTGAGGGGAGTGTGGGAGTTTTGCAACCACCAGAGTCAAGACTAGATCAGGAGAAAGGTCAGTGGAAGTTAACTCTCAGTGGAAGTTGTGATGAGAAGCATGGGCTTCAAGTGTCTCCCCACAGACTGCTTATTGGGTACAAGGGGAAACAGAACAACTGTCCCGTGGAGAGAACCAAACAGCGTCTTGACCAAGCAACCGAACTGACATCGTCAGCAAAGAGGGGCAGACGGGCATCGAGGGTCTCCAGATGTGACCCAGAACATTTACGGAGCATCCTGGCCACGAATGCAGAACACAAATCTAATCATAAGAAAAGATTAGACAAGAATGTCTTCCTGGGGGGAAAAACGGGGGTGGAGGGACTATATTCTTTATGAATACCAAAGTCATGAAACACAAAGAAAAGCGGCGGAAGTGCTCGGATTAAGGCAGCCTAAAGAGACATTAGAAAACTGAAGGTGATAACTGAGCCCGCGTGGTGCCCTGAACTTGAGGGGAAGAGAATGCTACAAAGGACGTTTTGGGTCAACTGACAAAACGAGTACGGTTAGTAGATGACATAAAAGCTCATGTTGATGTTAAATTTCCTGGCGTTTACACTGTACTCGAATTAGGTACAGGAATACCCCCATTCATCGGGACACGAACGTATCATATTTCCGAGTGAAGGGTCATAATGTATACAATTACAGGGGGCCCTCGGGTTAAGACAGTCTCGACGTACGACGTTTCGGGTTTATGACGTTCACTCCCATAAAAACTTTTTAAAAAATTGGGACGTGAGTGTTTCGGCTTCACCACTAGCGTCGTACTTACCAGTGCTCCATTTGTCTTAGGCGAGGATGTGTTTCGACTTACACCAAAAGTCAGGTTACGTCACTGTCGTAGGAATGGAGCTGTATCATAACCCGAGGACCCCTTGTATTCCCAGACAACTCAGGGGAAAACAGTGTGTCTAGAGAAACAGAGAGCAACTCCCAGGGCATGGGGGAGGGAGAACGCTCACAAAGGAACGACTGAGTGGAAGATACATGGGCTGTTCTCCACATTTATTCTTAGAATTTTTTCTGTAAATTTTAAGTTATTTCCTAACGAAAACAAGGGGAAAGGGAGGCAAAGGGGAGGTGCTGAATTTTTTGCAAATCCAGTGACCTCAACAGAGGAATCAAGGTTACAGAACTCTATAACTGGTATTACTAAATAAATATTTGCCTAATCATAATCCCCAAAGTAACCAATATATTCCAGGATCATTTCAAAATATGTGTGTGTGCATGTGCGCACAAGCATGAGAGAGAGAGGACTGTGATGGCAAAGACCGGGTAACACACTCAAGAGATGTGATTATAGCTCATTCTTCTCTCCTACTTTTCCAAAGTTTATTAAAGAGTGTTATTTTACTTTTTAAAATTTTTTAAAGTATTTTTGTGGTCACTGAAACATTTCTTAAAAGTCTTCAAATTTCACTCCATTTTCACCACAAAACTATTGATTCTCTCAGATGCCGGTCCCGAAGGCAGAGAACGTAACTGTGAGTTGACAAAGCCTATAAAATGCGTAGAAAACGCGGAACGGGCAGTCCAGGGGTTTTCGCCCGACACGCTGCCCATTTCCTAAGCCAGGTTTAGATCTTCTCACTCTGACGAAGAGAAGAAGTCACGTTCCAACTCCACTTCATGGCTAAAATGCTGCAAATTAATGACTGCATTTTTTTTCCTTTAATTTTCATTGAGGTTCCTGGGGTGACACTGGTTAATAAAATCCGATGGGTTTCAGGTGTAGGGTTCCATAACACATCATCTGTACACTGTGCTCGCCACCCCAAGTCAAGTCTCCGCCCACCACCGGCTCCCCCCCCTCTGTCCTCCTCCCCCTCCCCCTCCCCCTTACCCGCCTATCATCTCCACACTGTTTTGTCTGCATCTATGTTTTTATTTCTTTGCTTAATCCTTTCTTCACTAGAAGTCAAACACAGCCCAGAGAGTTTCTACTCAACTGTGCCCTACAGAGCTCCCCTCAACAATACGCACCGGCTTCCTCTGACCCCAGAGGACACAAGCCCAACCAGAAAGTTTGGAGAAAGGTCAAAATCTTGGGTGGCCCATCGGAGCCGGAGCATTCAACTTGGAAGGTAAACTGAGTTTCAACGCCACCTCTTACTGCCCAGTCCTCCCACGATGTGGGGACAGGATGTCCGTGTCCCAAGGAGGTGTTTTGCCAACATGCCTCACATCCACATCAAATATAATTTTCAAACCAATTAGCTCAAAAGCATCACAACCAAAGCAGTATCTCCCCCATCCTCATTACAGGGGCCATCCTATTCAATTCCTAATGAGAGGAAAGACAAAGGCGGCAGATGCAACAGGGTCTACTTCAAAAATTCTTTTTCTTTGAGAAAAGAGATCCTCTTTTGTTCTGGTTAAACACCAATTACTCTGCTCTCTCTAACATGCAAATCAGCTGAAAATAGGGCAATACTGTAGCTCATTCCGGTTCCACTGCAAGTTTGAATGAAGAAAAGAGAAAGAGGACAGGGAGGGAGAGGGTGAGAGGAGAGGGGACAGGAGGAGAAGAAAGGGAGAGAAAAGATGGGGGACGGAGGCAGATCCCTGGGGGTCTTCAATTCCAAGTACTTTGTGCTCAGATAAAGCTTTTTTCAAAGAGCTTTTTTATGTTATCTGCGGCTGGTGCCTACAAGCGGTGATTTTGTCATCATCCATAAAAAATAAAGCAAGAAAAGAAAAGGCACACCCAGGTCTACAATATAAGCAAGGAAAGCAAAAGTGGCCAGTGAAGCTAAACACCCACAGCTCCCACTTGCTACAAACATTGTCCCCAAAGGACATGCCATTGTCATCATATAGCAGGGGAAGGAGAACAGAAAAGAGTGGATGGAGAGATAGTGTGCTGGCTTTAAATGGTGAATGTCCCCAGCCAGGTGACAGTGTAAGGGTGGCCTAAGTCGGAAGCACCCAACTCCCTCTCTCACTAAAAGCATCAGGTGATACTTTGTTTCTCTTCAATTTAGTTTCACTGAACTGGCCAGACAGTTCAATCAGTTGGATTGTTGACCCAATGCACCAAGGTTGTGAGTTCGATCCCCGGTCAGGGCACATACAAAAATCAACCAATGAATGCATCAATAAGTGGCATATCAAATCGATGTTTCCAAGTCATTTTTAAATAATAAATATGTTATTAATTTTTTTAAAAATATAGGTATGTGAAAGGGTATAATCCTAGTTCCTCACAGCTTCAGAGAAAGTCTAAGGTGTGACTCTTGGACCTTCCTATGCACAGGAATCACACAGGGAGCTTAAAACGCAGATTCTGACTCCAAGGTCTAGGGTGAGAGCTTTACTTCTACATTTCTAACAGGTTCCCAGCCGACACTGAAACCCCACTTAGCCAGGTCACCTTCCTGCTTCTTCCCCTTCCAGACCTGTCTTGACTTGACCTCCTTCCCTGACCCACCTTGGCCCCAGTTCTGAGTGGGGAGTCCCTCCCCGAGCTCCCACAACATTTATGTTCTAGAAGAATGAAGACAAGGGCTGGGAAAAAGCCAAACAACTTCTCAGACCAGGACTAGAACATCACACTCCCCCCGCCCAGGAAACACGTGAATTTCTCTGTGAGGGACCCGCCAGAGCTATCCTCCCAGCTGGGCACCCATGGGTCAGAACGAGATACACAGAGAGCAGTGCGAACCCGGGTTCGGAGGAGAACGCTATTCCAGCTGCGGCTCCTTCCCAGCAGAACGGGGGCACAGCTGCCAAGGGGAACGGCCCAGGATGGAGATGATAACCATCTCAGGTTTCTCTGACTCATGAGTGTTTGGTCCACTGGTCATCTCCGCAGAGGGGCACACAGTCAATCTGTGGGGCCCAATTCTAAGGCCACCCAAGTCAGGAGACAAGCACTCAACCTCCACCCCAATTAGACTCCAGTGACTCCTGGCTGCCACTTCCTCTTACGGAGGCCTTTCCGGGAAGTGTCCCACTGCCCACGCGTGCCCCAGGACTCAGCGGGCCAGCGCTGGGAAGGCTTCCATGCTGAAATGACCCGGCCACAATGCGGAGGATCCCCCACACTCTCTCTCTTTCCGGTCCTGCCCTCCTAACAACCCCGCTGCCAAGCTAGGCTTGAATGTCCCTCTGTTTCTCATGCCCTACCCCTTGGCCCGGAGACACAGAAGAAAGGAGCTGACGTTTGCTGGGCTCCTCCTATGTGCCGAAGACCAAGGAACCGCGCAGTGCAGACACTGGGTCTCCGTCCCACAGGGGGGAACAGGGGCCAAGGGCAGCCTCCTGCTGGGCTGTTGTCAGAGCACAGCAACTAGGGCAATGCGGTGTAGTGTGGTGAGGGTGTGGGATCTGGAGGCAGACATCCGGGGTTTGCAGAGTGGCCCACCACATCTAGCTGGGTGAATCTGGGCCTCAGTAAGCCTCATCAAGTGGAGTAAGAATGAACCTTTCTCGTGGGGTTGCTGTGAGGACTAAATGAGGCACAGAGATGAGGGAGCCTGCAGGGAATAGTCAAGAAATACAGGTTGTTATCAGTCAAGGTCAACGTGCTAAGAAGGGGTTGGGCATAGGGAGGCTGGGTTCCAACACCCTGCTGTACACCATGGGCTGCCCGGCTTCAGGCAGGCCTTGCAATCGCATTTTATTTTATTTTACTTTATTATTATTATTATTATTATTATTATTATTATTTTGAGAGAGAAAGAGAGACAGGAGAGAGATGAGAGGAATCAACTCGTAGTTGCAGGACCTTAGTTGTTCATTGATTGCCTCTCATATGTGCCCTGACCAGGGGGCTGCAGCTGAGCCAATGACCCCCTTGTTCAAGCCAGTGACCTTGGGCCCAAGCCAGCGACCTTGGGCTTCAAGCCAGCAACTTTTGAGCTCAAGCCACAGACCCTAGGATCATTTCCATGATCCCGTGCTCAAGCCAGCGACCCTGTGCTCAAGCCGGCAACCTCAGGGTTTTGAACCTGGGCCCTCAGTGTCCCAGGCTAATGCTCCATCCACTGCATCACCACCTGGTCAGGCAGGCCTCCCAATTTTAAAGAGCAGAATCCCATTTACTCTTGGGGGCTCCTGAGGACCACCACACAGGGGCCTTGGAGAAGCGCTCCCAGCTGGAAAAACCGCGTTCCAGGACCACGGCCAAGAACACACACTGAGCACCGATCATGGAAAGTTGGGAAAAGCTCCCGGAGTGATGAGGTCTAAAGGTCCTCAGCCGGCCATGGACAGCGCTGCCGGGACACAGAGCACGTCCTCGATTACTGCGAGCACAGGCAGGCCCGGCTCACATCCCCAAGCGCTGACACACGGATCCTTCCTGGGAGGGAGAACGGACATCCAGGCATCACAGTGCGCTGCGCAGGGGAAATGCTGAGAAGCCAAACCCAGCCACTCTCCCCCACGGGCTCAGCACAGATCGCACAGGGCACCAAAGGAAGAACTGGACCCACCAGACCTGCCGGCCCTCAAACCAGGAGAGAGGTGATCGCACAAGTGGAGGGAGAGGCTGGAGGCTGGTCAGTGCAGCTCAGACACAAGAAAATGCAAATGACTTTTACTTTCTTAGGGGTGCACGTAAGATGAAACACTTGGAAAACTATTAATAGTTGGCTTTGAAAACGATCCTGAATCGATCCTGGAGACAACAACCCAATAAGCAGTCCCCCTAGCGGTTGCCGGAGAGCAAAGCCGAGCGGCGCTCAGCAAAGCGGACTGCGCCTGCCTGCCCACCCCTCCCAGGAGCGCCGGTGTGACGGACAGTTCTAAGGAATACCCTATAATCTGCATTTATGCCATTTGTCTCTTTGATACACAAAATATGATATTTGCATCATTTATTCTAACATGCGTGATTTTCTTCTGAAAGCCACAGGGAGAAAGTCTGATCCCCCACCCACCCCCTCGACCCTCACCTTCCCCCTTCTCCTGAAAACTTGGGCCCGGACCCCCACACACACACACACACAAGCCAAACGGGTCTGGAAACAATTCTCAGGGGCCAGTGGCCTTATCAGAACCAATAAAGGGCTCCTCTGGCAAAGGAGACAGGAGGACAAGGGAAGCCACGGGCCTCCTGCAGGTGGCAGCGGGCAGGTCTGAGGGAGCGCAGGCAGTCGCCACGTGAACTGACCGTCCCACATTATCTGCCTTGTGGTAGAGCCCAATTACACACCCTGAAACCGCAGCCTTGAACAAAAAGTCAAACGAGGGGCCAAAATGAGGAAGAGAGGTTTCCTCACCAATGGGAGAGAGAGGCCTGCGGGCGGGGACAGTGGCCCTGGGTCCCTGGATACGGGCCAGGGGCTGCTCCAGGCAGAGCCCGGCTCTGAGTCACGCAGCCTTCGGGGGCCCCGAGCAACGGGGAGCAACAAGTGTTGGCGGGGTCGCCCAGCCACTCGTCTTTCTTTGTGCTCTCCTGGACCCCAGCATAGAAATACGGGCGCGGAAAGGGCCCCGTGCCCCGTGGTTCACCGCCCACGCGCTCCAGAGGCACCAACGTGGATGTGTGGCCAGCGCATCTCCTCTGCCTCTCCCCGGGCCCCTGCAGGAGGCCAAATTATAAGACCCCCCTTACTCCTGCCAGGCCCCAAGGACAGCAGGAAGCACAGGCCTGAGGGCCCTGCCCCGCCCCCCGCAGGGCGAGCTGATCACACTCCCTTGTCTGAGGAGCAGGACGAGGCCAGGGCGGCTGACCACGGCACCTGTGTCCTGCTCACACCTTCCGGGCATCTCACTTCAGTGGCCTCTGGTCTAGCCGGTCATTTTTCCTTTGGATATTTTCCTTTCCTCGGCCACTCCTCTGACCCTCATTCATCAGGTATCTACCCCACAAAGAGCAGCACCCCAGGCACTGGGAACAGGTGCGAGCCAGACCGCTGAGGGTCCTCCTCTCACGAGGCGACCGTCAAGGTAGAGAGGGACAGTAGAAGGAACAAACTGAATGGAGCCGGTCCAGCGTCGCACCGGGAGGACACACACGGAGACACGCCATCCCTCAGCAGCAGCGGGAGCTGAGACAGGCTCGCCCTTCCCGACTCCCCTTGCCCCGCCACCCGCATCCCTGCCATCACTGTCCCCTCCAGAGAAACCCAGCGCGACACACAGGTGCTGGGCATGCGTCACAGGACGCTCCCCATTGTCGAAAGCACCCCTCACACAACCGCCAGTCAGGAAAGGCTCTCTCTCCCCCCCACCATCAAAACTTCCCGGGGCCACCTCCATCCCCTTGGCTCTCTGCTCTCCAGGGGACCACCATCTGATCTCCTAAGATATCTCTCTGACCGCGTCCCACCATGCAAACATCATCTCCTTCCACGGGTCTTCTACAGACAATTCCCAGGGCAAACAAACATGCAAGAACTGTGGCAACGGAGACACAAGTGGGGGACATCCCAGTGACGGACACGGATGAAACGGAACCAGGAGTCAAACAAAAATAACACAACTTGTACTTTATGAAAGATCTACATGGACTTTTTCTCATTTAATCATCACAACTATGAAATACATAATGTTGTCCCCAAGTTACAGATAAGGAAACGGAAGCTCAGAACGTAGAAAGTGTGTCGTGGTGGCAACACTGAGACTCGGCCCCAGACCGTCTCACGCCAAGCAGCGTCCCCTCTCTGCTCCGCCCTGTGCTACCCCGTGTGGTGGGAAATTACAGCCGTACAGACCTTGGCAGTACGGTGTATTTAAAATATGCCTGTATTTCACATTGAGATGATGGACTGTCATGCAGCAATTAAAACCCGTGTTTTTACGACCATCTAATGCACATGTGAAAATCAGTACAAAGCACTATTACAGTAAAAAAGCAGAATACAAAACACACACACACACACCGTGATATGATTCCAATTCTGAGTTTTTTCCAATTCTGTTTTTAAATATACATATGCACACAAAAGTGATAATGCACCGGAATGTTAAACTGTTGTTATGTCTAAGTACTGGCATTACAAACCTTTGTTTCCTCTTTTCTCTATGTTTTAAATCTTCTGTACAAAGCAGGCAGGCAATTTCTAATTTGGAGAAAAAAGACTAATACGTAACCATCACTGGTGGAAAGGAGGGGCCACAGTTTCTACTTGTCAACAGGCCAATCCACAGCACAAGGGAGGACCCGCGACCTCGGTCACTGCCCCACCGAGGACCCAGAGTGATGCCAACACCAGCCGCCTGTTGCCAAGGGGGCAGCCACCATGGGAACCGCCATGGGGATTCTCAGCGCCCCTGAGCGCCACGGCTGGCCCTGGCCGGTGACCCAGAGGCGGGCGCCTGCCCGGAGGACGAACCTAGCCTCTGAGACGCCCCAGCCGGGAGCGCTGGAGATAAAGGAGAGAAGCTGAACAAAGGTGGGGAGAGGGCTGAAGACAAAATGAGTCTCAAAAAAAACAATACGAGGATTAATTTTTTAAGCTGTGATTATTAACATGGACCACACAACACCATCAAACAGCTGAAGCGAAACATTATGACCCCAAAGGGGCTCCTGGCGTCAGTCCTAGATCGCTGCAAAGGAGCAACACGAGCGACCCTGTGGGGCCTTAGAAAAGAAAATGAAGTGGGAGTCCACCTTATTGGGCACGGTGTCCTGATCTAATCGCTGGTTTCTGTGCATCGAACCTCTCTGAGCCTCAGTTTCCTTATCTGGAAATCTAGGGTAAAATGCCAAGCAGGAAAGATTATTTTAAGAGCTGAAAGAAATTGTGGTTGTTAAGCCTGGGGTGGGGGGAGTCAGCTGCAATATTGTGAAGATGCTCAGGTGCCTCCAGAGAGGTCCACGGGCAGAGGAACGGAGGCCCCCCGCCCACAACACGTCAGCGAACTTGAGAGCAGACGGTCCAGAGCCAGTCAAGCCTTCAGATGATGCTGGCCCTGACCTTGTAAGTGACCTTGAGCCAGAACCACCCGGCTAATCCCACGCCAGGTTCCTGAGCCTCAGACACTCTGAGATAATAAAAACTTGCTATTTTAAGATGCTAAATTCTGGGGTAATTTGTTATGCGGCAATAGGTAACTCATTCAGATTCTGGTTTCTGGCACATAAGAGTTCATAAGATGGTTCCCTCAATATTTCCTCCGTCCCGGAACATCAAGAAAACCATAAGATGCAACACTGATTACTAACAGCTTTTTCAAGAGAAAAGAAATGCCACCTAGTAAACTTATGCATTGATTCTAAGACGCACCCCAAGTGAAAAGGTCTCCAGTGGCTGGTTTTCACCTGCAAAGCTGTTCCTGCCCGTCTGCCCCATCAGAGGAAGCAGACTTCCAGTTGCTCAGGCCACAGGCCTGGGACATCTTGAGTCGCCTCTCCCCACATTCCCCACATTCCCCACATCCCGGTCTGCAGCAAATGCCACCTTCTCGCCGCCACCTGGTCACTGGACCAATACAGCAACCACCTAACTGGCCTCCTGACTTTCTTCGCCTCTGCTCTTCTGCCATCTTCATGCCACAGAACTGCCTGGTGGTCCTTTCAAGATGCCAATCCTGCGCTTAAAAACCCTGCCATGGTGGCCCCTGGCGCAGTAAATTCCACGTCCTTACCAGAGTTTTATGTGAGCAGGTCTCCCTGCCTACCCATCCATGTTTCCTCCTGCTACTCAGTCTGTAAGGATCTACCTGCTCTTCCTCACACAAGCAAGCTTCTCCCTGCAGGCCTTTGTCAGCCCTGAGCCCTCCACCTGGAACACTGTCCCCGAGAGCGCCCACAATGGCTTCCACACCAATGGCATCTCCCAATCAAGGTCCTGCCAGGCCATCCTATCTGAAATAGCACTCTCCTCCCTGTCTCAGGCTCTCGGCCCGTACTCGGCTTTATTTTTTCCATCGCACTCCTTGCTTCAACCCCAGTGCTAAACAGCTCCTGGAACAGGGTAGGTGCTCATTACATACGTCAACAGTCAGCAAACTTTTTCTATAAAGGGTCAGATCATATATTCCTTAAAGTCTCTGTTGCAACTAATCAATTCTGCTGTCATGCAATCAGCCGTAGGTGATACAAACGAGTGTGTCTGGATTCCAATAAAACTTTCCTTATAAAAAGAGGTGGTGGGATGATTTGATTAATGGGACGCTGACTTCTTTGATTAGTTATTTAAAAATATAGTTGCCTCTCGCCTGGCCTGTGGTGGCGCAGTGGATAGAGCGTCGACCTGGAACGCTGAGGTTGCTGGTTTGAAACCCTGGGCTTGCCCAGTCAAGGCACATGGGACAAACAGGCTAGGAACAACTAAAGTGAGGCAACTAGGAGTCGATCCTTTTCACTCCCCCCTCTATAAAAATCAATAAATAAAACCTTTAAATATATCTATATCTATATATCTATGGCTATCTATATATCTTTAAACTATATATACAGTCGCCTCTCCGATATAATAAGACTGTTTTCCACCTTCACGCTGGACAATACAGGGAAGGATGGATGGCAAACGCATCTCTGAGGACTCTGAGGTTCACAAGAACCTCTCTCGTGGGGAAATGGTTGATAAGAACCCAAATGGGCAACAGGCTGTCCCAACATTGTCTGGGGTCTTTCAGAACAGATGAGACGCTCTCATCTGGCTCAGGAGGCAGAGCGGTGGGCAGGCTCGCTGCCGTCACAGGCCCATGAGGCCGCAAGGCGGGTACAGGACCAGGATCCTAATGTCCCACTGTTGGGATCAACCAGTTACTATTATCCACTTCAGAGGAAAATCGACAGTCACGCTTGCCGACTTCTCAAGGACGGAGATGGGGCCGAGGGGGGCGAAAGTCACCTACAGAGCCGGAGAGCGTCCGGAGAAAAACAGCCCGACGCTGACAGGTTCCTGGGCTGTGCAAACGCAGTCGGGAAAAAAAACATACGCAACCCTGGCAGCCGGGTGACTCGACAAAGATCATGCTTGTTTAAAATTAACCACCAAGAACAAAGGTGGATAACTACAGGGCACTGTTTAAAAAAAAAAAAAATCACACGCTCAAGTCTTCCTGCTTTAATTGCCCTTAAATTCATAGCTCAGTGTCTCCTTACCAGCCTTCGCTTGTTTCCCTTCCCAAGCCCTTTGGCTCCAGCGCGGTCCATTGGGGGAAGCATTTTAATGAGACCTTGAGGAGCGATGCGTTCAAAGCCGCCCCGCCGGTCCTCAGCCCACCCCGAAAGCCGAGCCCCTATGCGCGGTCACCTCCAGCGCCACCCCAGACAGCGCCCTACCCCCACGAAGCGTGAGGCTTGCCATTTTTAATCACCACCTACCCAGATGGCAGGGGACCCTGATGCGCTGTTTCATTCCGCCCAACTCTCAGATTTTATCAGCATTTTGCAGCTGTCAAAGCTCAGGGAAGAAAGAGGAATCAGAGACCCTTCCATTTGAGGGTGCTTTTGACTTTCTCAACCCACTCTCGCTCCGGTTCTCATTTCAAACTCAGGAGAAACGCACAAGGCAGCAAAGCAGAGACCAAAATCTCCGTCCATCCATGTGTGCGGCAAAGACCTCCTGAGTGGCGGGAGTGGGGCGAGGAGAAGACAGAGTCCTTGCTTCTCTGGGAGGTAACAATAGGGTGGAACAAATCCCCCGGGAACAATAGGGAAACTAAGGCACAGAAGAGGAAAGTGACCTTCCAAGGTGAAAGACCGGGGTGAAGCCCTTACCACTGAGCCAAGAGACAACATCAGACAGGTCAAGCCACACAGCAGCTCCAGACAAGAGAAAGGACTTCATTTTTCCTTTCGTCTTCAAGAAAGTGTGCCAATCTCAGAGGTTAAGATCTTATATATATATATATTTTTTTTTTCCCCTTCCTTTCTTAAAATCTTTTCTTAAGTTACAAATCACACATTGGCTAATTACACCAGGACAAATTTGGCTTGTTAGATCAGGTATTAGCCTGCAAATAAATAAATAAATAAATAAAAGTCAGAGTTACAGGAATGGAAGAAAAGAGATCAAATGCTATTGTGGAATTTCCAAGGGGGTAGAAAAAAATGCCTGAAAATTGTCATTTGCTAGCAACAGAGAAAACTTACAGGCTATTTACCTGTGCTAGGCACAGCTTTGGAAGTCTCAGGTAGTGACTCTGTCATCTAATCCTAACTGCAACCCTATGAGGAAAATGACATAAGCATCCCCATTTTTGCAGATGAGAAAACTGAGGAACAGAAATGTTAAATGATTTGTTCAGGAAACACAGCCAAGTGGTAAAGCCAGGATTTGAGCCTTACTCCTCAGTCTCTGCTCTTGAATACTATACTAATCAGAGCCAGCCTGTCTCAGTCTGTCTGTCTGTCTAGCTGTCTCTCTCCCTCTCAGAAAGTTTCTGTATTTTTCCAACAGCATGAAATCCTTGTGATTTCCCTTTTATTTACTTGTGTTTGTTTTTAAAATACTCGTAACCCATCTCTTTGCACAAAGGCTCTGAGGTGACTGACAACAGTGGGCATAAAACCAACAATAAAATTAAAGATCATGATGCCCATAAAAGGGGGGGGTGCTTTTAATACACCAGCAATGAGGTCAATGGCTCTTCACATCACATCTGGCTCTAAGCTTCCTGGTGGCCCAGCTAAGAAAAGAGGCTCCATCCCCAGTTACAGAATTTTCTTTATCAAAAGGAGAAAAGCTTAGCCCTGGCCAGTTGGCTCAGCAGTAGAGCATTGGCCTGGTGTGCGAGGGAACCGGGTTCGATTCCTGGCCAGGGCACATAGGAGAAGCTCCCATTTGCTTTTCCACCCCCCCCCTTCCTCTCTGTCTCTCTCTTCCCCTCCCGCAGCCAAGGATCCATTGGAGCAAAGATGGCCCGGGCGCTGGGGATGGCTCCTTGGCCTCTGCCCCAGGCGCTAGAGTGGCTCTGGTCACGGCAGAGCGACGCCCCAGAGGGGCAGAGCATCGCCCCCTGGTGGGCAGAGCCTCGTCCCTGATGGGCGTGCCGGGTGGATCCCGGTCGGGCGCATGCAGGAGTCTGTCTGACTGTCTCTCCCCGTTTCCAGCTTCAGGAAAAAAAAAAAAAAAAAGAAAAGCTTATCAGTTTCGCAGAGAGAACCAGTCATTTCTGATTACTAAATTTCCACCCCATTTTTTTTCACTTAGTAATAAGAATGCAATGAGGTGATACACACAGGTTCTCATTGATTTTATTTTTAGTATAATTTTAAAATCAAAGTTGTAATAGTTATTAAAAGCAACTCAAGAGAAGGCAATTCTATAAAGAGCTGGGTAATATCGTCCGAGTGTGTAGCCTTCTGGTGGGACAAGATTCGCTAAATGTTCTATTAGTGCAAAGTTGTAAAATAGAATTACAAAATATATATATATATATATATATATATATATTTTCCTCTAAAGTAGGAAGATCCTTAGGGTAGCCGATACAACCCCCCTTGCTCTAAACAGCCTGAGGCACCTGGGACCCTGAGGTAGGTGACCAGAAAGGAAGGAGGGTCACGCACCAGGCAGTCACGTGGCACACCCAGGCGGTCACGTGGCACACCCAGGCGGTCACGTGGCACACCCAGGCGGTCACGTGGCACACTCAGGCAGTCACATGGTATGCGGGTACAGGAACCTCTGCGGCTTCCACGCTCACGTCTCTGCACGGATGCGACTCTAAGAGCTTTCCAGCCTCGTTCACAGGTTGGGAAAAAGAAAGCCACAGTCGTCTGAATGGCTTATCCCACGTGGCTTACCCACAGTACTCCTCTCACACACTCCCACTCTTGACATCTCAACCCTCCTCCCAAAGAAGCGACTGGAAACCCAAGCTCCTGCCCGCTCCGTCTGCCCCCTCCTCGGCTCGCGAACCTAAAGGAAGGCAGAGTCTCCACTTGGTGGAGGGTTCATCAAGGAGCCCCGTGGAAATGCAGACCAGAAGAACAGGCAGTGTGTCCTGGGTCAGTTCTTTAAGACAGTGTCCTTATTTAGTTTAAACCGCTTTGAGACACAAAAGAACAAAACCTCTTTGAGTTAGGAAAGGAATATAATCCAATCCCTCACTTGACCAAGAACAGAAATCACAGTCTTATTCAAGGTCACGTGCACTAGAAACCTGAACTCCAGGGTCCTGCCCCTGGCCAGGGCCTCCGTCTACGGCAGTACGATGCACCCGTGGAATAGACAGAATGAAACCCGAGTGTGTTGTCAACCATCCACCTCCTTTAGTGCTCTGTTAGGACACAGACAAAGGGCTCCTGGGGACTGTGGACAAGGAACACCTGAGACAAAGTCTTATGAGCATCGGAGTCATGCAGGTATCTTTATCCTGTTTACAAGTCAGAAATTAATTAGAGGCTTTTTGGAGTAAGGGAGGGGGGGGTGGAGAGACAGGAAAACAACCAGGAGACACGGGTTCACTGTACAGAACAGTGACCAACCCCAGCGGCACTGAACGCTCAAACCGACTGCTTTCCTCAGGACAGGCCGCCTCTGTCCACTTCGCTGACTGAAGGAAGCTGGAAACTCTACCGTCCACCCACCCAAGTCATTATTCAACAACAAACAGGAGTTATTTTTAGAACTTTTTCCATGAAGGCACCATAGGCCAAGGCCACCAACCTCTGAGACACACAGAGGTTAAATAAGGCTATCTGTCAAAAAAAAAAAAACCCTACAAAACTTCAATAGGCATATTCATCTGCTCAACACAGCTTCTAATTTTATAAATGGACCTTAAAATTAACAGGAGGACAGGCAGCTTTTCCCAGGAGCCTCTGTGTCAGTTCTGCAAAATGACGTAACTCAGGAAAGCAGTGTTCTTGATTTGATTATGCCCACTGCGTACATCAGCTCCATGCAAGGGACCAAGAGGGGTTACCCGGAGAAGGTAAGCAGGAGAGGGACATTGGACAAAACCTTTTTCACTAATGCTTGTAAATAAGTCTTTGAGAAAACTCTGTATGCCCTCAGTGATGCCCCCTCTAAACACACACACACACACACACACACACACACACACACACACACCCTTCCTCCCCACTCAAACTCCTCTCTGGGTTTCTGGCCCACCCAGACTGGGTAAGAAATCACACATTTCGGACCTTGGGTTTACCATGTTGTCTGCCCTGAATGGAAGTTTATACAAGCCTCCCACATAGGGGCATTGTTAGAAGGAATCAAATAATTGTTGATCACTCTGAGTCTAAAGGACAGGACACGCTCTTGGGAATGCAAAATATTACCATTTATTTACCTGTCTTTTAAAAAAAAATGTATTGACTTGTCTCTCACAACTAAGCCTAACGAAATATGGCTTTTTCCAAATGTCGTTGGAAATGCTGAAAACCTCTTCTAATAATCCTATTTCTACAAAATGTAGAGCTGTTTTGCAGGGAGAAATTCAAACAAGCCCCTGTGGAATGCTTTCTCCCTGCCAGGTGAGGTAACACCCTCTTCTCGGGTATCTCATTTCTGGGGTACCACCCACAGCACTGCCTCTGGGCGCACACTGGCTGCTGTCCCACCACCCCCCTGCCCCCCTGCCGGGAGAGAGCTACTTCCTTAATCATTCACAAATATTTTAACGAGTTTATATTCCTATCAAAAAGCCCTGAAGCCAACTGAGTGAGGAACCAGCAAGGACTAAAAATTCAGTCATATAATTTGGTAAAATGGATCAAAAGCCCACACACACACACACACACACACCCCAAAGAATACACAAACTTTAACCCAGCAGTTTCACAGAGAGGAATGTCTCCTCGGGCAATAATCAAACAAGTGGGTTTAAAAAAAAAAAAAAAAGGCTATTCAAGGATGTTCACTGTCACACAGTTTACACTAGCAACGGTGAACCACACAGCTGTCCAACCGCAGAGGATTAGTTAAATGGGTTTATATCCATACAATGGCACATTCTGTTACCACTAAAAATGTTGATGTTGAGGTGTGCACCCAGAGCGAAAAAGGCATTCAGTCAGAAAACTGTGTGCCCACAGTAACGAGATCTAACTTTTTAATGAGAAAATACATGCATAGGACTAAGTAAGAGGAGCCAATGTGAGAAGGCTACGTACTGGATGATTCCAACTCTATGACACTCTGGAAAAGGCAAAACTGGGAGACAATGAACAGATCCGTGGTTGTGGGGGGGGGGGTGAACAGGCAGAGCACGGAGGATTTGTCGGGCAGTGAAAACACCTCGTGTAACAGTGTATGATAGATACATGCCAGTAGGTACAAAACCACAGCACATGCAACACCTAGAGGGAACCACGATGGAAACTATGGACTTTGGGTGATGATGACGTCAATGTAGGGTCATCCATTGTTAACAAATGTCCCACTCTGGTGGGAGCTGTGACACTGGGGGAGGCTGTGCAAGCACAGGAGCAGGAGGTATATGGGAAATCTATCTTCCTCTCAATTTATTATAAACCTAAATCTACTCTGAAACAATAAAATCTTGACATTAAGAAAAAAAGGAAACGGCCCCGGCCGGTTTCTTCAGTGGTCAGCAGCCCGGCATGTAGATGTCCCAGGTTTGATTCTCAGTCAGGGCACAGAGGAGAAGTGACCATCTGCTTCTCCACCGCTCCCTCTCCCTCTCTCTTCTCCTCCCAAAGCCATGGCTTGATTGGTTCAAGTGCATCAGCCCCAGGTGCTGAGGATGGCTCTGTGAAGCCTCTGCCTCAGGTGCTAAAAATAGCTCAGTTGCGAACATGGCCCCAGATGGGCTGAGCATTGGCCTCTGACGGGGGTTGTTGGGTAGATTCTAGTTGGGGTGCAGGCTAGAGTCTGTCTCTCTATTTCCCCTCCTCTCACTTGAAAAAGAAGGAAAAAGAAATATCTATGCAAAGTTATGTCTACTGTTTCCATTGGAAAGCTTGGGAGAGAAACAGCAGACAGTGAGGTAGGTGGGTAGATGAGAGGGATGAGAAAGAGAAGTTAATACTGGTGTTTTGGGAGACCTTATCATTAAGCAGTACTTATAGCCTGACCAGGCGGTGGTGCAGTGGATAGAGTGTCAGACTGGGATGCGGAGGACCCAGGTTCAAGGCCCTGAGGTTGCCAGCTTGAGCACAGGCTCACCTGGTTTGAGCAAAGCTCACCAGCTTGAGTCCAAAGTTGCTGGCTTGAGCAAGGGGTCACTCAGTTTGCTGTAGCCCCCTGGTCAAGGCACATATGAGAAAGTAATCAATAAACAACTAAAGTGCTGCAATGAAGAATTGATGCTTCTCATCTCTCTCCCTTCCTGTCTGTCTCTATCTGTCCCTCTGTCTCTCTCTGTCTCTGTCACACAAAAAAGAAAGAAGTACTTACATTATTTTTAAGCCTAGTGTATTTTGCTTTTAGAACATTAACTTTCTAAAAAACACAAGCAATATATTTTTTTTTAATTTTTTTAATTTTTTTTGTATTCTTCTAAAGTGAGAAGCGGGGAGGCAGAGAGACAGGCTCCCACATGCACCTGATCGGGATCCACCTGGCATGTCCACCAGGGGGCGATGCTCTGCCCATCTTGGGCGTTGCTCTTTTGTGGCCAGAGCCATTCTAGTGCCTGAGGCAGAGGCCATGGAGCCATCCTCAGTGCCCGGGCCAACTTTGCTCCAATGGAGCCTTGGCTACAGGAGGGTTAGAAAGAGAGAGAAAGGACAGAGGGAGGGGTAGAGAAGCAGATGAGCGCTTCTCCCATGTGCCCTGACAGGGAATCAAACCCGAGACTTCCACACACTAGGCCAACGCCCTATACCACTGAGCCAACCAGCCAGGGCAGGAACACAGGCAATTTAAAAGTTAATTTAATTACTAAGGAAAATTAGTAAAGAAAAAAATTCTGTGCCCTGTCCCCCCTCCCCTCCCCTCCCCAGCCCCCAACAGCAGAGCCTTTACATTCTGAACTCAAAGGGGCAGAGAGAAAAGGCTGACTTCTCCCATTCCTGGAGAAAGCAGTTCCCCTCCCCCAGGTGGAGATGGAAGGATTATCGAACAGGACCGGAGGTAGAGGCCTGGCAGTGGACTCCCGGGTACATGAGCAGCCGAGGGCAGGTCTCCTGCCTGAGCAGAGAGCAGCCTGCGTACAGGAGGCCCTCTCTCCCCTGCCGTCACTCATGAACCAGGGCCTCCCAGCACAGCCCCATCAGCCAGTGACCTCGGGGAGTCTCGCAGTGCCTCAGTCTTTAGGACAGGACTGGAAAAGCGGCCACCACTCTAACTGTTGGAATAGACCAGGCGTCCCCAAACTGCGGCCCCCCGGAGATCATTTATCCGGCCCCTGCCGCACTTCCGGAAGGGGCACCTCTTTCATTGGTGGTGAGAGGAACACTGTATGTGGCGGCCCTCCAACGGTCTGAGGGACAGTGAACTGGCCCCCTATGTAAAAAGTTTGGGGACCCCTGGCATAGACACAGCCAGTCCTCAGTTCTGTCTGCACAAAGCTCAGAGAGCAGATGGAGGGAGTGGGGGGACTCTGCGGCCCTGACCCTCAACACTGAGGAGGGCATGTACTGAGTGGAACACCTTGTCCTAAAAGTTTTGTCTAATACGAATCCACAGGTCACGTATTCAGCCAGTAAGCAACCAACCCAGGTAGAGTTTCCAGTGTCTGGGCTGAAATCCACACAACTCAACCTTCATCCCCAGGTCTGTTCCTAAGCAAGAGAAAGGCGACCGGTGCCCAGTGAGGGGTCTCCGACTGGAGTCCCGGCACCGTACACTGGCTGTGTGACCTCAAGCAAGTCACTTTACCTCTCTGGGCTTTGTGTCTGCCATCTCCTGGATGCTGGACAAGATGACTGCAAAAACAGTGGTTGCTCTGGATGGCTGTTTCTGTAAGTGCCGCTTCTCTCTGGCACTCAGTAAACACTCAATGACACAACCGTTGTGACTATTTTTTTTCTTTTTAACTCCCACATCTAATCATTTTATTATCCTATCAAAAACACACTGGTGGTGAGTGGTACTATTCCGACTCTGTGACAGCAAGAGAGCACGGACACATCGGCAGGGCCACGCGGAGTCCTTACAAGGCGCCGCCTTCTCCGCCAACTTCGCCTGAACGTCTCAGCACAATGCCCACACGTCTCCACGGAGGCAGGACTGCCCAGTGGTTAAAAACCAGGCTATCCGAATTCAAATCCCACATCTCCACGTCCTGGCCGGGAGGTCCTGGGCAAGTTTCCTAACCGGCAGCTGCCTCGCTTCCCACCTATGAGACGGGGATGAAATGAGGGCCCTCCAGTCGGGCTGTTGTGAAGATTAAATGAGTGAGGAAAAGATTCGGCACGGAGCCTGGCACACAGCGAGCCCACAAGGAGAGTACAATCCATTCATGCAATAAACTCTCGCTGGGTATTTATTCTAAGAGTGCCAGTGACTCCTGAAAACGCTAAGGAAATGCAAAAATGTGGAACAGGACATAATCCAAGACCCTTACTGTCCAGTGGGAAGATGCCAACTCGAACCACTGAATACAGGCCCATGATCCCTTACCCAAAGCCCTTGGGCCAGACAGGCTTGGGTTTATATGTTTTGGATTTCAGACACATAGCAGGTACATGTCCCTTTATGACAAAGGCTCCATCTCCTGTCCCCTCCTCCTCTTCCCCTCCCAGGGCCTGGAGCAGGACCTGTGGTCAAACAGGTTGGGATTTCTTCAGCAAAACCCTCGTCAAGCCACAGGAAGTACGACCAAGAAATACCAAGAGAAGTTTCGTGACAGTTCAGGTCAGACTTTGCAGCCAAATGAGTTACCAAAAAAACAAGCCAGAAAACAAGGTTTCCACTTTTGGATATCAGGACTGCAGATCAGGGACTGCAGACCAGACCCCTGTGGTCACAAGGTGTTGGGGGTCCACAGAGGAAGCAGCAGCAAAGTACCACACGGGGGTGATAGAAGTTCCCCACAAAGGCACCGTTCAGGCTGACACCCGGCCGGGAACGGGAGCCTCAGTGAACAGGGAAGGTGAACGCCTCTGGCAGAGGGTGGGGGTGGGAACCGGCAGGGAAGGTTCAGGAAGGGCAGGGGCCCCAGGGTGCAACCTGAAATGTGTGTAGGGAGTGGCAAGAGGAGCCACCAACAGGGCCAGGGGCAGACCTTCGGCCAGTGAGCCCTCAGGCCTGCCCGAGAGCCCACACTGGGCAGGTCTCTGCATTTTCCTAACCCCCACCCCCACCCCGTGGCCACCCTGTAAGAGACAGGAAGGGAGGGAGGGGGGCCCCAGCTGGGACGCTGTGTCTATGGTCAGGGAAGAGATGTGATAATGATGCCAACAGAGGCAGCGGAGGAGGGAGGAAGGAGGGACAGCCCCTGCAAGCTGGGGTGGCTGGCGCACCCACTGGACCTCACGCAGAGCCGAGGACAGTCCTGAGGGCCACACACAGCCTGCACGTGTCACGGTTAAGGTCTCGTGTGTGCCTTTCCTAGAGGCCACTTTCTGAACTGCCAATCACGAAGCGCCTACTTTGACAGCCAGAGAACCTGAGTCCTGCGGTCTCCTTCCTCCCTCCCCCACCCGCTCCCCCTCCAGGTTACAGCCGGTTGGCAAAGGTCACAGGTACATGTGACCCAAATCAGCCCCGGCCCTGGTGGCTCAGAGAGCACGCCTGAGAGGACGTAGCAGTGGGTCCCAGAGGTGGGGACAGCACCTGTCACCCATCCTGCTCAGCCCCAGGGCTGACACTAGATTTACCGAGCAGGGCGACCAGGAGAACCGGAGGAGGTTAGGGTCCAGCTCGGGATGAAGTTGGTCTCTGCCAACTCACGAGGATGATATACAACCATCTATTCTGAAAAAGGTCACCACTCCCCTTTATTAAAAGCAATGTCAACTGAAGCAAATGCTAGCATGAAGCCAGGGCAGAAGGGGAGTTATTTCAGGGTGACAAGATAGATCTAGTGTCCACGGGGCAGGGGGCATGGCCATCAGGGTGGGGGAGGGGGTGGGCAGCTGCTCTTCCCCCACTTACCTGCAGATTCCTCCAGGAACGGAAAGGCCAGGGGCTACAAAGGAAGTGGCCAGTGTCACAGGACAGAGGGGACATGACCAGTTGGGCCAAGGAGGACCAGCAGGACCACCTGATGACTCAGAAGACCACCAGCACCTGTGCCCAGGTCTTGAACATTAACAGCTACAGAATAACTATCTGATACATCAAGCCATCACCACAAAGAAAAACACGTCCCAAGGACCTGTGGGGGAAATGGTCCTCACAGAGCAGCACCACGAGGGCGGTGAGTCCGTGACAAACTCGTGCAAGAGTCCGAAGCCGAGGAATGACTCCACACTGGCGAGTGTTGATGCCCTAAAGAACCTCCTCGCCAGCAGGCCTCTCCTGACCCCTGCAGTGACAGAACGTTCACCTGCTCACATCCCTCTTGCTCTGCCCATCTGGCAACGTGGAAAAGCCCCCCCGTTGAAGTCACAAGGTGCTACGCTTGAACAACTGCCCCTCCAGGTCGTGGGAGCCGCACAGCAGTGCCCGTGTAGACTTGCAGCCCCTCTGGGGCCCCGAACCCTGGCACTGCCAGCAAAGAAGGAACTCATGTCACAGAAGGGGGTGGAGCACTCGAGGGACTGCTGGAACTGGATCCTGGGTCTTTTGGGAGCGTCCATCAAGTGTCCGGCTGCGTCGATCCACATTCCCCTGGACATCACTGGGCTCCATCAACACTGGGGGCAGGGAAGCCCCAACTGCTCTGAGACAAGGCTCTCCAAAGCCCAGGGGGACAAACGCTCTTTGTCTAAACCCCCCAAAGTCTCACTTTTCCCCCATTTCCACGCAGGCTTTGGGACCTGGGTTTTTGTATATAGCATCAGTCTGTGTAAAACAGATGAGGAAAGAGATCTACTCTGGATACAAGGCGGGGGGGGGGGGTACCCGAGGGGAGGTCTTAGGGTCACCTGCTTCTGCTATTTTTTTCTCTTTTTTTGTACTTTTTCTGAAGATGGAAACGGGGAGGCAGTCAGACAGACTCCCGCATGCGCCCGACCGGGCGGGATCCACCCGGCACGCCCACCAGGGGGCGATGCTCTGCCCATCCGGTGCATCACTCTGTCGTGACCAGAGCCACTCTAGCGCCTGGGGCAGAGGCCAAGGAGCCATTCCCAGCGCCTGGGCCATCTTTGCTCCAATGGAGCCTCGGCTGTGGGAGGGGAAGAGAGAGACAGAGAGGAAGGAGAGGGGGAGGGGTGGAGAAGCAGATGGGCGCTTCTCCTGTGTGCCCTGGCCGGGAATCGAACCTGGGACTTCCGCACGCCAGGCTGACGCTCTACCACTGAGCCAACCGGCCAGGGCCAGCTTCTGCTATTTTATGACCTTTTATTGTGGACATTCGCAAACATTCACAAAGGTACAGAGATTACTCTGACACCGCCCAACCCCCCCAAACCCCCCAGCATCAGTCATTGTCACCCATCTTACTTCCTCCATCCCCACCACTCCCCTAGCAGATGAGTCTAACCAACTGCTTCTTTCTCAAACTGTTTCTAACCAACACAACACACAGGTCCAAACGGGCTTCGCTCCCTGCTCTGCATCCCTGACATTTTCACCAAGAGACTCCAGGTATCCAGCTAATGCCAGAGACCACGCAGCCACCACAACTGGGTCTTCCAGCTGCAGGCAGAGAAGGAGGAAAGCCCAGTGCAGCTCCCTCGTCACGCAGAGTTCTTATGGGCGGGGGGAGGTCCCGCGGTGGGCTGTTCATGTTTGACTATGGGCTGGTTTATGTTTCCTGGGGTGGGGACGGGGAGGGCGTTTTTATTTCTGTGCTGTTATTTTACCCCTCAAATTTACAGTCCAGAATTCTTCCACCCTGTTTGAGTCAACCCACCTCCTCCTCTTCCTACTCTGTAAATGGCCAGAAATAGTTACCATTGTCATTGACTTAAATTTCCACTTTGATGATGGAAACAAATATTTTTCTCGCCCTTTCCTGAAACAGGAATAAATTTTTCCGTTCAAGTCAGATTCTGCAGGCCAACCCCTGAACAGAAAGTGCAGAGAACACCAAAACAGACAGGACAGGTACGTCTCAGTCTCACCCCTGGCGCCGAGGGGGCTGACACCCCCTCCACACACCCACACGCACACGCACATGCACACGCACTCCTGCTTCACAGCTACAGCTCCCTGGCTCCCTTCTAGAATTCCGGAATCCCGCATTCACAGATGTCCCCTGAGCTTGGTCTGGGGTCTGCAGAGACCCCTGTGAACAGACAGGGCCTGCCCTGCCCTCACAGAGCTTAACGTTTCAAAGGACGGTGGAGCTGCCCCGCCCGGCACAGAAGCAATTCCCGGGGGGCTGTTTCCCTACCCTGGCAAGCAGGCACGGCCAGCAGCAGCCTGTCCCTCCTAGGACCACATCTCCCCTCCGGCTCACCTCCTCGCCTCTGTGCTGCTTTAGCACAAATCTGATGGCTCCCCGGGGGAGCAGACACAAGCCAGGAGACAAATCAGCCCCGAGGCTGCGGGCACGGCTGCGGGCCTCACTGGGGGGCAGCACAGAACAGACTCCGGGGTGTCCGGGGTGACAGAGCTCTCGGTCTCCGGAGAAGCGGCCATATTTCTGTAACAAATATTCTGAAGTGCTAGCATGCCGGGCGATCACGGGAGGGCGGGGTGGTGGCTTCCTCAGGCCAGTTTTTTCTCCCTCTCTAATTCTGATCTAATGTTCTGAGTCACCTTGCCAAGCGAGGCGAATGGCGGCTCTCAAAGTGTTGATAATTACCGTCGCTATCTGCTCAGTGGTGCACGGTAACAACGGAGCAATTAGGCCTGGAAGCCATAGAAGCGAGCGCCACAGACTCAGCAGTTGAAAAAAGAAGCTCCTGGCCCCTCTTCCCAGCCTGTGTGGCCAAGCCACGCTTAGAGGGTTCAGGGGTACTCTGAGCCAACGGGAAGCAGCCAGAACCCCCGCCCCAGAGTCCAACTCCACGGCTCCCCATTACAGCCCGAGTACGAGAAAAGCCTCCTCCCCTCGGTCCAGGTGGGCAGTGCTTAGTGAGTCAGGGGGGGCGGAGGGGGCAGAGGGAGCGCAGGGGACCCCGATGGAACCAGGGCAGGCAGCGGGCGAGAGGGAGACTTAGGTGTCCTTGTTTCGTCTCTGTGGAATGACTGCAGGGCTCAAGCACCTGTCAAAACCCCAGTGCCCCTTCCTTCTCCCCAGCGGGGCCACCCTCTTCT
Source organism: Saccopteryx bilineata (assembly GCF_036850765.1). Classification (NCBI taxonomy): domain Eukaryota; kingdom Metazoa; phylum Chordata; class Mammalia; order Chiroptera; family Emballonuridae; genus Saccopteryx; species Saccopteryx bilineata. Next base: position 384,301,343 of record NC_089491.1, on the reverse strand, counting down.
GGAACACCCTCCCGGCTTGGTTACAAAGACAACCAGAGTGGGCTGAGCACTTCTTTCAATCTGCACCTTAAAATGGAGGGGCAGAGGCATGTCGAGGCATCCACATACATGCCGCCTATTTCAACAAGAAAGCAGAGAGGAAAGCTTGGGACTCAGAACTCCGGAAGAATTATTCATCCCCTTTGGGCGTCACTTAGCTCTTTGATGAGACTCTGAGGGTAGGAACCTCTGACCCTCCCAACTGCCTTAAAATATCACCTTCAAGCGCTCTGCACACTGACGAGGAACATCTGACGGTTTGTCCCCCTCGGGTCCTCTCCCTCGAGAACTCAACAAACAAGCCAGGCATTCCTGACAACCCCCTCAGCTACCTTTCTACAAATTGGCTCACACCTGAAAGAGGTGAGATCTCACCTCTGCCCTGAATTCAAGCCCCCACATTAATGCCCAGCATATAACGCTCCCCCTGCCCAAGAGAGGCGAGGAACTGACCATCCCTGTCCCTGCGACAGAGCCAACACCCTATAGATCCTCCTCCACCCACAGATGGCTCTCCAGTCCTCTCAGGAGAGGCACTCCAAGCGAGTATTGAGCAAGAAGGCAGACTGCAAGTGTTCGCAATTGCCCTCAAGTCTCAGAGAGTAATTGTGTTTCTTTCGATCGGAACACAGTTCAGCAGCGAGCGTCCAGAAAACTTGCAGGCGACCACTCAAAGGAAGAAAGTGGTCTCGTTCCGGGGAAGCTGAGCGCGAGAGGGTGCAGAGGGACGGGCCTGGCGGAGAGGGGCCGAGGACTTTCCCCATCAGCCCATTCGAGGCTGGCACCGAACAGTGACAAGGTCTGAGCGCTGAGCGAGCCCCCGCTCCCTCCTTTGGAAGGGCGACGCCCAGAGGGGCGCACTGGGCTGGAATCCCACCCTACCACCGGCCAGCAGTGTCACCCGGCAGGAGATGAGTTTGGTTTTGGGGGATGATTCCCTCACCAGAAATGGGCATTAAAAAAAAAATCTCTACTGAAGGAGGTTTGGTCTTGTTTGGAATTAAATTAAGCAGACTTGTCCAAAGAGCCTGCCCAGTGCTCCTCAGAAAGCAGGCTCTCGCTGAACAGCCCGACCCTGTCTGACTGAACCCACGGGGATGATAAGGGCCACCATTCTGATTCAGTGTTCTCCATCCCGATTTTCAAATGCAGATGTGAACAGAAATGCACCCTGGACTGAGGAAATACGGTGTTTCCAGTGGGATCTGGAGGTTCAAGTTCCCGTCCTGGCTGCTGCCTAACCAGTTGTGTGACCCTAAAGTCATTCTGCCTCTCAGAGTCTCAGTTCCCCCAGTGTGAGTTGGGGATGAACCAGATAACCCTACAGCCCTAAAAATGTTCATAAGCATCTGCAGTCACCGGCAACAGCACAGGCTTTGCATAATAACTCTGAACACCTCCTTCACATCCATCTAAGGAAACACCTCGGCCGCTCGCTACTGCAGAAGGTCCCTGTTCTGCATAATCACCCAGCTGCCGCATCTTCCCAGCTTAGAAGAAGGCAAGACCAAGGCCACAGCTCCTGTGCCCGCTTTGACCTGGACACAAGAATTGTCCTTCCAGGACCCACGGCCCCAAGTCACAAGCCAAGGCTGGGGAAAGAGGCACGCAGAGCTCAGTCTTGGTCCAGGGTTCTTCACGGCTGGCCCTGGGGCCACCTGCATTTGAAGCCAAGTGGAGAGAGATGTTTCCCCAGCCAACCTCCCCGCTCCTCTCCTTCACCAGCTCCATAACCTACATTAGGAAATTTACATTTAACAAATCAGCCACAGAATCCGAAGGAGCACAGATGTTCCTGCTGTGCGGCATCTTCTTTGCACTTAAAAGGCAAAACAACACAAGAAAATGGAAAAGAGAAACTTGCAACTCAGACACTCTCTTTTCTCTAAGACCTGGATCCAGGGAGATGCTGTAAGTGCTTTGACACCTGGCCACCTTTTCTCCTCCACAGCCCTGCAATCCAAGACCCCAGGGACACCATTTTCCAAACCGGGTTTAGACAGGGGGTCCCCATGTCCTCCTCCAAACTAACTTCTCGTGAACATCATTGGCACCCCCACCCCAGTCCCCACCGCCAAGTTGTCTGGCTCACACTAGATCCTCCACGGTGACGTGGCCACCCTCTTGGTAGCTCAGGCGAAGAAAATGAAACTGGTGCAGTCCACAAGGCCAGGGCCCAAGGGTGACGTCAGAGGTAAGGCAGGGCCCTCAGACTATCATTCAGAATGTGTCTCATGAGGAAGACTCAGACAGAAGCCGCGAAGAATCTAGAATGGGGAAAGTCTAAATCCCATAAAAGAACTCCCAGAAGAGAAAGCCACCGAGCAGCAATGAAACCCCCCCACTGCGCCTCCTCCCCCATCTCACGGTCCTCCTCGCCCATTCCTGGGCGCACTCACCCTTGCTCACTCTTCCAGCCCTGCTGTAGAGCCTTCCCTGGGATGCACGACTGTGGCTGGGGCCCCAGGACCTATGAATGCCTTGGCCTCCAGGTTTGCCAGCCATGTGGCCTCAGGAAGTAAGTCCCTCTCTCAGGGTCCTGATTTCTTTTTTTTTTTTTTTTTTTTTCTTTTCATTTTTCTGAAGCTGGAAACAGGGAGAGACAGTCAGACAGACTCCCGCATGCGCCCGACCGGGATCCACCCGGCACGCCCACCAGGGGTGACGCTCTGCCCACCAGGGGGCGATGCTCTGCCCATCCTGGGCGTCGCCATGTTGCAACCAGAGCCACTCTAGCACCTGAGGCAGAGGCCACAGAGCCATCCCCAGCGCCCGGGCCATCTTTTGCTCCAATGGAGCCTTGGCTGTGGGAGGGGAAGAGAGAGACAGAGAGGAAAGCGCGGCAGAGGGGTGGAGAAGCAAATGGGCGCTTCTCCTGTGTGCCCTGGCCGGGAATCGAACCTGGGTCCTCCGCACCTGATTTCTTTATCTGCCATGTAAGTTCATTTCTGTCCTATGCACTCCAGGTCCCAAAGTTATAAAATGGGATACAGTGTTAGAGGGCAGTGACTACTACATTATGCTAATAATGCTAATTGAGGTTGTTAAGAATCTCTAGGCAGTAAATCCTCTTTGTGCATATGTTCTTCCTCCCTGATGGGAGTGTAATTTCCCCCAAGGACAGAGGTTATGTCTCTTTATTTTTTCAAAATGCCTAAAATAGGATTCTCCACATGCCATAAACTCAGTTGGTGGTAGAGGCCAAGCCATGGCATTGGCCAGTGAGCACACCCCCACCCCCACGCCTGGCCCTTGACAGGCATGACTAATCGAGTGCACACTCCGCCCATTGGTCAACAGCACTCTAACAGGTAAGGCATTTCCAGTCGATCAGAGATGGCAGTGGGGAAAGCAAAAGGAAGCCAAGCCCTGAGTCTGGGTGGTACCCATGATCTCTGACAGACACAGGCGTTGGGAAAACAGGCTTCCGTGAACAGTGGAGACAAACAGCCCGATTCTATCTACCTTGGTCCCCTTTCTTTTTTGCTGCTTCAAAAGTCTTTTGAGAAGATCAGCGGGATGTAAATTATTAAATTATGGCTCCCAGTGTCACATCCCTAACAAGTAGCCTAGACTCTCTGGCACAGAGAAGGGGAACAAAGGACAGAATTTGTGATGAGTCCATAAAACTGGACCCCAAGCTGTCACCCTGTTCCTCTTGTCGGCTCTCAGATATCCACGCGGTCCGATTAACCTCCCTCGCTCCTCCCCATCCATCCAAACCCGGATCGGGTGGGGCGCGGAGACAAGTACACATGGAAAAGGAAGAGAGGCATCTGATATTCCAAACTCCGAAGCCTCAGAATGACCCTTGGCCTCTGTCTCCGGGGCCTGTGACACGAGGGACGGGCTGACGACCTCCGCAGGCCCCTCTAGGTTCTACGAGGGCTGGGGCCTGTAGATTTATTGCTTTGCATTATCCACGACTGGACACTCTCTGAAGAGACTTCCCTTCTCGTTAACATCGTAACCCGGAGCTGACGAGGCACAGGTCCCTGGCTTGGATTTCCAAGCCGTGTAAGTAACGAGGCCTCTGTGTCACGGCGTGAGGCCCTTCCTTTAAGAAGCACCTCTGTGCGCCCGGCAGGCCATCAGACATCCCATAATAATGACGATGACAAATGGCGACTTCAAGGAGCCCCCTGGTTACCTCTCCAGGCCTCTCGGTACCCCCACACGAGCCCCTACTCACATATCCCGGGCACCCCCTCTGCCGCGGCAGAGACCTAATTTAGACAGAGGCAAATTAGCTCTGTGGGGTGAAATGCATTAACCAAGCCTCCCAAACAGCACAAATCTAATTAACTGAAAATCAAAATTGCAAAGCTGCCGAAAAAGATTTCCACGGAAGAAGTCTCCTAAGGATTAAAGGAAACTTGTGGGCCATGTGACCTGCCTAATCCAAGTCTCGTCGCTAAACGGGGATAAATGCTGTCTGGGTGTTTGGGTCTGTTTGCTTTTGCATTGATGTTTGTTTTCTCTCGATCACCTTTATCAGCAGTGGGCTTTAGGGAGCTTATCGGGTACAGGCCACAGCCATGAAAACCACCCCTTCCGAGGAGTGGGCCCAGCCTTCAAGAACCTTCGGAGCTCAGGGAAATAAGTACTGTTCCCAGAAAACCTGGTGGGAAACTCCTCCCTACTCCTGCACATCTGCCTGCCTCCCCCATCAGAGGCTCCTCTCCACCCGACCGTCACCCAGAAATGCTGGCAGCAGTGGGGGTCAAAAGCCCCCCAACCCCCACCCAGAGTCCTTGAGATGACTGAGTCACATTCAAGTCAGGATCCCATGTGGCAGGCAGGTGAGCGGGACCTGGGTTTTGTCACTCAGTCCTCTGACCTGCCGCGGGCCTAAGAGCAGGACAGTCACTGGGGTAAGAAGAGCTCCTTCTAGCTCCTCAGCCTGCGAGCTCCTGCTCTGGGGAGAGGGCGACTGAGACGGTTCCTGGGCCTCCTCCCCCGCAGCACACCCTGCTCACTCTCTCCATGGCGCCCCCCTGCCCAGAACAGTGCTTCTCAACCCTGGCTGCAATCAGAATTCACTAGGGGAGCTGTAAGAACAAACAGAAACAAAAACAAACCAGCAAACAAAAACGCACAAAGCCCAGGCCACACTCCGAACCAAGGACATCAGAATTTTAGCAGGAAAAGTTCCAGGCAACCAAAGCTGGGAACCATGGCTCTGGACCAGTGTTTCTCAAACTTGAATGTACGTGTGAATTTCTTAGCAATCTTGTTAAAATGTAGGTGCTGACAGAGCAGGCCGGGAGCAGGGCTCCCTGCTCCCTCGACCAGTTCAGAGACCACTCTGAGCCACGAGGCTCTAAGACCGAAGTCCAAGCTCTGTGGCTCCAGACACATCCGGTCTGACCCATCCCCTTCCGCTTGTCCAGCTCTTGCCCCTGTCCAACTCCCAGACCCCAAAATCCAGACTGCTCCCAAGACACGGTGCTACTTCTTCTCGTGGTAGCTGGGCACCGGCTACTCCCCTGGGTGGGAAAGCCGTTCCCATAATTACTTCATCTCCCTGGAAAACCCCTACCACCCGCTATGGGCTAAACGGTGCCTTGCCCCAGATTCACAGGTTGCAGTCCTAAACACCCCCCAGCACCTCCAAATGTAACTGGTGAGAGAGAACGTCTTTACAGATGTAATTACGTTAAAATGGAGTCATCAGTGCGGGCCCTAATCCAGGATGACTGGTGTCCTCAGAGGACAGAATGTGGACAGCCGTGCCCACGGGCACCTACAGAGAGGAGGCAGTACTTAGACAAGGGAAGAAGATGACCATCTACAAGCCAAGGAGAGGGGCCTAGAACAGATCCTTCCCTCCAGAGCCTCAGAAGGAACCAACCCCGCTGACCCCGTGATCTCGGACTTCTGGCCGCCAGGACTGTGAGGCTATCAGTTTCTGTGGAAACCAGTGCCCAGGGCGCGGCACCTGGTAGGCAGCCCTGGGAAGCAAACCGGCCCCCCTCAAGGCCCAGTGCAGGCCCCGCCTCTTTGGGAAGGTGTCCAACCGGCCCCAGCAGACCCAGGCTCTGGCCACTCTTTGTGCCCCCAGGGTGCCGGGTCCTGCAGTTACCAGTTCATCCAACTCCCAACTAACTACCTGTGAGCTCTCGGAGGGCAGAGACTCCCTGTACCCCACGTCTGGGGCTACGGCCCCTCTGGCCCCTCGCACGGAGCGTGGCACATGGAAGGCGGCCTCGAACGTCAGCTGGGTTGAATTTAAGGAAAGCAGCCCCCCCTCCCACGCAGTCACTACCCACCCCAGGGCACTCTGCGGCCTCCCCTGCTCCCGTTTCCCGCCAGGCACCCAAGAATGACCACTGTTCTGAGCTGGGTTTTGTTTTTATTGTGTGTTCTCAACCACCATATTGAAATGCAAACTGCCAGGTGTTCCGAATGCAGCCCCAAGCCATAGGGGCAGCTGGTTCCTGCAGACCAGCATTGATCACATTTCAGTAAATACACAAAAGGTCCTCAATTCAAAACCAGGAAGAGAAAGTAATTCTTTTGTCAAAAGGCATTGGTAACTAACCCAGGGAGAGGGGCAGATTTAGACTGTGGCTTCACCGTCCCCTGGGGCGTGGAAGCGTTTTATGATGGGAGAGAAGACCAAAGAAACATTTGGAGCAAGTTAACTGTAGGACCAAGCGCTTTCCCAAACCCCTTGTGTTTAAACTTCCCCTAAAGGAGGGCTGAGACGGCAGGGACAGGAATGCCCACCTTTGCAAAAGGGAAATCTTAACCCCTGTAGGGAGCTAAGATGGTGCCTGGAAACTCGTGCTGTAGAGAAAGAAAGAGGACCCAAAAAGGCCCGTGAATTCATACGAACAGAAGATATGCAATCCTTCGTGTTCAAAGAGCAGAGAGGAGAGAGTCAAGTTAAAAGTTACAGTGCCTCCGCGCCTATGAAGAACAGCCCAGACATCTTGGTAGATTTTTTTTTTTCCTTTTCACACAGAACCTGAAATATGAAAGGGTCACTTTCTATTTGGGGTCGATTTATATACTCCCTGGACTGCAGGGTTTGCTCTTTTGAAGGTTATGAGGCTGGCCAGCCTTGAAACTCGAGCACACACAGGGGGCTTATCCCTGTTGGGGTCTCCCCGGGCAGCCCGGGGCTTGGACTGCAGAGGTCTGCGCCCCCCCCCCCCCGGAGCCCCTCAACCGCCACCACACCAGGTTTCCTCCACCTGGGGGTCTGGACAAGAACAATTCAGAACGGGGTACAGAGGGTAGGCAGGCACTGCTACAGAGCCCAGCACTGGCTTTAGACTGAAGGCCTCGCTTCCTGGCACAGCTGGCTGCAGGCACCAAGAAACCGTCAGAGTGCGTTTGTTTCTCCCGGAGACGATGCTCCCGGTGACTCTCGACAGCCAAGCCAGGGGCCCCTCCCCCAGCACGCTGCCCACCCCGGCTGAGGGGACAGCTGCGACCACGTGCTCCATTCCCACCAAACTCCACAGCCGCTGTTCCAGATGTGAGCGTGGGGGCGTGTCCCTCGAGAAAGCAGCTGTCAAAAATATCACTAGGACTTGAGTTCTCTCCTCGAGCCTTCCCAAAGCTCTTGAGCCACGGGCGTAACTCCACCCACCCTCAGGGGTGAGGGTCCCTTTCAGGGACCTCTGAGAACAGTGACGGTCTCTTATGGCTCAGCTCAGCTCGTAGAGCCACTATGATTTCCCTCTTTTATCTCTTGTCCTTTGCATAATGGGATTTGAAAATCCAGGGTACCCTGCTCCTGGCAAAGAAGCATGCACAGCCCAAAGCTGTGCAAGGACCCAGCACCCCTTTGTCATCTGCTCAGACGTCACCACAGACATGATGCGTCCCACATGCCCACAGCTGGTCTCAATGGGCAAAGCCCCCCACCCCGCCTGCAGTTTCACTGAATCTCACGAGCTCCCTGCCCCAGTCGCCAGCGGAATGAGCCTGCAGGCCTGACTTCCCAAAAACTGTCCCCACCACAGTAACAGGAAGAGTCACAGCAACGAGGGCCATGGCGCATTGAGCATCTGCTGTTCTGGGCACCAGCGGGATTTGAGAAGTTACACAGAACTTCATGGAAACCCTCCAGCATTGTCAAGCGGGTGTCACCATCCTATTCAAAACATTTTATTCCTCCTCTCACGCTGATAAGAAAACTGAGGCTGAGAAAGAAAGAGCAGCTTGCCCAGGGTCCCCGGAGAGAGAAGAGGCAGGAAAGGACTTGACTCGGGTGTGTCTGACGCCAAGGCTCCCCCCAGTGGTGTCACGTCGCCTACAGAGACTGGGGCCTCAGCTCACCTGGCTTCCATCCACACGGCATCCAGGCGGGGCCCTCATTGATATCCCCATTGCACTGGTGGGTAAACTGAGGCCCAGTGAAGAAGCAGAGTGCCCCTAAACCTTCGTCGAGGGGAAGAAAAGTCCCTTCCTGTGCTTCAGACACGGAAGTACAGGCCAGCAGACACCCAGCCTCTCTGCTGAGCTCCACTCTCAGACCTGCAGTGGCTCCCAGGTGCTGCGTAAGCTCCAGCTCCGTTCTGGGGGCCGAGCAATGTGCCAGCTGCCCCCCCACTCCCAGGAGAATCTCCTCAGGAGGCAGCCCGGGACCCACAGCCATGATGGAGAAGCAGGATGCAGGTCAAGCGGGTCTGCTGGACTGGGACGGAGGACGGCATCAGGACCATGCGGGGGTTGGCTCTCTCAACCCAGCCTCTGGGCCTGCCCGCCCCGGGCGGACCGCCACAGACCATGCGGGGGCTGGCTCTCTCAACCCAGCCTCTGGGCCTGCCCGCCCCGGGCGGACCGCCACAGACCTCCTTCCAGGTGACAACCAACTCACAGACGCTAGATCCTCCACCTGCTGCCGCCCAGCCCCTCCCACCCCCCACCAGCCTCTGCCAGGAGGAGGCCGCAGCCTGGCGGGCAGAGACCAGCGGGCCAGCCTGCCTGAGTCTACTGATTACTAACAGCACTTAACTCCGGCCTCAAGAACCCTTCTGCCACCGAGTCGTGACTTCCTCTCTCCTCCGCTCTGGCTGTCGTGCAGCGAGACTCCCCAAGCGAGGCCCTCCCAGCCTCCCCTCCCCCGCGGTCCCTTCTCGAACTCAAATCTCAGGGAACTGACACGTGACCATCTGGAGCCCACACCTGCTTCCCTGAGACGGAACTCCCCTCAAGGACAATCAAGTCACAGGGACTAAATCCACGTTTATTTGTGCAAACATTTCCTAATATTTATAAGCACATGCTTTCCTTGCAATACCCCACACATGCAATATGCAAAACATGGCTTTATCCTCCTCTCTTCCCCATGTCGGGATCTAGAGCAAGCGGCCGTCAGAGGTTCCAAACCGCTGACTCCAAAGCCCCTCCTGGAGGCTGGCTGGTGGCGGAGGGAGACATACACTGTCAAAGGCCCAAAGCGATTTCAAATAAACTGGCACCAGGACTAATCCCTGGTGAACTTGTGTTCCAAGTGCGAGGCGGGGCCTGCTCTGAACACAGCTGCCAGCTTGCGGGGAACAGGGATGCTCACAGGTTCCTGAGCCCAAACTTGAGGCTATGATTCTCTGTGATGATTAAGCCCCGTAGCACAGACGATCTGTAGACTCGCCTGTGTTCAAAGAGTCTCTGTGCAGGGCATTCTCACTTATTAAAGAGCGTGAGCACGACTTTTCAAAGGCTCCCTCCAGTTCACAGAAAACCTGGGCTGACATGCCCCGGAAGACCCAGTCCCGGCCGGCGGGCTCGCAAAGGCTCACAGCCCGGGTGTGATCTCCCCACACCAGGATGGCCACACAGGCAACCCTCCACTTGGGGGCCTGCCAGGTGACACAGGGTGCCTCGGCCAGGGCACTTAGCTAAGCTGCAGTTCCAGTTTCCTCGACGGCACCATGGGACCAACCATACCCGAACCTCTGTCATCGATGACATGTCCTCCTCCTGGAGCCCGAGATGAACAATGAACCTCCCAGCACACACGTGGCTCAAGGGCCAGGCGGAGGCGGGAGCCCGCAGGACACGCCTTCCTGAGGAACCAGCCTGGGAAGAACCCCGGTGAGCAGTGCGCGGCGGAGTTAGGGGAGGCCTGACCCGGCTGACCCTGGGGGCCACAGCGAGGAAGGAGTGCCAAGAAGCCTCCAGGCTCCCTGCGACGAGGCCCGAGGATGTCCTGAGTCTGACGTCACCCCATCCGACCACGCTGCATTGCCAGGGAAGAGGGTCCTCCTCCCCCCACCCCCCCACCCACCGAAACCCATGGAGCCGTACAATTCCCCGTCACACCAGCGGAACAAACGGTCAGAGAGACCCGGGCCTTGCGGGCTAACTGAAGGGCTGAAGCATTCCTTCTTATGCTGTTTCCACGGGAATCCTCATTCCCATTCCCAACACCAACTTATAAAAGACCTTCTGGAGTAAAAACCACCCACTCTTCAGTTTGGGGATGACCAAAAAGCCACGCAGACGCATGGAGCGGCCGGATGGTAACAGAACTGATGGAAACGGAATGATGGGGTGAGGGGCAAACGGGGGGAGGGACTATGGGGGGGGGAGACATTACATCAGCCTCCAGAAGTCACACACCAGACAGCAAAGAGGGCGGCAGGGGAGGACCCCCTGGGGGTCCGAATCCCAACCACAAAGCAGGCACACAGTATACAGTATTTGCCTACTGAATGTGGGGTAAGTCCCTTACTTAGCTCCAGCTTCAGTTTCCTCATCATTAACATGGGAAAGTTTTATTTCACAGGGTTTAAACAGAAATTAAATGGAATGAAAATATGCATATAAAAGAGCCTGGTGCATAGAAGAAAACCAGCACTGTGACCCTCAATTACGTGCTAGGAACGTTCTATTCATCATCCCACTGAGTCCTTGAAACAGCCTTGGAAAATGGTGGTGGTGGTGGCGCTATTCCTGTTCAGTCTACTCTGGCTTAGAACCACCACATTCCAGGAACATCATCTCATTTAATCCTTGCTTGGGGGACAGATACTATTCCCCCTCTGTTACAGAGCAGGAATGTGTGATCCAACAGCTATTCAATGGCGAAGCCAAGACTGCAACTCAGGTCTGCCTGACCACAGAGGCAAAACCCACTGCCTCCCAGTGCACACAGACCCCTTCATTCATTTAGGGCACAGATGCCTCCGTTCATTCTCCGTATCGTTGCTAACCCTCTCCTGTGCGTCAGGCTCTCTGTCGGGCACTTGAAGCAGAGCAGTGAACAAGACAGACACTGTCCCTAATGTCCTGTAGTTCATGGTCCAACAGGGAGAAAAATACAATTAAGCAAGCAATTACTAGGAGAAGGGTGGGTTAGTCAGGGTTCTCCAAAAGAACAGAATCAACAGAAGATATGAATGATATTAGAGAGAGAGACAGAGAGAGGGATATTTATTTTAAGAGATCAGCACACAATTATGGGCGTAAGCAACTCAGGAAATCTTACATTCAGTAAGAACTGATGCTGCAGTCTGAAGTTTGAAGTTGGCAAGGCAGACCAGCAGCCTGGAAACTCACAGAGGATTTTCTATGTCACTGTCCCAGGATAGATAGAATTGCTTCTTCCTCCAGAAACCTGTCTTTGCTCTTAAAGTCTTCAACTGATTGGATGAGGCCCACCCACATTCTAAAGAATAATCTGCTCTACCTAAACTGATTATAAATATTAACCCCGTCTGCAAGTGCCTTCGCATTATACAATTTCTAGTCTAGTGTTTGACCTAAACAACTGGGTGTCATAGCCTGGACCATTTGATACATGAAATTACCCATCACAGGGGGCATATGGAGCGTTAAGGAAACACAGAGAAGAAACCTGAGGATTTAGCAAATGGAAGGCCTGAAGAATAAGCAGGCATCAGAAGCTCAGAATGTTCCTCAAAAACTATGGAAACTTATCTATCAAGTCCTCATATAAATGGGGTACCAGAGACACCCCAATTAAAGGTGCCCCAGTGAATCCTTTTGAGAACCAAATAACTATTAGTCCATCGGCTTGCTTTTTAATATGATATGGGGGGAGGGGTGTAGTCTTAACCACATTTTCATGACACAAGTGACAGGTGTGTACGCCACAGCACAGGAAGGCTGGCAGCAGGCTGTGTGAACAGTGATGAGCAAAACAGAAGGGCATGTGTGTGCCTCTGTCACCAGGTGCCCCGATTCCTGGACACACGGGGGGTCAACAGAACCTCCCTCCTGTACTGCCCATCCATTTAGGACAAATGACAGTGACCCAGTTGACCCTTCCAACTTCATCCTCATTTGAGGCCGCTGCAGAAGCCGGTCCGGAAGTCCCAGCTCTACAACCGAGGGTCGGGAGGACAACGGGGCGGGGAAATGTGTCCCCCGAGGAGACATGCAGAGGCGAGCAGGGCTCTGTTCTGTCCCTCAACCGCCGTAAGGTCAGCTGTTTGGTGAAACTACAGATGCGTCTAACTTTTTAACGAGCAGTCCCGGTGGAAAAGTGCTCTGTCTCTCTCATTAGCAGGCAGGCAGGGCTCTGCTCTGTAGCAGCAGGGAACTGCCAGCCCCAGAGGCCTGTGGGTGGACGGGGACAGGCAGACTGAAACACAAGGGGCAGCGCGGCGGGAGCAGCTCGTCCTCGTGGGGCCGAGGCCCAGGCAGGACCTGCCGTGGTCTCCCCAAGGCCGCCGCGCCCCCACCCCGCCCCACCCCGAGAAGGCAGGAACCAGGCTTCCTCTACTCCATGTGGGTGGCCAGAAAGAAAGCCCGCCAGGTCGGGACCCCTGTTGGCTTTCCTCACACAGCAGACACCCAGTAAATACCCGTTGAATGCGTGAGGGTGTCCAGACCTCAACACAGTATCAGCATCATGTCCTCTTTCAACAGAAACAGGACAGGTGTTCGGAAATGCTTCTCCAGTTGAAGGTGACAGTTCAGAGCCTTTGACACTACTGTGTGGGTCGTGCTACCCATTTATAAAGAGCCGGACGAGGGGACCAAGGGGAGGCCATCCAAATGGTGGACAAGGAGCAAAATATGCACTGCTGACCGCCATGTAATAGCAGCTCTGGCTTGAGCAGGGACCCGCCTTCCCTAACACCTCTCTCCACCATGTGTCTGAGTCCCCGTCGGTATGATGGGACTGTCTCCTCCCTGACGCTGTGTGGTGAGGGCCCGCTCGGACCCCCAGTGGCTGCCTCCCTCTCCCCGAGATGACCACATGCTACCCGCCGTCCGAGGCATGGAGCCAACTGCCCGCAAGCTCGTCAGCAACAACCACACACGATTACCAGCGTGTGTCTGACGACAGCGGCGAGTCCCGGCCCCGCAGCTGCAGACCTCGCCAACCCAACGGCTTCTTCCCCCAGAAGACTTATCTATTGACGCTTCCGGAAGGCTGTTTGTTTGGAAGGACGCGCAGCCAGGTAAGCGGGTGTTGCTAAGAACAAAGGCCCAGAAAACAGGCCTGCTCTCACCCTCAGCCTCCAGTGATACCTGGCTTGCTCTGAGCGCCTGGGCTCGCCCCGGCCCGGCAATGGGCAAATTCACGACACACACGCAGGTCTCTTGGGGGCGTCCCTTTGGGATTCAGCACCACCTCACCTGTACCCTGAATCCTAACTGAGGGGGAGCTTCCTGAGGACAGAGACCCGGCTTGCCTACTCCCGCTGCGTCCCCAAAGCCGCACGCAACACCTGGCACGCAGTGGGTGCTCAATACACGTTTGAGACACTGAACTGGGGTTCCCAAGGAGGGGCGACAGGGAGTCCTTTGAGACTGCAGGCCCAGCCCTCTGTGTGGGGCCTCTTCTGGTCTGAGGGCGTGTGTCTGTAACCACGTTGCTCAGAAGGGGGTCCAGAGGTGTCATCACATGCTTAACGAAGACCCCACCAGAAACGCCTAAGCCTACTGACACAGGGTGAGCTCTCAGAAGAGACAGTGGGAGGACTGGTAACCGTCACCCCTCATTCTAAGAGTCCATGAGTCTTCAGTGGCCTCTCCCCTTCAGATGAGGCTCCCCCTTCCCACTTGCCTCTATTTACTCAGCCCTTCCCATGCTTCTGGAGCTCCCTAAAACCACCTCCTCCAGGAAGTCCTCCAAAAAGCCCCCAGTAAGAGCCTGTACTACTGTCCTCCTACACTGGCAATGGCCAGGGTGCCACTGCACATGACGCCCATTACTCTAGTCAACCATGTCTTACTTACTGGCTATTTACCTTCTCACATCTCACAGGAGTTCGTAAGCACAATACTTTGTAAGCTTCTGAAACACAAGAACTAGGGTCTTCTTCCTTGACCTGCCCATGATATCAGGAACTCAATGAATAAATACGCCAGCAGGCATTCAGAAGGGTGTTTTAACAGAACATCGCCCAGGCCAGACCGTTTCATTCACAGTAAGAACACGAGCCTTCTGACAACACTCTCCCACCCCCCACACAAAGGCAGTGAACACTGCATTCCCCCGCTCCCTGTCTGACCCTGTCCACAAGCACAGGTAAGATTCATAGACTTGTATTCCTAATATCAGTGCAACGTTAGCCTCAATATTTCCCCCTTAACACTGTGTCTCCACACATGCTTCCACTTGGGACTAGAAGCCTGCGTTCTGTCCCACAGTTTTTCTCGTGGGGTTACTACAACCAGCCCAGCAGAGGTTGAGCCGTGCGATTCCATTCTTTCGTAACAGAACGGGGCTTTTTTTTCCCATAGGCAGCTCTCCTCCCTGGGTGTTAAAGCAGATTTTCTTTCTCATTCTCCAGCACATCAAAGGTCTATTTTCACATGAAAGCGCTCAGCTGAACAAGTAGTAAAACACGCCGCCCTCTGACAGCAGCCGCAGCCACGGCAAGGTCTCCTCGGCCAGCGGGTCCTTCAAGCAGATCTGAGAACCACCCCACGAATTCAGGGGGACCCTTGTCTCCAGCAGTCCTGCCCATCCCCTTCTGGACCCCCGACTGCCCCCTGGGAGCCTGGTCCCTTTCCCCTGGCCTCTCCACACTGCAGATGTGTTAGCTCTCCCTTTCTCCTCTCCCTTACAAGACAGCCAGCCAGTCGCCACCTCCATCGCCGATGTCTGCATCGGGCTGTCCCCAGTGCCGCCCCAAAGCCACTCCTTGGCCCAGGGTCTGCTGCCACCAAAACACCTCGGGGACCTTGCTGGAACTCTCATTTATCTGCCTGTTTACATGAAAAGAAACAGCAAGCTCCCTGCACACATGGGGCTTACTGTCAACCAGGGACTTTTCATAAAATAAAGGGTCGAGTCCGGGCATCACCTGGGTTCTCCAGACACAATACACAGAACCCAAGTAAAGAACTGCAAGCTGCCCTGGCCGGTTGGCTCAGCGGTAGAGCGTCGGCCTAGCGTGCGGAGGACCCGGGTTCGATTCCCGGCCAGGGCACACAGGAGAAGCGCCCATTTGCTTCTCCACCCCTCCGCCGCGCTTTCCTCTCTGTCTCTCTCTTCCCCTCCCGCAGCCAAGGCTCCATTGGAGCGGAGATGGCCCGGGCGCTGGGGATGGCTCTGTGGCCTCTGCCTCAGGCGCTAGAGTGGCTCTGGTCGCAACATGGCGACGCCCAGGATGGGCAGAGCATCGCCCCCTGGTGGGCAGAGCGTCGCCCCTGGTGGGCGTGCCGGGTGGATCCCGGTCGGGCGCATGCGGGAGTCTGTCTGACTGTCTCTCCCTGTTTCCAGCTTCAGAAAAATGAAAAAAAAAAAAAGAACTGCAAGCTAAGAGATGCTCCCCAAACTCCCACAACAAGTGAAAAAAATATGTCTGACTCTGTCCCCAGGCAAGAAAACACCATAAGGGAAGACCCAGCCAGCCTACCAGAGCAGTGGTTTCCGTGCCACTGAGTAAGAAGCACGTCCCAGCGTCCGGACCCCTTTCCCTAGAAAACAAGTGTGATGTCCAACCTCATGGCTGATCGGGGAGACGCAGATCATAATGAGATACCAGCAGCTTGGCAAGAACCTGTCAGTCTAATACGCTGGTGAGAATCTGAGCGATGAGAACTCCTACAGAGTACCAGTGGGGCTGCCCCTTCAAGAAAGGATCTTCAGGACATAGTTCTCGCAAACTTAAGTTATACATCCCCTGTGACTCAGCGAGTCCACTCCGACCTGTGTATTTTGGTGAACTCGCACATACATACAACAGGACACATGTAAAAGAATACTCACAGCAACACTGAGTGGACAAAAAAAAGAAAATGAAAAGAGAACTCAAATGTCCACTGAAAGGAGAAACGACCTATCGCCACTATGGACACGACACAGCACTGAAAACAAACGAACGACAGCCACAGGCGACAGGAGTCAGTGCCAAGGGCATCAAGCTGAAGGATACAAAATATTCCCGTATTCCTGTGAGGGTGGAAAGCGGGCAAAGCTATACCTGGTGGGTGGGCGGGGCTTAAAACCGGAAAGAAACACACGGGTGTGAACGATCCTGGTAACCTTCCACGTCTAAGCCACGTGGTGTCTACGTGGGTCTTTGTTCACTGTTGT
Source organism: Saccopteryx bilineata (assembly GCF_036850765.1). Classification (NCBI taxonomy): domain Eukaryota; kingdom Metazoa; phylum Chordata; class Mammalia; order Chiroptera; family Emballonuridae; genus Saccopteryx; species Saccopteryx bilineata. Next base: position 384,284,821 of record NC_089491.1, on the reverse strand, counting down.
TCATACTTTACATGTGCGTTTCACATGTTTTTGTATATGTGTAATATTTTATATGTGGGGGGGGAATTCAATGTAACCTAAGTTAAGCACCTCTCCTGTCTGTGGGAACCCCTTCCCTGTGGAACCTCTCGTTCTCTCCAAAGGAATTTACCTGTTAAGAGCTCTCAGCACTTACTAGCACCCTTTTCCCTTGAGTCAAGTCAAAACTCTAACGAGGAGATGCAAAACCGAAAGGGGAATGAATCTTCATGCCACAGAGGAAGATCTACAGAAAACCTCTTCCTCCACAGCATACATTAACGGGGCTGCAACGGCGCAGTGCTTCCAGATGTCTTCCCTACCAAAGAGGACCCCACTCCTGGGCATGGGTGTTGCTATGCCCCCCGCAGAGAACTTCCCGGGACCCAGCAGGCCCAAGAAGACTGCCTCCCACCACGCCAGCACAGAGCACAGGATCTCTCCGAGACAAGGCTCACAGCTTCCTCCCACAAGTTTCTCCTGTGGGGCTCACCCCCTTGTTAACACCAACAAATTCCTCACCCTCTGCTCAGTTCACCCTTTAACCAAGCAAAACCTTCTCTGTATTTTCCCCTCTGCTCCCAGAAGCCCCAAAGTTACTGGTGGCCAGACGCTGCCCTGCCCACTCTCAAACTTCTCCCTTCCGCACTTTACCCCCCACTCCCTGCCTTCTGCCCATCTGGTTTACCTGATTCACACACCACCTTGGCTATCCTACACCTCAAAGCCATCTTCTTCAACTCCCAAAACCCAGCCCACATGCTGCTTGCTATCTTTGCTTCCACCAAGCCAAGTAATAGGGGACTCTGTTTCTGTTCTTCCCTCTCCCAACTCACTCTCCCACCATGGGTTACGCTCTATCTCCTGCAGGTCAAAGGAACGTCGTATCTGTTCAAGGGAGCTGACCCAGGTGCAGAGCAGATAAAGATGCCTCCCTCCCAGCAGACCAGCAGAAACAAAGCAGTATCGCCAACCACTCCTGTACCCACCTGCACCTTCCTCCTCATCCAAGAGGGCGCTTGTACTGTGCGTTCTGAGTCATGACTTAATCTAACATAATAATACATAATAACATAAACAGTAACAATGATACCTACTGCATGTTTACAATGTATCTTACAATGTGCTGGCCAGTATAGGGGGTATACAGAGAGAGAGATGCAGTCCCCATATGCACAGCCATGCACGAAAGGATTTTGTTAGAGGCAGACTGCAAAATATGTATAGCAGGATCTTGTATTTGTAAATCTGAATATATATTTGTGGTATACACAGAAACAAATATGGAAGACTACACTAATTCAAAAACAACGGTAATGGTGAACATGGAAATGGCCCTACACGGAAACTTTCCTTTGGATGCCATAATTTTACATATATAGAGGGGAGGGGGAGAGAGAGGGAGAGGGAGAGGGAGAGGGAGAGGGAGAGGGAGAGGGAGAGAGAGAGAGAGAGAGAGAGAGATGCATTGTCATGTTGTCATGTGATGGGGAAACTTTTTAAAGTAAATTCTAAGAGAAAAAGAGCAAGGCCATGGCCGGGTGGCTCAGTGGATAAAGCAGTGACCCGATGCACCAGGGTAATGGGATCCCCCAGTCAGGGCACATATGAGAAGCAATCAATGAGTGCACAGCTAAAGGGAACAACTAAGTGAAAAGACGAGTTGATGCTTCTCTCTCTCTCTCTCTCTCTTTCTCTCTCTCTCTCTCTCTTTCTCTCTCTCTCTCTCTCTCTCTTCTTCTGCCTCTCTCTCTTTCCCCTCTCCCATCCCCAAATCAATGGAAAATTTAAGACAAAATTCCAGCTCTCAGGAAGCTTCCAAGTTGACTGCTCAAGTGAAAGTTAACGCACCTGGACGGAAAGTGAACAAGACTGCATAAAAATCCAATTACCAGCCCCTTCTAGGAGGACAGGCCATCAAAAGATGCCAGTCTCCCATCTCGGGCCACAAATGCCAATGGAAGCAGGAGCGACCTGCTGACCACAAGTCTGCAGAAGGCTGTGCGGGCAGAGCGGCGTGTGCTCCATCCCTGGATGGACAAGGGCAGGAGTGGACGGTGCGGGCAGAGCGGCCTGTGCTCTGGCCCTGGATGGACCAGGGTGGGAGTGGACGGTGCGGGCAGAGCGGCGTGTGCTCCGTCCCTGGATGGACAAGGGCGGGAGTGGACGGTGAGGGCAGAGCGGCGTGTGCTCCGTCCCTGGATGGACAAGGGCGGGAGTGGACGGTGCGGCAGAGCGGCGTGTGCTCCGTCCCTGGATGGACAAGGGCAGGAGTGGATGGTGCGGGCAGAGCGGCATGTGCTCCGACCCTGGATGGACAAGGGCGGGAGTGGACGGTGTGGGCAGAGCGGCGTGTGCTCTGTCCCTGGATGGACAAGGGCGGGAGTGGACGGTGCGGGCAGAGAGGCATGTGCTCTGTCCCTGGATGGACAAGGGCGGGAGTGGACGGTGCGGGAAGAGCGGTGTGTGCTCTGTCCCTGGATGGACAAGGGCGGGAGTGGACGGTGAGGGCAGAGCGGCCTGTGCTCTGTCCCTGGATGGACAAGGGCGGGAGTGGACAGTGCGGGCAGAGCGGCATGTGCTCTGGCCCTGGATGGACAAGGGCGGGAGTGGACGGTGAGGGCAGAGCGGCCTGTGCTCTGTCCCTGGATGGACAAGGGCGGGAGTGGACGGTGAGGGCAGAGCGGCCTGTGCTCTGTCCCTGGATGGACAAGGGCGGGAGTGGACGGTGAGGGCAGAGCGGCGTGTGCTCTGTCCCTGGATGGACTAGGGCGGGAGTGGACGGTGCGGGCAGAGCGGCGTGTGCTCCGTCCCTGGATGGACAAGGGCGGGAGTGGACGGTGCGGGCAGAGCGGCGTGTGCTCCGTCCCTGGATGGACAAGGGCGGGAGTGGACGGTGCGGGCAGAGCGGCGTGTGCTCCGTCCCTGGATGGACAAGGGCGGGAGTGGACGGTGCGGGCAGAGCAGCGTGTGCTCCGTCCCTGGATGGACAAGGAGTGGACGGTGCGGGCAGAGCGGCCTATGCTCCGTCCCTGGATGGACAAGGGCGGGAGATGGACAAGGGCGGGAGTGGACGGTGCGGGCAGAGGCGTGTGCTCTGACCCTGGATGGACAAGGGCGGGAGTGGACGGTACAGGCAGAGCGGCGTGTGCTCTGACCCTGGATGGACAAGGGCGGGAGTGGACGGTGCGGGCAGAGCGGCATGTGCTCTGTCCCTGGATGGACAAGGGCAGGAGTGGACGGTGCGGGCAGAGGCGTGTGCTCCGTCCCTGGATGGACAAGGGCGGGAGTGGATGGTGCGGGCAGAGCGGCGTGTGCTCTGACCCTGGATGGACAAGGGCGGGAGTGGACGGTGCGGGCAGAGGCGTGTGCTCCGTCCCTGGACGGACAAGGGCAGGAGTGGATGGTGCGGGCAGAGCGGCGTGTGCTCCGTCCCTGGATGGACAAGGGCGGGAGTGGACGGTGCGGGCAGAGAGGCGTGTGCTCCGTCCCTGGATGGACAAGGGCGGGAGTGGACGGTGCGGGCAGAGAGGCGTGTGCTCCGTCCCTGGACGGACAAGGGCGGGAGTGGACGGTGCGGGCAGAGCGGCGTGTGCTCCGTCCCTGGATGGACAAGGGCGGGAGTGGACGGTGCGGGCAGAGGCGTGTGCTCCGTCCCTGGATGGACAAGGGCGGGAGTGGACGGTGCGGGCAGAGGCGTGTGCTCCGTCCCTGGATGGACAAGGGCGGGAGTGGACGGTGCGGGCAGAGCGGCGTGTGCTCCGTCCCTGGATGGACAAGGGCGGGAGTGGACGGTGCGGGCAGAGCGGCGTGTGCTCTGTCCCTGGATGGACAAGGGCGGGAGTGGACGGTGCGGGCAGAGCGGCGTGTGCTCCGTCCCTTGATGGACAAGGGCAGGAGTGGATGGTGCGGGCAGAGCGGTGTGTGCTCTGTCCCTGGATGGACAAGGGCGGGAGTGGACGGTGCGGGCAGAGAGGCGTGTGCTCTGTCCCTGGATGGACAAGGAGTGGACAGTGTGGGCAGAGCGGCGTGTGCTCTGTCCCTGGATGGACAAGGAGTGGACGGTGCAGGCAGAGCGGCGTGTGCTCCATCCCTGGATGGACAAGGGCGGGAGTGAACGGTGCGGGCAGAGAGGCATGTGCTCCATCCCTGGATGGACAAGGGCGGGAGTGGACGGTGCGGGCAGAGAGGCGTGTGCTCTGTCCCTGGATGGACAAGGGCAGGAGTGAACGGGGTGAACAGGGGACCAGGCAGGCACGAAGGGCTCCCGGCTAGTCTCAGGCCTCAGTTTCCCATCTCCAAAGCAGTAGGCGGAGCATTTTGAATGCATGTTATGTCAAATATGATCTCAGCCAAGCCAAAACGTATGCCACACCAATAAAACACTTATTTGGTGAACAATATAAACACAATAAATACAGACTCATAGAGAAAAGACTGAGAGCTGTCAGAGGGGACGAAGGTTACAGGGCTGGGTGAAAAAGGTGAAGAGATTAAGCTAAAAAAAAGAAAAAAGAAAGAAGGAAAAGAAAAAAAGTCAAGACACAGACGACAGTATGATCACCAGAGGGAAAGGTCTGGGGAGGCAGAGGAGGGGTAAATGGTGATGGAAGGGGACGATCTGGGGTGGTGAGCACACAGTACACGGACACTGTATTATACAACTGTACACCTGAGACCTATATAACTTTATTAACCAGTGCCCCCCGTCAAGTTCAATTAAAAAGTAAAATAATAATGATAATAATAAAAACACTTATTTTAAAATAATTTTAAAAGAACAGGAGGGATGCAATGATAATTTGGAGAGTTCCCCAACACCCTTCACCCACAGCTTCCCCTGGAACATGAACTACTCAGCAAACTAAGAAACGACCGCTGGTTCAATACCATTAACTGAACTACAGACTCCTTTACTGCCTCTCGCCAGTGCCTCCGCTGCTACCCTCCTCTGTGCCAGGAGCCCAGCTCGAACACCACAGTGCATTCAGTGCAACTAGTTTTTACACAGGCAAACATTTTATGGTTATTTATTCTCTCTGGGTAAGAAAAGGTCCTGGCACTTGGAGCAAAGGCTTGGTCCTTCTCACCACCCAAGGAGCAAGCAGTCTTTAACACACACTGCCAACCTCCAGAAGGAACGGAATTGGATCTGCAGGGAGATAAAAACGCAGACAGTGACCAAACCTCTTAACCCTCCATAAGCAGCGGCAACCCTGGCCTCTCTCCGCTGCAACTAACCGGTATTTAAAAGTAATTTATGTTAATTGCAATCGAGCATATATGTTACAAAGCAAGCTGGCTTCGAACAAAAAGGCTCCAGAGGAGCCTAACAAAAAATTAATTTTGTAAAAGACCTATTTTTTTATTCCAACTTGTTTTTAAATATATGTTCTGAGTCACACACCATTAACCATCTCAATTTATTAATAATCTCGGGGCAACCAACTATCTCAGGTCATGCAAAGATGAAATCTTGCATAGAAAAGAAAATGAAATATCTACACACAAACATTAAGCAGGTAGTCAGCTGTGAGGACCAGAGAGGATTATTATTACTTTTTAACCAGAATTTGTGGTAGGGGAGAAAAGAGGAAGGTTACGTGAACCGATAACTCAAACTTAGAAAAGAAATTTTTTTCTCCTCTGAGCTTGACATTATTTTAGAATCGGCCACTTCAAAGAAAATTCTCTGGAACTCCATCCTCCTCTCCCCGTAACAAAGGTCTGTGATGGGAGGGGAGAAGGCCCCGTGTTGTCAAAGGCCCTCCTTTCAGCTAAGGAAGTGACGGTACCATTTTGGCATTTTAAAGCCAAGAACAAATACTTTAGCTATAAAATCCACTTCATAGATTGAATCAGCAAGACAGCTGTTTATACAGAAACCCTTTCCTCTCTCCCTCCAAGCCCCTCGGTGATTCATATCAGTAATAAAACACTGGCCAGAACAAAGAAAAATCGAGTTTGAGAGAAAGAGAAAGGCACCGACAGCAGCCCCTCCAGTTTAATCCCAGCTTCGCCCATTTCTCCGAATGACGCGTCTCAACCGACCCCACTTGTAAAAGGGAAGAAAAGGAAGGAAAAAAGAACTCTCTCCGAAGCAGACAAACTTTGTTACAGAGCCAGAAATTAGCTTCTTTGTGTAACACGCTCAGTGGGTGTGACACAGTTCATCACTGAGAGGCCCTAAGCATTGAGGTTTGATCGCTTTTTAGTCACTAAACCTAGATGACTCACCAGCACCCCGCCTCCCCGCCTCTCCCACCGTGAACCCCCTTACTAAGCAAGCAGGGTGCGGGACCACCAGATCAATGCCCCTGAGTGTCAGAGGCTGGAGGGGGTAAGGCGGGACAGGAGGACACGTGACCATCCACCACGGGAAACAAACGACCCCCAGAACAGTGTTCCCCCTGAAGGCTGGGCACTCCCCTACCTCCCTTCCCTCCCGTTTGCTCTTCAAAACCCAAATCAAACGTCACTTGCTCTGTGAAGCCCACACTGCCCCCCGCAGTGGGCCTGTAACACACGCACCTGTTGACTACCTGCTTGCCCAAAAGCACAGTGCACACTCAAGGGCAAAGAAGGTCGCTTCCTCATCTCGGTCACCCTATGCCAGGCCTGCCCTGCACCCGGTCCAGAGCAGGGAACCAACAAATGTTTGTTCAGTGAACGAACACAACTCAACTACCCCCAGAAACCACATTACTAAATGCTAATTACCACTAGCTGCATGAATAATGAACGAGGAGATGAACGAAGAAATGTCTCCTTGTTTGCCAAGTTGCCAAGTCCTTCGGGAGCACAAAGGCGGGATCAGCTGACTTGTGGCTGCGGAGGAGGGTGGTCCGGACATAAGACAACTGGTCTAAGGAGCCACGAGAGGCCCCGCCCCGAAGCTGGCCGGGCCGAGATTTCACCGGTCTGGTTCGCTGCTGCACCTTCCCCACGCAGCGAGCGCCTGGAGCCGGCTGGTGGTCTCCGTGTGGCACGCTCGGGAATATCACAGGACGGCCAGGCTGCCCAAGGACAAACTCACGTCCACCTTCTCCCACCAAGCCCACTCCAACAGGGTCACGCCTTGACTCACTCCTCTGTCACACCCCCTACACCCACCAGTGAAACCTGAAGCCAGATGCTCAGACAGCATCCGACTGGACTGCTGGCCCCGAGGAAGCAGCAGCCAGGCAAGACTTTTGGTAAAAGAGGCACGGCTCTCTTCCCTCGCACGAGAACAAAAAGGTCATGAGAAGATATTCAATTTGGTGCTGGTCAGAGCTGGATGCTCCCAACTCTAGGATTCATTCTACCCGGGGAAAATACACCAGGCTCGGAACACCTCCATTAGGGTCTCCTGCAGGGCCCCATCCACACGCCACCCCCACCCCCACCATGCCAGACCACTGGGGACAGGCAGGACCACAGCGACAGGAAGCACTCGAGAGTTTCCCTGAACAAGCCTCAGAGAAAAGTAAACACGCACTGCCTATCCATCTCTGACACCTCGCAGGCTGTGTTCCTTTAAAACTGTAACAATGGAGGCACTGATTATATATTCAGAGGATGTGCTATATATCCAGGAAAAAATAATGATTAGACACTTGAGCCTTTTCTAATTCTGCAAATAATCAAGTAGTAGCAAGGTACACCGAGCTCAGTCCCAGCTCCAGGAGGAGGCAGAGACGGAAGGAAGGGATCCACCGGGCTCCCAGGGCCCAGGAGCTCACAGCAGGCCCGCCCAACCCCCCTTGGTCCAGGGGCTGAAATGTGCCCTGGACATACACACCTCTTTGTGCTTCTGCCCTCCAAGCCTGAAGCAGCACATGTCATGGGAAGGTCCTTCCAACAGTAGGACCCTGGTCCCTCCTCCACAGCCTCACCTATGGCCCCAGGCTCTGGGGCGGCTCTCAATGCCACTGATCAAGTAGACGGACCTTTTTTTGGGGGGTGAGGGGTAACCTTGTGCAGCACAAGCAGTAACTGGTTCAAGTGCCCTCAGTTTCTGCACTAGAAGCCCTCTAAAAAGAAAACAGTATCTTAGATTTTGGTTCAAAAGAACAGTTCATCACTAAAAGGATATTATTCTGAAAACCCAGGTGCCGGGAATAATTTTCTCTCCTCGACTCAGCTAGCTCCAGAAGTCAAGGTTTTTGTACAGTGGGCTTTCTTAAAGTGGGGCACTCCACTTCTCAGTGTGAAATGGTACAGTGCATGCCCTTCAGCGCCCTAAAATCCAGAGCCCCGAAAGCAATTCACAGAAAGGCTACAGGAGCTGTTCCATCCTTCTTTTTTTTTTTAACATTTTTTTAAACTATTTTTTTTTCTTATTCATTTTAGAGAGGAGAGGGAGAGACAGAGGGAGAGAGAGAGAGGAGAGACAGAGAGAGAGAAGGGGGGAGGAGCTGGAAGCATCAACTCCCATATGTGCCTTGACCAGGCAAGCCCAGGGTTTCAAACCGGCGACCTCAGCATTTCCAGGTCGATGCTTTATCCACTGCACCACCACAGGTCAGGCAGTTGTTCCATCCTTCTTGTCCCCACACCAGCTCCTTCTCCCAACATTCCTAGTGCAATAACCCACTCGGTCCCAAGGGAACCCTGGGGCCGCCCCTCCAGGCGAGACCAGGTCCCCAGGCTCAGCATGCCTTGCAACCAGGGGACCTGGCTACATCCAGTCCCGATACAGAGAGAGCCCCAGCAATGTGGAAACCCCAGGGACAAGGGACCCCCACCTCCGTTTCTTACAAGCACCCCCGGGGGGCTCTCTCACCAGCATTGTCTCAGAATTGTCTCCCTCTCTCTCCCGGTACGCCCACCTCACCTGCTGGAGTCACCAGGCCTAAGGCACAGGGGAAATTTCAATTCTCCACACCCGCCCCCAGTTTTTCATACCCACTTAGCTCCTGCCCTATCCCAGCCCTATTACTCTCTTAGGTAGCTGGGCTCCCCCAAGCCAAAAACCAACACCTGCCACGACCTTTCTTTCTCAAATATGAATCTGGTCCTACCACAGCTCCCACGCCTCCGGGCCTCCAGGTGGCCTTCTGTATGGGCTCAACTGTATCTTGGTTTGAAATGCAAATCTGCCCTGCCCGTGCCCCCAAACCACCTGTCCAGCCTCCTCTCCCACCCTCCAGCCCTGCCCCCGGGCTCATGTCCCACCTGCCTGTCCGTCCATCCATCTGGTCTCCACTCTCCCACCTCTGCCTCTGTCACGACAACCCCCCACCCACCATCCTGTGCTCACACCAGCTTCCCCCTCTACTCCCCTGAGGATGGGGGCTGTCTCCGTCCCAGCACAGCGCCTGACCCATGGCGGAGACCACCAATCCGTGAGCCGACCCTCCGGTGCCTGAATGGGTGAGTTACCAAGCACAGGTGCTATGCTAATAAGGCCAGGTCATGAGTTCCAATCTCCTCAGCTCCCTTGCCCTTCACTCAAAAAGGCCCGTTCAACGACCGGCCACTGGGCTGCTGGCCACAGGAGGGGCGGGGCCAGAGCGCATGGGCAGCTCAACACAGCCCGGTACCGGCGCAGGGAAAACCGTGCCAGTTCGCGCCCTGCTGAGAACGGCCCGGTCTGCCCTCTCCACGCACAAGGAAACGCGGGGGCGCTGGCCCATCGCTCAACATCCCCTAATGTTACTAAGCAGCGTGTTTAGCTGTTATTTCAATAAGCCTTATTAAGACCCAATTTTCTTGGGTCTTCTTTCAGGTTCTGCAGCATTAAAAGCCTCGCTGCTTAATTACATTAGGAGCACCTGTATATATTATGTGCAATAAATCAACTTTAATTTACCACCACACAAGGCTATTCATCTTCTCGGGGTTATTTATTGCTCAGTATTATTGGTGCTGAATTGTATCCTCTCCGTGGCGAGAAGGAACAGTTGGGGTAAGAAAAGCCGAAACGCTCCAGGATGCTCATCACACATGTACACAGCAAAAAAGGAAAGAAAAAGAAACATATAAGTGAATCTTGGCAATCTGCTCCTTGCTATTTTCCTAAAACACTCCCCAAACATTTTGATGTTTGCTTCTGCACACATGCACACACACACACACACCAGCTATCCACCGACACAGCACACCCTGCAGATCAGGCCTGCTGCTCTCTCAGCACCGTGAGAGCCGGGTGCGGGGCGCTGGCTCAGCCGGGGACAGGGAGCCCCGGGGGCCAGGCAGAACGTGCTCCCCTCACCCCGCTGCCACTGGTGCTGGCCCAGCCCAGGGACAACGCAGGCCGCACTGACCCACGGGCGGAGATGGGCAGTGTGCAGCCATCCGCACGCACCACGCCCTCCCAGGGCCCAAATCAGGCAACTCGGAGAAGGCAAACCGTTTTCCAGGAAATCCGAGGTGGTGAAGGACATTGCGACGACACTGGGGACCCTCACTCCTCGAGACTCTGATGACTGTTGCCAGTGAGGAGTCCCAGCGGTCTCTGTGAACCCCCCCGCCCGCATCGGCAGCTCCTGGGGTGTTAAACGGAGACTCCGGGGCTCCGGGGCTGAGACCCCAGTTCCAACGCGTCCAGGGGAGGGCATGCGACTTTTCTGCACAGTGAAGTGTGAGAACCCCTGTGGCGAAGCCTCGGGGCAGGGCTAGCCATGCATTCCAGGATGACATGACCCTAATAATCCCATACGAGTGACTTCCTTACCCCTCGCCAGGCCCCAGGCTCAGGCCTTTCCTCCGTTAACTCCTCACAACCACCCCAAGGAGGTGCTGTAACTCTCACCCCCTTTTATCGACGAGGAAACTGAAGAACAGAGAGATTAAATAACTCGCCCCAAGTCCCACCTTTATGCCTGGCGGGCAGCCTAGTGCTTGTATCTGTGCTCTCAACCACTAGGCTATACTACCCCTCCCAGCCCAGATTCCCCACACCCTCTCCAACTGGACAAGAAGCACCTTTTGTTCTAAATAAAAAGGAGGCAGAAATCACAGAGACATCACGGGCCCCCTTTCCCAGCCCATAAAGCCATCTGGTTCCCCCACGCTCAATAGCTAAAGCTACTGCTTGGCAACTCGCTGGCCAACACCCAGGTCTTGCCTCTGAGCTTCCCACCAATCAGTTCGCGAGCTTCTCCCTCACTCGCTAACCGAGAGCTGGAAAGCAGGATCGCGGGACACTCTGCCGACCAGATGCCTTCCTCCAGCATGGCAGCCAAACCATTGGGAACTAAACTAACATCGTGAAGTACTTCCCAGCCCTCCTCCTTCTCACCAAGGGAGCTATGATGGATTTTATGGCGCACAACTGACTTTTTTACAAGCACAGCAGCAACATCCAACTTCCATTTGATAGTTTGCCTTTAATCAGGGCCTAGAAAAGCCCGGCCCGCCCATCTCACCAGAAGGGCTGCTTCAAGGCTCATCTTACAGACGGCAGAGGAAGAATAAAGAGAAGACGGTAGCCGAGTCCTGGAGAGCAAAACGGGTTTTTTAAATGAATTCATTTCAAATAAAAGTCCATTTCGTGCATGCAGAGGAGCCCATTCACGGAAGCAAAGGATGTCAGGGCAGATCAAACGTGTGAGCTTGTAACCCAACTCCTAAAGCCCCAAACACGGAACCACAGAGGGCCCCGGGGCACAAAGTCACACTGCCAAAAGCAGCAGGCCCCCCATGAAGAGCCCCACAGAGAGGCTGGCCTGGGAAAACGGCCCTCACCTTGCCCTTTCACTGGACCACACAAAGGACTGTCAGGGGCCAGGGCCAGGACAGGTGACTTCTCTGGTTGCCTTCCTGCTCTTAGCTCCCATGAATATTTCATGATCCAGGGTCCCACCCACACAGACCAGAGCCTCAGAACATACACAGACCTTTACCCACCTTCCTGTAGGAAGCCCCCTGCGGACTAGACCAGGGATTCTCAACCAGGGGCAACTGTGCCCCCAGGAGACCTATGGCATGACATCTGGGGACATTTTTATTTGTCACAATTGGGGAGTGGTGCCATTGGCATCTAATGGTAGAGATCAGGGGTGCTGTTAAGTCACTTACAATACACACAATGCATGCCCCCTGCCCCACCACCTCCTCACCCCCAGCCCCCACTCCAGCAGCAAAGAATTTTCCTGCCCAAAATGTCAACAGTGCCAAGGTTTCGAAAGCCTGGGCTAAGGCACTGAGAGTAATTAACATTCACCCTCACACAGTCTTCCCACAGCCTCCGTTCCCATAACCACCCTCTCCCACCATCCCCCTAAATCAAGCAAGAATGAGCAACATAACCGAAGCGATCTACGACCTGGAAGCTCAGGTCCAGCCTCTGCTGAGAGCTGAGGGTCTACCAGGGGTCCCCAAACTTTTTACACAGGGGGCCAGTTCACTGTCCCTCAGACCGTTGGAGGGCCGCCACGTACAGTGCTCCTCTCACTGACCACCAATGAAAGAGGTGCCCCTTCCAGAAGTGCAGGGGGGGGGGGTGCCGATAAATGGCCTCAGGGGCCACATGCGGCCCGTGGGCTGTAGTTTGGGGACGCCTGGTGCTGATCAGAACCACGTTCCTCATCTCTGGCGCCAGGTGCCCTCACTCAGGGGCCCGAGAAAAGGAGGCTGACCCACAAGAAGCCAGGACTCTGTCCCCAGAATGACCCAGAGGCTAACCCTCAATGTGACAGACCCCTCAGGGGTGGGGAGAGGGTAGATTCTGCAAAGAAGAAAGGAGGACAACACTAACCTTCTAGGGCCTGGAGCCTAAACAGCACACTGTGGCCCCTTGATCCAAATCAGCAGAATTAACAGACTGGTACGAGGTCTAGTGATGGCACAACCTCCTCTCTGTGGCAGCAGCTGGATCCAGCCCGGCTGAATAACCGGGGCTGAGTAAGCACCTACTGGAGCCAGGCATTGTGCCCAGTGCCAGGCAAGTCTTACTATCTTCATTTTATAGTCGAGGCTCAGAGAGGTTATGTCACTTGGCCAGGTCACACAGCCAGGATTCAACCCCAGCGCTGTCCTTAAGAACCAGCCTTATCTACCATACCTCACTGCCTCTCTTTTCCCAAACAGCCCGCCACATAGGGACAGAAGCCCCAAATCCGCCAAGGCTTCTCCTGTTGCTCTGGGCGCCACCTGGACCAGCTCGCCTGCATCTACCCTGCTGCTATCTTCAGAAGGGGGTCTGCCTTGTCTACAGGGTCCCTTTAGGAAGGAGGATGGCTGAGCACAAGCCTCACTCGTTCACACAAGGCACCGTAAGCAGGTGCCCTGACCTGCTACAGAGCAGGGGGAGCCCAGGACTGGTTCCACTCACAACCCACTGAGACCCACCTCCTGCCTCCTCCTAGGCAGCGCCTGGGGGCGGGACCCACTGACTGCTAGCAACTTACAGAAGGAGGGCTAGGTGCTCTGCTGGCCGCATATGCAACTGGAAGGTTTCAACGAGGCTGGAAAAGGGCGCTTTCCAATGCCCCAGTGACCAGCAGAAGGGCTGAGAAGCACCAAACTAAAGCCCCAGTGCCCAGTCCCTGGTGTGTCTGGATGCCCAAAGCAAAGCAGAACATCAGACACAAAACACAAACCAACAACTATGTGCGGTCAACCAAGTCCAGGAGAACCAACACTCGAGGCCTTGGGGCCGAGGAGCCGTGTCCTGACTGTGATGTATATATACGTCTATACACTGGGGACGGTCCCTAGCACGCTCTCCTGTCCTCGTCACACACGGTCCCCAAACCTGGCCTCAAGCAATCTGTGGAAGCTAACAGATCACACAGAACCAAACTCAGGTACAAGGAGGCCTCTGAACTCACCGGCCTGTGAGCACTCGGCGGGGGCCACCTGCAGGGCTGGGTCTTCACTGAGGGATGCAGTCTGGTGCCCCCTTTTCTCAGGGCTGCGTTAATTTCCCACACTAACATTGCAAAGAGGCATTCTTGGGCTCCTCCTGAGGCCCCTGGGAAGGGTCTTATTATGAGGCTTGGCCAAAAAGAAAGAAAAGAAAGGGCTTTTGGAGACCACTTACTGACAGAGTCCTATAGAGACCATGAATGTGGAGTGAATGGGGTTGGTTTGTTTTTTGTGGGGTTTCTTTTTTTTTTTCAATTTCCAATGCCAAGAGAAATGTTACTTCAAACTCTCTGCCATTTCTGTCGGGGGCAGTCCCCCTCTGGGCCTCCGCTTTGTTCCTGGGCCCGCTGTGTGCCCTGAGCATTACATCCTAACCTGCACGACCCCCGCACTCCCTAATAAACCCAGCCCCACCGTGGCACGTTAATGAGAGCCCGGACGCACCTCCATCCCCATGCGGCCTGCGCTCTGCTAGAACACACCTTCCCTAATTTTGTTTGTTCACTCAAGAAAGGGGGGGGGGCAGGTTTACTGGGAGGTCACTTTGCCTTAGGAAAGGTACAAATTAAGTTGAGGCCCACACGGTTGGCTGGGGAATACACTCTCCAGCAGACAAGCGACCTTGGGCAAGGTCGCTGGCAACCCCTTGTTCACGGAGTCCGGATGCGGCAGCGTGCTCACCTCTGAGAATCACAGCTAGCAACTGTGGCACGCCAGACTCTTTTATTGGGCACCTCTTAAACACTCCAGAAATCCACCCAGTTCCTTGCAGAAGAGCGGAAAACAAAAGTGCTCTCAGCAGGAGGGGGAAGCCAGGACTCATTAGGAGCAATTAGTGGATCAATGATTCTCAGGGACACTGATTTAGGCCAGCAGTTCTTATTAGCGACCCTTGAGGAAAAAAAAATAACAAAAAAACCGCTAAAGCACACAGCTTCCAGGGGAGGGGGAAAATCACCAGTCCCCACCTTCAGGGTTACCCCCTCAAACACATAAAACCCGTGCTCAAGCTAAAAAACAATCTATTTGATCCATTTGTGAGTTGTTTCCTTAATTCCCCCCCTAAAAAAAAGAAACTACAGCCACCAGTTGGCTCACATGAAATCACTCTCTCCAAATCCAGGAACCGGACAAAGAGTTGTTATCCATCAAAACAAAGAGGAGAAAGGGGAGAAGGGAGGCCGACCCAGCAGGAGGGGAGGCTAGGTGGCCAGCGTGAAGGCCAGCACCCTCTCCTGCTCCTCGTCGGGAAGGTACGGAGAGAAGACAGAGCGGGTCCCACTGCCAGGCATGCACGGAGGATGAAAAGGTATCGATTCATGTGACAAAAAGTCTCCTCTGGTATTTTCCTTCTTACTGTAACCCCTCATCCATCCAAACACCTGTCCAGGAAGTCAGAACGACAAGACGACACAGCACCAGGAGCCCCGCTAACGGATGGGCCACGAGCAAACAAAACATTGCTAAAATATAATGATGCTTGCTGGGCCCCTTTTACTCAGAAATTCTCAGGAATAACTCTTTGGGGAGATGTTCCTGTAACTGCTGTTAAACGTTCGGTCTAGACCGCAGAAATCAGAACGACTAAGCACACAAGCTTCCCAGGCACAACCGTGCGTGCCCGGATGGTCCACAAAGGACTCAATGTGAAGGATGCTACCAGCAACCAGCTACGCAAACGTCCCCCGGGCCCCCAACCACAGTCCTCAAAAGTGTCATACCCACCCCCTAATCTTCATTTTCTTCCCAATTTTCAAGCCCCAGGAGAAACCCTCAGAGAATGGGGGTCACGTGAAAAGACAGACATGCACACTGGCCCCCCAAACAGCCTTTTCCACGTCCGCTGCAAACCTCTGCAGTTGTTCATCTGTTCGGTTTCCTTTGGTTTTAGCCCGTCTGCTAATCTATTTACTCGAAGCAGTTGGAAGAAGACAGCAAAAGAAAACAAAAACAAAGGCTTTCTCCCTAGGAGGGTTGAAAAGAACGGGTGTCCTTGAACTCAAACAACTCTCCCTCCCCTTGATACACCTCCCCCGGAAGTCTGCTGCTCCCTAAGCGTGGAAAGAGAGCATGGGGAGGCCCTCCAGCAGCGCTCGGTGCTTGGCTCCGACAACCGGGTTGGGGGGCCCTTATCTGAAACGGGGAGTCCCAGCTGAGGGATGTGAGCCATTTTTCAAAAGCTGAAAAGAAAGTTCTGAGACAGGAAAGCTAATCTATGCACAGAATCCTCCCTTTCTCCTCCAAGGTTTCTAGAAAAGGGAGAGGGTTAAGGCAAAAGCAAATCCAGCCCTGGCCCTGGCCGGTTGGCTCAGTGGTAGAGCGTCGGCCTGGCGTGCAGAAGTCCCGGGTTCAATTCCCGGCCAGGGCACACAGGAGAAGCGCCCATCTGCTTCTCCACCCCTCCCCCTCTCCTTCCTCTCTGTCTCTCTCTTCCCCTCCCGCAGCCAAGGCTCCATTGGAGCAAAGATGGCCCAGGCGCTGGGGATGGCTCCTTGACCTCTGCCCCAGGCACTAGAGTGGCTCTGATCGCAACAGAGCGACGCCCCGGAGGGGCAGAGCATTGCCCCCTGGTGGGCAGAGCGTCGCCCCCTGGTGGGGGTGCCCGGTGGATCCCGGTCGGGCGGCATGCGGGAGTCTGTCTGACTGTCTCTCCCCGTTCCCAGCTTCAGAAAAATACAAAAAAAAGCAAATCCAGCCCTGATCAGTTGGCTCAGCAGTAGAGCGTTGGCCCTGCATGTGGAAGTCTCAGGTTCGATTCCCGGCCAGGGCACACAGGAGAAGTGCCCATCTGCTTCTCCACCCTTCCCCCTCTCTTTCCTCTCTATCTCTCACTTCTCCTGCAGCCGAGACTCCATTGGAGCAAATTGGCCCCAGGCACTGAGGACAGCTCCATGGCCTCCGCCCAAGGCACTAGAGTGGCTCCGGCAGCAACAGAGAGACGCCCCAGATACTCAGATGGGCAGAGCATCACCCTCTGGTGGGCATGCCGGGTGGATACCTGTTAGGCGCATGAGGGAGTGTGACTGCCTCCCCACTTCTAACTTCGGAAAAATACCAAAAAAAAGCAAATCCAAGAAATGTCACTGCTCTCAGCTCAGTAGCTTCAATAAATGGTTACCAACTTGCCTCCAGAGGCAAAAAAAAAAAAAAAAAAAAAGGCAGTTTTAATTCCAGCTGACTGAGGACAAGGGAAAAAGCCAACTTAACCTCCTTTCTCCTGTCTGCCCAAGACTTAGGTCTACTGCCCCACCCTGGGGGGAGGGGGGAGAGAAGGTGGCATCCTTAAGCCCCAAACTTCCTATCAATACAGTGACAAAAACAGACAAAAGACTACATTAGGATAAACAGGAATCCCAAGCTTAAACTTGCTCCTTCTCAATAACTGTCTTTGACAGTATTTCATCTAAATGCTTTCTTTAAAAAGCGGGGCCAGAGTGTTTCATGAGTACCTACAGTGACACCACCCCAGCCCATCTCCCCTGCCCCAGCAGCGTTCTCAAAAATCCCTTTCCAGATTTCAAAGCCAGATGTGGCTGCACAGAGTCTACAAACTTCTCAGGAGAGAAACACACACACCCAGAACACATACAGGGGGCACACAGGTTTGCTTTTTGTTTGGAGAGACCAACGCTGTGAGTTCCCGGCCAGCAGCTGCACTGCACACGTTGGGGGGTGGGGTGGGGGGCAGACCACAGCCACAAACGGGAGCCTTCAGGACAGTTGAAACGAGGCCACCGTGGCACCTCTGAACCCTGGCGTCACCCGGACAACCACACAGGCCGACCGGGCACTCTCATGCAAGAAAAGAGTGTGACGGATGAATAAAAACCAACGCCCCAACCTTGCTCAACTCCACCGGCCCTCTTCTAGAATTGAAAAGGAAAAGGGACTCTCGGGCCTGGCCGCGCTGACCCCACAGCACTGAGCCCTGGGCTTCCCCGAGGAGAGCCTCCCGCAACAACGCGCTTCCGGCTCCTGCGGTCGGTCGGCTGTCTTTGTTGGCACCACGTCCCTTTAAAGATTGTTTACAAATAGAGAGCGATCGATATTTCTCAACCCGGGGGTATCCTGGATGGAAACCCGGGCCTGCCGGCACAACGTGAAGCTGCCCGCACGTCCCCACCAACCTGCCCCCTCCGCTGAGCCTGAGCCCGGCTGGCCCCTGGACCCCGGGAAAGCACCCCACGCCCATGCTTCCGGGGTGACCACGTGGGTCCCCCATCCTGTTCTCCTTTTAAATATCCTCCACCAGTTTTGCTGACGCTGGAGCCACATCTCTCCCCACACTCTCTGAGGGCCAGGATTTAGAGTTTTGTTGTTGTGTGTTGCCGTCTCAGACTTTTATTTTATTTATTTGGGGAGTGGGTTGTTTGGGGGGAACCTGGCAGAACCTCTTTCTATCTTCCTTTCTTTTGTATCTAAATATATTTTCGTATGCTCTTTAAGTGGCTTAGGGCTTGGCATCCATCTCAAACACATCTATAATGGATCAGGAGCCAAAATCTGCTTCTGATTATCGCAGACAAATCAAGCCCCCTGAAGTGCGGGGGCGGAGGGGGGAGGAAAAGATATGGGCTCTTGAAAGGGTCAGGGACAGAAACCGACTCCTGGGGTCTGCCCACAGAGGAAGCACTTCAGCCCAGGGGGCTGCTGTTACTAGCCAACCCCCCTCAGCCTTGGCTTATAAACTTCCCCACCACTCACTCCAGCGAGTTTATGGGTGGCGAGTCCACACCTAGCGAAACGGTGCTTTCTTGAGACCCCTGCAAGTTTGAAAGGGGCACCCCAGCCCCCTCTCCCACCAAACGGGGCAAGCCCCACACAGAGAACACAGCTGCAGGAAGATGAAAAACATCTTAGTGTTTAAAGAGTAACAGAGGGTTGCTGGACATGGGCAATTTCAAATTAAATACAACTCCCGTCACAGCTGTTTGCAGTTAAAGGTGAACACGTTGTTTTAAAAGCAAGCTCATTCTGCCAGAGGGCTGCCTTCCACTGGGGGACCCAGATGCCGCCTCAATTATTAAAACTTTAAAGGCCGGCCACCCAACTGCCCAGCATGGCAAGCCTCTTCCTTAGACGTATTTTCCGGGAGGAGGGGAGCAGGGGGGGTCTTGCCCTCTTCCTCCCTCCACAGAATGTAAGTCACAGCTTCAGAGAAGGTGCGTAACATCTTGTTGCTGAAGTAAAAGACTCCATTATAAAACCTTTGGAAGGATTCTAAGGAACATCTACCTACTGTGACACCGACCGTATGCAAAACCAGAGACACGCTAAAATATTTCCCCTTTCCCCACCCCCGACCTCCTCCACCCCCGCAAACAGGAGAGCCGAGGGGGCGGCCGGGACATGGGGGAGACGCTGTTACAAAGCTTCGATTCTGAGAGCTGGACACTCATCGGACAGAAAGCCACGTCCTCCAGTCCCGAGAGACAGGCCCGGCCACCCACACTCTCCTTATCACCTGGGCAGGAATGATGGCTCAGGGGCCAGAGCTAATTTTAGTACCAGATTTACTATGCGGCAGGAGGGCAGTTCTGCAAGCCTGTCCCGTCTGTGCAGAAGCAAACTGACTTCAGGATGGCGCCTCAGAGGAGCCGCAAGACTAACAGATAGAAACTTCTAGACTCCTGAGAGCCGCAGTCCTTGGAAAAAAACAGGGGACTGGCTGTCCCGGCGGCTCGCCCTTTCAGAGTGCTTTCGGGGCGTTTCTAGGCACTCCCTCTGCCCACGAGACCACTGCACACCTCACGGGGGGTGTCTGAAACGAACCCCGGTCACCTCGAGCAAAAAAGACATTGAAACCCAAGGTCACAAAGCAAGGGACACCACCAACATAGCCTGAAACCGAGTCCAGGAGCGGCAACTTCCAGTCTCCCCTGCTTGGGCGTCAAAGGAAGTAAAGCCGGAGATGCCGAAGCAGGGGACACGTGCTCGGTGCTGGTGTTCTTGGTGAGCCACTTCGCTCGGGCTCTGCCAACGTCTGGACCGTCCAGACCGGAGACACGTTTCCAGGCTGTTTGAGCTGGCTCAGGCTTCCCCGGCTCTGGCTCTGGGCATCCTTCCGTCCACGGCTGGCCCAGGTTTCTCTGGAGTCATCCCCCGGAGCAGGGCTGTCCCTGGTCCTTCCGTCCACGGCTGGCCCGGGTTTCTCTGGAGACATCCCCCGGAGCAGGGCCGTCCCTGGTCCTTCCGTCCACGGTGGCCCCGGTTTCTCTGGGAAACATCCCCTGGAGCAGGGCCGTCCCTGGTCCTTCCGTCCACGGCTGGCCCGGGTTTCTCTGGGGACATCCCCCGGAGCGGGGCCGTCCCTGGTCCTTCCGTCCACGGCTGGCCCGGGTTTCTCTGGAGACATCCCCCGGAGCAGGGCCGTCCCTGGGCGGCTCCGGCAGCGGTCAGTCAGCCCGAATGCTCCAGTCCAGAAGGTCCTTTTCACACGAAGGGCCTCATTGAGGTAGAGAGGCTTGGCTCTGAGGTGCGCACCTTGCACCCCTGAAAAAGGCCCGCAGGCCTCTGCTGAGCGCCCTGGGACTGAAACACAGTCTGTTGGAAAACAAGGCTCTTGAAAGCACTTTCTGGAAGGTGAGATCCTAGCTTGGGTTCGGCTCAAAGGAAGAGCTAAACGGGGTGGGCTGGAACGGAATCAGCCCCCCCGAGAACCCAGCAGTAGAGAGAGAGCAGCTCGACTAGGCTTCTGGGAGGGGCTGGCAGAGGAAACGCAGAGGAACACCTGGATTGCAAAGACAGGACAATTCACTTGCATCGTTTTCTGCCTTTGGAGTTGGGTAGGAAGTATCATTACCAACCCACCAGACAAAAGGAAGAGGCCCAGGTGGGCTTCGATTGGTGGGGGTGGCACTGCAGGTAGCCAGAATATACACGCCTCGTTCACTGCTCTCTATGTAAGATCCGCTCTTTCATGGGCCACTGTGGCCTTCAGTGCTCTGGATGGATGGGACAGGTTCCCGCTGGACCACAAAGGACTAGGCCTCGTCACACGTTTCCGTGGACCGAGCACACACAGACGAGCTAGCACCAAGCCCCAGGACACTCTCACACACCCCCTGTGACACTGGCAAGACCGCTTCTGGGGGGAGGTGACACTGCAGTCCTGCCCCCACCTCACTGGTCACAGGTGGTAACAAGTCTAGGTGGGCCCCTCCCCATGGGCCCCTGGCCTGAGCCAAACTCATACAAGGACCCCTGGCTTGAACATGCTCTTCCCCCCAACAGCCATCTGCCCAGGCCACCTCTACCTAAAACTCATTAATGGCTCCCAGTGACCTAAATCTATGGTCCCCAAAGCAGGGTTTGGGAGGGGAAAAACAAACTAGAATTTTTATTTGTGTTTAGGTTTTTTTTTTCATCCTTTTTTATTTTTCATTATTTGTCTATGATTTAGAACAGGGGTCCCCAAACTACAGCCCGCGGGCCGCATGCGGCCCCCTGAGGCCATTTGTCCGGCCCCCGCCGCACTTCCGGAAGGGGCACCTCTTTCATTGGTGATCAGGGAGAGGAGCATAGTTCCCATTGAAATACTGGTCAGTTTGTTGATTTAAATTTACTTGTTCTTGATTTTAAATATTGTATTTATTCCCGTTTTGTTTTTTAACTTTAAAATAAGATATGTGCAGTGTGCATAAGGATTTTTGTTCATAGTTTTTTTTATAGTCCGCCCCTCCAACTGTCTGAGGGACAGTGAACTGGCCCCCTGTGTAAAAAGTTTGGAGACCCCTAATTTAGAGGGTACATAATGTTTTAGCACAGTAGTGTGTCACTTATAAACAAGTAAGTCTACAAGTACACACTCCCAGAATAGTTTGCCCATAGGGATACTTCACTAAAACTGTGCAGACTTCCAGCCAAAGGGGTAACTTCATCCCCCTCAGCCAAGCTCATCCCAAAGTGTGAGCTGGGGGCTATGTCCACAAAGAGGACAAGCCAAGCTTGCCTGTCCCTTGAATACTCCCACTCAGCTGACCAGATCACCACACTGCTGCTCCAATTTGCAAACACCTCAAACCCATCCACAGGTCTCTGGTGATCCTTTACCGATCCCCCCACATCTTCCTGGGGCTCCTACAAGTTGTTTTCCACATGGACTGTCAGATGATCTTTTCCAAACCAAAACTGATCATTTCCCATCCTTCTTAAACCCATAAGTGGGTTCCTTGACCCTCTCAGGGCAAGATAAACGCAGGGCCCAGCCACGCCTGCCTCCTCCCGGCCCTCTGCACTCCAGAACACAGAAAGCGCCTGGATCCTCCATCCCAAGTTTACACCTATGTTCACCTTTCAAGCTCAGCCTCCACGGACTTCTCCAGGAAGCCTTCCCAAAACCCCACAGGAGACCTGGTTTCCCTGTGAGGTGATGTGATGCTCCCTGAAACAGCCTATGCAACTTTGTAGCATGTATGGGAACAATTCTGCAACAATGGGTCCCACACCAAGTTGCTTCATGAACAGGTCCATCCATCGCCAGTGCAAACCCAGGAACCGCATGGCCCTCATCACAGCTGCACCCCCTCTTCCAGCTTCGGGCCTGGCTGAGGATTGAAGCCCCAGAAATTTGCTGTGTGATGAGCCGATCAATCAATCTCTCGCCCCACCCTCCTCTGTGCTGATAGGCCAGCCCATGAGGAACAAGTTGCCACACCCCCAAGAGCCATGCTGCCTAACTGCTCGCTCCCACCGTTCCTTTGACTTGGAGGCTCTCCCCTCTCAAGATTCGAGCTCATGGAAGGCCTCCCCCGTGAGCCCTGCCCTACCTGTCCCCTCCTGTGTCCCACTGGGCATGGTACAGACAAGCACGGCCACTGCCCCCGCATGGCACACTGCCTTGTTCATACACCAGTCTCCTCGTCAGCCTGGGAGCAGCCAGAGGGCGGGGCCAAGTCTGCATCTTTGTCTCTATAGGGCCCGAGAGCCGCCTAAGCGACTTTGTCCAATGCGTGGCCTGCTTGGGCTCATTTGCATATACGTATCCCCTTTCTTCCTGAAGATGCTTTATTCCATACTTCCTCTAAGGGAATAACAGTTAATAGTAGAATATTATCACCGCCCAGGGCTTTTCCCACCCACAACACCCTATCAGGCCTGCCCCTCAAAAAGAGACCAAGATGGAGCCAAGTGGCCACATGAGGCCAGGGCCCACAGCTCTACCTCGGCAGTGGCCAAAAGGGGCAAGTACCTGCCCCCAACTCAGACATTCCTGCTACATGAGAAGCAGGTCCTAGGGCCGACTTAAAACCATCTCACCGAGGAGGCGAGGACGGTGGGAGAGGAGGCAACCAAAACACAGAGCTCTGTCTGCCAAACATCCTTAAGAACATTCCGAAACGCGAAGGCCTTTGATCAGCCGGCCTCAGTCAGGCAAGGCTTCTGAATTGCAGATAGTACCAGGCACAGGTTTCCAAGAACTGATGTGGGTCTCTACACCGCATGGTGAGTGGATCTCCTCCTCTCCCTCCTTCCCTTCTCCTGCTGCAAAGTGGCTAAGATGTCACGCAAAGGGAGACCCAGTCCCTATCCCCATGACGTTGTCTGGTACCAGGGACGTTGCAGCCCCCAGCTCGGAAATGCCGGCAGGCCCACCCCAGACCTCTCTCTGCTCTGCAAGGCCCACCCGGCAGCCAGGGCACACCCCCAAAGTGACACTGAGCCCCTCTGGCCACAGAGCCGGTCACCACTCCATCATCTAAGCTCCAGACCAGGCATCAGGCAGGCCCTACCTTCTCGGCCACCTATCTCTCCCTGTAGGAAGCTCTGCCCAACTCAGAAAGCCAATCTGTGCAGCTCAAATATTTTCTTGATGAGGCCCAGGCTTCACCACACTTTGACTGTTTCAGGAACCTTCTTCGGTCAGGACACTATGCAGCTGGTAACAGTAAAAACAGCTCACACATATACAGTGCAAAACACCCCCAGAAACAGTGCTAACTCTCTATGAACACTGCTGCATGTAATCCCACAATGCCCCTGTATGGTTAATACTTGTATTATATTATCCCACTTCACAGATGGGGAAATTGAGGACTAGCAAAGTTAAGTGACCTTCCTGAGGTCACCCAGCGAGGTATTAGGCCAGAAACAAAACTCTAAGACTGCCTGCCTTCTAAGCCTATTGTCTTAATCCCTACACAGTGCTACTTCCCACCGCTTACTCCTCAGTCTACAGAAAGGGAAACTGAGGCAAGAAGCCACGAGGCCGCTGGCCTGAGTTCACATTCTGCTACTCAGCACCAGGCTGAGAGCTGGAAGCCAGGTCTCTTCTCCTGTGCCCGGAGCATTCACACCCACAGGCAGCCACCCTCCCTCCTACCCCACCCCCCTGTCAAACACACCAACCCAAACCCAGAGGCCAGAGACAGGTCCTCACTGTGATGGAAGCTCAGGACAGCAGGCCACATCCTCTCGGGGGCTCCTGCCTCCTACCTGTGCCGTGGACCTCACTGGCTCCTCATCCTTCCTGCCACCCGCCCCCAAAGGTCTGCGTCAGGCTTGCACTCAAGGACCCGGAGCCTCAGCACAAAATGAAGTGTCTCCCTGTGACCTGCACTTCTTGGGGACTCGCCTCAGAGAAAACGGAAGCGTCACCCAGTTCGGAAACCAAGGAAGAAAACTTGCCCCTTTTAGGAAGCTGAAGAAAGAAATGACTTTCAGGTACACAGGGAGAAACTGAGGCAAAGAGCAGCGACAGCAAGCTGGTCAAGGCCCCACACTGCTGGGGGGGGGAGGATGGAGGGAGAACTTCCTCAGAACCCAGACGGCCCTGCCCTCTCGTCCCGCTCCCGTCTGGGGAGCTAGGAGAAGGGGACGGCCCTGCCCTCTCGTCCCGCTCCCGTCTGGGCAGCTAGGAGAAGGGGCTCCGTATCTTTAGGAGTCCAGCCGCATCTCTTTCTCTCTCTCTATTTTGTTCCTTTGGCTTTTAAATCCAGAAACTTCCACAGACACATACACACAGAGAAGCAGGCTAAGGCAAAAAGGAGCCATATTTGTCACCACAGTGGAAGCTCCCTCATCAGCTACCGAGGTCGAAACCAGCTCCTAATTAATATTAACCCTCCAAATCAGAGTCATGCTCAGGAAACCTGGGTTGAAGAGACACAGGACGGGAGGGGACTTGCCAATTTTCTTTTTACTTCATCTGGAAAATTAAGAGCACCGCTAATTTGAACGAGAAATCATCAAGGAAAGTAATCAGAACTCGGCACGGCCCAGAACGTGGCGGACTTGGCCGTGGAGCCTGCCACTTCCGTGCGCGGAAATTAAAATGACTGTGGCAAGAATAGCAATGATGGCGTGGGTCTGTCCCTCCTCCCTCACCCTGAGGACACACAAAAACCCTTACAGAAGACCCTGATGGCGATCGGACAAGGTGCCCTCCGAAATTATCTGTTCGAATAAACCAGCAGAAAGCTGGGCAAGATTCCACCTCAGTCCTACATGTGAGGGTGTCCCCCCTCTCCCCCAGACCCCTCACCTCAAAGGACCCCAGAGGGGCAGTGAACGTGGGCACGGAAGGGGGAGGGGCGCCCGGAGACCCTGCACTCCAAACACAACACGTATTTGCTGTTTCTGCATTAATTACAATAAACTGCTTCATAGCCTAGCGATCACTTAATGGAGCAGCAAATAGGGCTTCTTCCCTATAATTAGTCAATGTAATCTACTATTTCCCTCCTCCCGGCCACCCCTTCCCAGCCCCTCCGCACCACCATTTTTACACATGCCCCAACCCCTTCCCAGGATCCACTTATAATCCCAATCTTGGTCCACAGTCCCCGCACCACCTGGTGAACTCCGTGAGGCAGAGGGGACTAATGCGGAAGTGGACGGGAAGGTACAGACAGCCGCAGGTGTGCGATGGTGTCGGGAGGCTTTCCCAGGCCGACGGTGGATCTGAGGGTCGGGGATCGACCAGGCCTACAGCTGGACTGTGGGCACAACCTGGAGCTCCGACGAACTTGTCCCACTCACACGATCGGGCTCACAGGGCTGTAGTTCCAAACCTAACGTTCTGCGTCCCCAGGGAAAAGGCTCTGTGGTCCCAGCATTCTCCCTCCCTCCTGACTGGGAACCTCATTTCCTCCCTCTAAGCAGCTCCCAAACCTCTCCCCCCGCCCAGCCCTGCACCTCCAGCACCAAGTGTCACAGGCACAACCCCACCTTCAAAGGCACGTGGACACCATCTGCGGTTCCTGGCTACATAAAAGTATTTCTCTACCTTTGAAAATACGGGTTTTGTGAAATGAAGCCCCTAAAACAGCCTTAATGCATGTAGATTAAGGATAACAACACCCCTTCTCATGGTCTGCTTTTCTCTACTCCTCCATCTAAGGACTTGTTAGCTAACTGCAGACATCCTTATCTCCAGCCAGAGAAAAAGACTGCATCTTTCTCATTTTCCAGATACAAAAAAAAAAAAAAAAAATCCCAAACTCACAACTCTATTATCCCCATTTTTTAGGTGTAGAATCGAAGCTCAGAAAGGCTTTAACAGCTTCCTAAAGTCACAGAGGAAGCACCAAGATTCAGATGAGGTCCCTCTGAGCCCAGGCTGCGCTCCTGTCCTACCACACACTCCACCGGCTACAGCGTCCTCACGGGGCTGAATGCGGGGCTGAATTACACAGCAATTCCACCTGTCGTATCTAGTCACACACCCACACACTGTGTGGTGTGTACATATACTCTTTGTATTGCTCAATACATAAGAAAAAATAGAAAGAGAGAGGAGCAGATTCCAGCACTAAAAATTCTCCGACCACCGAGGAAGGCAGGCAGACAGCCTTCGGCCACATTAGCATCAGAGGTCCCTCTTCCTAACACTGTATTTCCTAACAATACTACAGCTCACACACACCCCACTCTTCCTGTGTGCCAGACATCCTTCTGGCATTTTATATGTCAATTCCTGTAACACTCCCCCCACAGCAAATCCACGAAGGAGATACTATTATCATCTCCATTTTGCAGATGACAAAACTGAGGCACAGAATCCTTAGGTAACTACTCAAGGCCACACGGCTGGTAAGTGGCAGGGCAAGGATTTACCCTGAGACCGCCCGGTTCCAGAGCCCCTGCTCCACCACTGAGTCATCCCACCTCAATGGAAAGTAAGAAAATATGATAAAGTCAATGATTAAATGCAAGCGAGGGGATGGGGTGGGATCGGGCCTACATTTGGAACTTCTTTTCCCATTTACAGCGACTCATTCACAAGCTGGTTTCAGGACTTCTCTGTCGCGAACAATTGTTCAATTCAAGCTCTCTTGTCAATATGTGAGCCGAGGGCCCACAAGGCCCAGAGAGCTGGTCTCCAGGCAGCTTTTAAAGCCCCTGCTCTGAGAGAGATGTCTGAGGCTGCTCGAGTTCAAACCCACAAAGCACTTCCCCGACACCTGGGGTATCGTCTGGATGCCCTGAAAAATGGTCATTTCCCATTAACACAGCCAGTCCTCCTCCTGAGATGCCCAGGGGGTCGGCTCATCCTCTCTCCCTCATCTCTTGACAGCCTGGGGAAGAACTCGGGCACCGGTCTCCACGGCCCCTTCTGCTCTAACCCACTGGGGTCGTGCTGGAAAGGGGCAGCCGGGAGAGCTAGTGCTGTGCACGCACACGCTTTGCAAACAGGATGATGTGGTGATAACGGCAGGCCCAACATGCTAACGTGGCAGCGTGCCAAGCACACGCCGCCCGGGCAGGACTTGTGCTCAAAAGGACTTTAATTGAATTCTTTCAGCAAGTGCAGCAGAAAAATTCATAATGAGCTCCCCCCCAACCATGTCAGTCAGTACTACAGTTGTGTGGGTCCAATGAAAAATCACTCTGAACAGGGACATGGGACGTGGACAGACCTGAACAAACTGCACAGCAGGAGGAAACGATGATCAAACTCACGGCTCTTTCTTTTCAGAGCAACCGAGTCTGTGTACTACCCCTATGGGTACAGGAAAACAAGGTCTGAGCCTGGCTCCCTCGTGAAAAATGCAAAATTTGTATAATTAAAATTATACTTGTGAAACTCAAACACACTTTAATTTCCTAAGGGCCCCCTCATCAAGTCAGAAGTTCCTACTAAAACCAATTATCTGCTTTAAAAACAGAGGAAGAAACATATCCATGGAGCAGTCTGTGGAGGTCCACAGCCCAGTTTTCCCTAAGTTCAAGCATCCTTTTTTCCCCAGGCGGAAAAGACGGTGAACCCACTGGTTGGTTTTTAAGTGTTACGTGTGTACGTTGAAACATTTTTGTTTGTTTGTTTGCCTTTAGCTACAAAAATGACAAGTTTGAGAGCTCTCCCAGAGGGGACTGAGTTGAAAAGGATTAATATATATATATTAATATATATATATATATATATATATATACCTCAATAAACACACACTGTATTTCTACCACCTATCTCACTCCACGTCCCATCTACATTTTGTCTTAGGATCTCACAGCAGTTTTTAAACACTTGTCCATTACTGTTTTAAATGCTCACTCCAACGCCATTATGAAAAACAACAAAGAGACCAGCCTCGTTTCTAGGACTGATGGGGCCAGGTACTTACTCCCCAACATCCTGCCCAGGAAAGCAGCAATGCCGAGGCTTCGTACCTCCTTACCAGGTTAAATACTGCTCACAAAAGCTAGGGGATATTTCAAAATGAATACAAAGCGATAAAATATCCCCTAATTTTTGTGAGCAGTATATATTCCCCAAAAGCTGCAGCTTTTCCGGAATGACAGAAAATTCTTGCACAAGAGCAACATGAAAATAGGGACTATTCTCCAAGGCACTAAAATATTTAAGAAGCCATTGTCACAATGTTTCATCTATACCAACAATATGAAATGTTATCAGGCCAGGGCCTTAAGAAGAAGAAAAAAGGAAGAAGCAGCAGTTATGCACCAACCGGTTTTCTCTTCCCACCTCCCTGGAATCCATTTCAGAGACAAGGATATTGACTTTTCACACTCAGGGGCTTTGGTGTTCCAACAGCGCCCAGCTTCCTGATCTCCGCTTCCCTTGCCACCCACCCAGGCTCCCGCAAAGTCCCTGGAAGGTAAAACAAAATGCCTCCCCGTTTAAAACTTTACTTTTCAGTAGGTGGGAAGAGATGGGAGAGTACCGTGGCAAGCGGAGCAGAGTGTGGTGTGAAAACTGTCATGGGAACACGTAGCAGCAACGCGCGCAAGTACGCAAACATACGGGCGCCCGCGCATGCGTGCGGAAGGAGCCGGACTTGGCTGCGAGCAAGACGTGGGAACTTCCACTGGCAGGGCTCCTTGTGCCCCTCCCACCAGAGCGGTCACCCTGTTATCGGCCCTCTGCTGCGCATTTTGCTACTCTAGGTCTTTCCTGCACTCTTCCTGCGGGTAGCCGGCTTCCACAGCATCCACATCCATTCTTTGGGAGATTATCAAAAGTTTTGATTTGGAGAAAAGAAAAAACTTTGATAGAGCCTCTCTGCTCACTCTGTCCCCTCCTTCAGTTTCTTCTTTGGTGCTCTATTCAAGATCCCGCACACAAACCATGCTCTGAAACCCATTTACAACACGCCAGCATAACAACAACAACAAAATCTAGTAATTGTAGTGGCCCATCTATTTGCAATTGTCCAAAGAGAATAATTCATTTCGGTGGAGGATACAGCTGAAGCCCTGAATACATTCCAACACTGTTTTCTGCCCTTCAAAACAATAAAAATGTAAAAGCCCAGACGAGAGAAGGCCCCGAGGTAGCAGGAACGGGCTCTCTTGACCCCTGAGGAATGTCTTCTCCTGGACCTTCTAAAGCACTCTCTCCCCAGAATGCATCATCAAGACCATTTTATTAGATTTTTTCTAAACCCTTGGAATTGTCACATAATTGAAACAGAAACAGCAATTTGGAGCTCTGAATGGATTTCTTAAAAAGAAGAGAGCGCCCTTGCCCCCTCTCACCCCTAACCTAAATTTAAGGCCCTTACACACAAAACCCTATTTATCTTTTAAATCCTCCCCGACCATAAAAGTTACACATTCCCCTAATGCCTTCGATTTCAGGGCATTCGGGAGAAACTCATCCCAGACAACAGGCTAAAAAAAGAATCCATTAGCATTAACTTGCCTGTCACAGCCAGTGACAGATAAATGAATGTGATGCTTTCAGATCAGTCATTGGTGGAACTACCCCCAGGCAGATAAAGACCGAGACCGGGAGAGAGAAGGCTCACGGGGAGACCTCTCACACAGCGGTGTCTTCGGTGTCTTCGTTGTCCCCTAGCTGCGCCCCAGGACTTGGCTCTCAGAGGCAGCAAAAACACAGCATCAGATACGGAACAGGAAATGAATTCCCAACGGCCACTGAGCAGCTCCAAGATAAAGGATGCATGCCATCTCCCCTCCAAGAGCCAGGACCCCAGGAGCAGGCCCAGCCACTGACACATGCTGTTCTATCCATCACCCCTAGAAAGTGGCAACAGTACCATTCAACTCAGGAGTTACTAAGTAAGGGCCTCCAATGATTTGGGCAGTATGTGGACCCACTACGTGTAGATACCACCCAAGGCCCTTCATTTAATCCCCTTAACAATTCAATAATGTAGGTGCTATTTTAAATCCCCATTTTACAGATGAAGAAATAGAGGCACAAAACCATTACTTGTCCGAAAATGTGACTTGTCCAAAAGTCCATAGTTGGTAAGTGGCCTTTAACTATGCTAAACAGGTTCTTATAGAACAGGCAACAGAAACTAACCTGAAGCTTCCCGGCCAGAGGATAACCGAGGTTATTCCTCAGCCTGAGCATTTTACAGCAGTCAGGCAAAACGCCAGAGCCTACCCAGTCCTGTTGGGTGTAGCGGAGCTTAGCGGTTAAGGGAGCCAGGATATGGGATTCAGATAGACTTTGGTCCAAACACCAACCCTGACCATTACTGGTTCTGTGGCCCCAGGAAAGCTGTTCACCCTCCCTGGGCCTCAGTTTGCCCATCTGTGAAATGGAGATGATACCCACAAAGGACTGTTGTAAAAATAAAATTAAAGGAGGTTGAGTATATAGAGGCTTTATAGTATGGTGCCTCCAACAAACGGATTCACAGTCAGTGACAGCCGTTATTTTGAGTTAGACTTTCTCTTTTTGATGATTCAAAGTCTCAAAAGTAAAAGAAGTATGGAATCCAGGAACCCAAACTGGAGATTAACTTTGCAGCTTGACGCCACCTACCCTTGAAGGAGACGGAGAATGGGGACCCCTTGTGTTTGGACTACCTGTTCCAGATGGACCAACCACCCTAGGCTATTGCTAATGTACCACAGGGTGCTCAGTCCTAAGACCACAGGGTTCACACCTCTCACACCACACAGAAGGCAGACATTGCCCACAGGCCGCCACTCACTCCAGGGTGGCCCCAAGCAGACACCACTTATGAAGTCACACAGCCACAGGGTACAAGCATTGGTGTCACACAGACAACCTGTGATTTCCCTACCAAGAAATGACATCGCACTGTCTACATACAGGAAAGTCAAGATCACTGCTTGGACAGGGACAGAGTACCGGACTTTAGAATTTTGTCTGTGTCATGCCCGTTGTTAGGGAGGTGGAGAGGAAGATAGAAACAAGAGAATGACAGAGCCTTTTGTAGCTGCCACACACCCCAAAATAGCAGGGGTGCTATCTTCCGAGAACATCACTCCCAAAGAAGGGGCTACAGCCAGAGAGAATGTGGTATGGATTTCGCTAAAGGAACAAGTCCAGGACGAGTTCTCCATGAAATTGCATCGGCCATAGTCCTAGCTGTGACCCCAGCTTCTCTACTGATCCCCAAGAGCTCACAGCATCATACGGAGCATCCCCGTGATCTTGCACGCGCACACAGGTTCCCTGGCACCTGCCAAGTTAAGGGACGAGCTCGTCTGCTCCGCCCAGCCTTCAAGGCCTCCCCCCCCCCCCCCGCCCCAGCCTACTCTCCCAGCCTCACCCCAGAGCATGCTGCAGCACACACCCTGTGAGCAGCTGCGCGCCCTGACCTCTCCTAGCCCCCGTAGGAAAAACTGCATTCCTGCCATTCTTCCTTGCTACCTGTTGTTCTTCAGGATGTGGGCCAAAGAGCACCTCTTCCAAGGAGCAATTTTCACTCTTCCTCCCTCTTAATGCTGTTCCTCCCTCTCCACCTGTACTGAGTGTGTCCTTTCCTGTAGCACAGACAGCTCCCCTCCTCCCAGCAGGGAGGTAAGACCCCTGAAGACAAGAACGGTGTCTCCAGTGTCACTCTGCTTTCATTCTATCTAAGTGGAGATCCAAGGTGTACAAAAGAGCAGTACAGCATTAAAAGCAAAGCAGTATTATTATGATTATATTATTATTATTAAAGTGAGAGGTGGGGAGGCAGAGAAACAGACTCCCACATGCGCCCCAACCAGGATCCACCTGGCAAGCCCCTACTGGGCAATGCTCTGCCAATCTGTGGCTACTACCCCATTGCTCAACAACCAAGCTATTTTAGCACCTGAGGCAAATCCATGGGGCCATCCTCAGTGCTGGGGGCCAACTTGCTCAACCATTTGAGCCATGGCTGCAAGAGCAGATGAGAGAAGAGAGAGAGAGAGAAGGGAGAGGGGGAAGGGGTGGAGCAGATGGTCGTTTCTCCTGTGTGCCCTGACCGGGAATCGAACCCTGGACTTCTACACACTGGGCCAATGCGCTACCACTGAGCAAACCAGCCAGGGCCATTTTTTTGGTTTTTTGTTTCTATTAGCAAAATAGGCTTGTACCCTTAGAGTTTATTGTCCAGTGGAGGCAGTAAGGCATGAACCTAAATAACTGTAAAACTCGGAATGAAGCGCCTAACGCAGTCCCAGGAGCAGAGAAGAAAAGGGGTAAATTACTGAACACTGAACGTAGTAACTGACTGTATGAAAACATACGGCCCTGCCCCACCCCTCCTATCACTCTCTGCGCACTTCAGCTTTCACACGCATCAGCATGTTCTGGGCGTGTCCCTGGACCCACTGCTCATTCCCCCACTTGAGTAAAAGCCCCGTGAGGACAGGGGCTTTGCCTTACTCCCCACACTGTCCGCGGAACCGCACACAGGGGGCGTCCAATAACGTCTGCTGAATAAATAAATGAGCGAGTGCCAAGCACAGTGCCTAACGGATGTCTTTGCTAATTTATGATTGTCGATGGGGTCATAACTGAAAAAGACGCAAAGCGCAGTGGAAATCCAGAGGAAGAAGTATGATGTCCACGAGGGGGCAGGGACAGCTTTGCAGACAAGGTAACGATGACGCTGGGCCCTGTAAGAGGGGTCCGTCTTCTACAGTAGAAAGAAGGAAGGGCAGAGCAGACAGGGAAGACAGGGAAGAGAAGAGAGACAGTTTCAAGGCAGAGAAAGTAGATGAGTCAGGGAAATAAGCTGGAAGAAGATCCTCGCCCCTGCCCCTGCCTCAGACAGATCTTGAAGGACGCTCCCCAGTCAGGCTAAGAAGTTTCGACTCTGTTCACAGGGCACCAGGAAGCCATGGAGGGTGTCCTGAATCCCCCCAAACGTGGGTACACACAGAGTCAGCAGTTAAAAACAGCTAAACGAGCTCTTAGGAAGCAAATATGCCAGATCATATAAGAGGACAGAGATGATGAGCTACATCTCCCTGTGTGTTCCGGTGCTATCGGTTTAAAAATACAAAACAGGACAGGAAGAAGGAAGGGGGTGCTGCCTCCTGGGGCACCCAAGATGCTCAGCTGGTTCCCCGGGGAGTGCCTTCCTCTTCCTCCTCCCTTCCTGAGAGACAGAGGAGTCTCACCTGTCTGCCAAAAAGCCCTGACACAGAACACAGGAGACTGACCTGAGCGTTGAGACAAAGGCCATGTGAGGCTAGGCAGAATCCAGGAAAAGGACATTTGTAGGACGAAGCGCCCCTCCTCCTGAGCTGACACCTGCTGCTGACGGGAACTCAGGAAGGAGCTGCTAGCCCCAACAAGACAGAGGCTGAGCCGCTACTCCCCCAGGGCCAGGCCCTGGGGACAAGGGCTGCAGACACGCCAACCCCCTCCCCAGGGCCCAGAAACCCACTGGAGGTCTGTGAACTGGGGCTGCCGGGATAACTAACAGCTGCAGATCATCCAAGATGGCAAGACGCTAGAATGACCCGACCCACAGCAGCCTGGGAAGGCCAGATGCTGAAAACTCACCCCGCCCCCCGCCCTTGAGAAGCTGTCAAGAAGGCGCGCCCCTGAGCAGGAGGTGCGTGTGTGAAACGCCCGGGCTGCGCTGCACCCGGCTGGATGCTGCGTGACAGACCTTCGGGGAACACAGAAACCTGGCTGCCGGCTCAAGCTTGCCAGACTCAGCCGTGGCACCTGCGGCAGTGACCAAACACACCCCTGGGTGTCAGCTGCCTCTACTGTACAAAAGGCAGGCTGGATTCAGCACACGCATGTAACAAATAGTTACCCAGGGCCAACCATCAACGGCCCCCTGGCGTCAGGGGGCAGACATTCATTCCAGGGACGATTTTTCTTAGGTTATTTTCACCATCGTAATTTTTTCTTAATTCTGCAAAAATAAGTTAATAATAACAGTATCGGCAGACATTTCTGTCAGGCAAAGACCTCTTGCATTCGCCCTGGAAGCAGCTGCAGAATGAGCACTACACTGTCCCTGTTTCATTTATTAATTTTTTTTTTTTTTTTTTTTTTTTTTAAGATTTTTATTTCTTCATTTTAGAGAGGAGAGAGAGAAGGGGGGAGGAGCAGGAAGCATCAACTCCCACATGTGCCTTGACCGGGCACAGGGTTTCGAACCGGTGACCTCAGAGTTCCAGGTCGACGCTTTATCCACTGAGCCACCACAGGACAGGCCTACGCTGTCCCTGTTTTAAAGAGAAGGAAGATGAGGCGAGGAAGGGCTTAGGTTGTAACTCACCCAGGGTCACCGGCTGTGACCGAAAGCGATGGGAAATAGGCCCCCCTTGATCAACAGATATGGTTCTGGCCTCTAAAACTTCAGGAGCAAAATGGCCACAGAAGGGGGGGGGCTCTTTCTTACACACGAGGATAATTAAGGCAGATGAGTTGTGCCCAGAGTCACTCTTGCCGCAAGATGCCAAGCAGTCTCTGGGTTTCTCCGCGCAAGGAAATGAACCCGCAAGCTTGAGCAGAACTCTTCCAGGCAGCCAACCATCTGCCCAAAGGGACGGAGGCTAGATGACATGATTGATCCCAATCATCCCCGCCTCTCCCCCTAGCTTCAAATTAAGTCATCTTCTCAGAGGAGCACGACCATTTTAATTTTTAAAAAGACGGAGGGTGGGGGGAGGACTCTGACATATTTCACAAAATGAAATAATCATCCGGAGAAATAGAGAGCTACGGAACAGGCTGATCTCCTTCTGATCAAAATGTACTTCACTAATTAACAGCCACTAGTCTCCGAAGAGTCGCCCCTCGACTCCCTTCATAAAGCCCCATTCCGCTTCACTTGAGACGTGAACATTTACATTGCAAAGGGAAATAAATGAACCTCAGGATTCAAAACCCTTCCTTGGGTCACTCGTTAAAATTTTGATCAAAACAGATTTTTATTTATATGATACATTCAAGAATATTATGATAGTGCTTTATACGAAATCTATTCTTCACTGCCAGGGATTTCTCTTTCATATTAAGTTACAGTTTCTTTCCACTGGTCTTGTTTTAACACCTCCACGGAATATTTCTCCTGCGAGTGTTAGCAAGGAGGAGCAGCCACAAGGCACTGAAATGAATTTTAACTGAAACAGACACTGACATATCATTTACAAGCTCCTCACCCAGCCAGTGAGGAGGGGGTGCAGTTCACCTTGCCCCTGGGACCCTAATGTACACACATACACAGAAGTTTCATTGAAGGGAGATAAACAATAAATAAATACAGCTTGACTTAAAGTTCTCTGTTCCTGCCAGCCAGCCGGGTTTTGGCCTCCAACACAAATGTCAGTCTGAAATCCCCGTGGCTAGGCTCAAATTCGATCAGAAGAGAACTGTGGACAAAGAAGACACTTTCTCCCCACCCTGCCCCAGAATCCCAACCACCAGGCATCTTGCCAGTTCTCCGGTTCCCTCCCTGAGGTTGAGCAACTCCAGAACCACCTGAAAAGAAGCCCTGAGGGGTCAGATGGATTGAGGCTCCCGGACAGTGTCCCATAATGCAGCGGTTCTCAACCTGTGGGTCGCGACCCCGGCGGGGGTCGAACGACCAAAACACAGGGGTCGCCTAAAGCCATCGTTCGACCCCCGCCGGGGTCGCGACCCACAGGTTGAGAACTGCTGCCATAATGGAATGATATAGGGATAGGGCTGAGCACCCAACCGTGGCACTTCAAAGATGCTGGCTGGGCCCTGGCCGGTTGGCTCAGCGGTAGAGCGTCGGCCTAGCGTGCGGAGGACCCGGGTTCGATTCCCGGCCAGGGCACACAGGAGAAGCACCCATTTGCTTCTCCACCCCTCCGCCGCGCTTTCCTCTCTGTCTCTCTCTTCCCCTCCCGCAGCCAAGGCTCCATTGGAGCAAAGATGGCCCGGGCGCTGGGGATGGCTCTGTGGCCTCTGCCCCAGGCGCTAGAGTGGCTCTGGTCGCAACATGGCGACGCCCAGGATGGGCAGATTATCGCCCCCTGGTGGGCAGAGCGTCGCCCCTGGTGGGCGTGCCGGGTGGATCCCGGTCGGGCGCATGCGGGCGTCTGTCTGACTGTCTCTCCCCGTTTCCAGCTTCAGAAAAATGAAAAAAAAAAAAAAAAAAAAAAGATGCTGGCTGGGGTTCTACTCCTCACAGCCTGATGACCTGGGTCACCTCCTCTTTCCTAACAGAGAGGTGACACAATGCTACCTCCTCAGGCTAGTGCACTGGGAGAGGACCCAGGCCAGGTGTCCTCTGAGTGGGTCCGTTGCATCACTTCTCAACCCATTTGTAACTTGGGCTCCTGATCTATAAAACTGAAATACTCCTCTCCACTTCCTAGGACAGAGATGAAGAGCAGATGAGTTAATACACATGGTGTCCCTGCCGCCATGCCTGGCCCTTCCAGTCCCATGCACACGACTAAAACAGCAGGTGACACAGGCATTCCAATGCGCCAGGGTGGTTAGTTTCTCCAAGCATTTTACCTGCATTAATGTATTTAATCCACACAAAAACTCGATGACATGGGGAAACTGAGGTTCAGGGAAGTTCAGTGATTTGCCCAAATCCACACAGCTAATGAGGGACAGAGCTGGGATCTAAAGTCAAGCTGTCAAGCTTAAAAAAGATCAACAACAACGAAAAGTATTAAACCAACCACAATGGTGATAAGGGTGGTGGTCATGAGTTCAAGGCCCTCCCCCCAAGCCAGGCTGTTTTATTTGTCACAACAACCTTCTGAGGGAGCTATGGTCATTGCTCCCATTTACAGACGAGCAGACTGAGACTGAGAGAAGGTCATTTGCTCCATGTCACAGCTCCTGGGGCTCAGATGGAGATGATGGATGGGAAAGTCCTTTGTAAAGTATATCGTAAAATACAAAGTATTGTTATGAAACCTGTACAGTCCCATGGAAAGATGTCCTCCCCCAGCTGGTTTAATGTTAGTCCACATCTAAAAGTGTAATGATTCAGCCCTGGCTGG
Source organism: Saccopteryx bilineata (assembly GCF_036850765.1). Classification (NCBI taxonomy): domain Eukaryota; kingdom Metazoa; phylum Chordata; class Mammalia; order Chiroptera; family Emballonuridae; genus Saccopteryx; species Saccopteryx bilineata. The sequence continues at coordinate 384,247,387 of NC_089491.1, read as the reverse complement.
TTGCCTCAGTGGATAGCGTGTCAGCCTGGCGTGCGGATGCTCCAGGTTCAACCCCCAGTCAGGGCACACATGGGAAGTGACCATCTATTTCTCTTTCCCTCCCTCTCCCCCCTCTCTCTCTCTTTCCCTCTTGCTGCCAGTGGCTTAACTGGTTCCAGCATTGGCCTCAGACACTAAGGATAGCTTGGTTGGTCCAAGTATTGGCCTCAGGCACTGAGGATAACTCTGTTGATTTGAACAGTGATCTCAGACAGGGGTTGCTGGGTAGATCCCAGTTGGGGTGCATGTGGGAGTCTGTCTCTCCATCTCCCCTCCTCTCGCTTAAAAAATAATAAAATAAAAAAATAAAAGTGTGACAATTCACATAAAACATCCCAGACTCCAGGTTGGGGGGTAAGGGTCGGGAGGGTATGTGTGGTACACTTTGACAAGTTTAAGAAACACTCTCTCGTTTTCAAGTTGAATGCATCACTGAAAAACCTAATACCATGGTATATTAAAATAAAATACTGCCTCCTTTCTTAAAAAAAAAAAAAGGGGCGGGGGACAAGTAGAAGGAGAAAACAAGTCAAGCCCATGGTCTGACCAAGTCAGGGACTTTTCCAGTTTCCCTCGAGGGTGATCTGATCCTTGTTGTGGGTGATCAAATGACTAACCTGGAAATTTGAAGATTCACACTTACGGAAGAAATAGCAATTCTTCCAAACCCAGGAAGTACTGCTCATTCTGGAAGCCTTCTGAAATGTCAAGGACCACAGAGAATTTGGAAAGCAACCTTGAAACAGTTAAGACAGTCCCCAAGTTTGTGCTCAGTACAGAAATAATCTAACCTCTTTAGCTAATTAATTTGTCTTATTTGCTTAACATTGGTGGGGGGAGGGGGATGCCTTAAGAAAGTATTTCACTATATTGACTTAAGGGATTTGTGTTCCCTTAGAAAGAAAGGAAGAAAAGAAAGCAAAAGAAAAAGGAAAGAACTGTATGGAAGAAAGAAAAAAAGGAAAGAAGAGGGGGAGGGAGGACAGGGGGGTCACATGGCTGAAACAGACTGGAGAGTCTCAAAAAATCGTCCACAATTCCAACATTTTCTCCATTAATGCACAAAACCATTCCTCCCTTTACACAATGACAAGGTTCCGCTTCGGGGAGGCCGTCTGAAACACAGAAACTGAGCTGGTTTAAGCCACAGCCCGTTTTCTTTACAAGCTGCAATCAGAAGCTTCACCTTTTTCCCTTTCCTTAAAAGAATGCCAAGGCCAAGGCCAGGAGGCACAGATAAAGTCTTTCTCCCAGTGGTAGACAGGAAAGAAAAAAGTACAATGAAAAAGTACGAATTCCAACGTAAGCCATCAGCCCTCCCTTCAAATTTCACCCCGGGCCGGGTAGCTGTGTCCCCACAGCCACACCTGGCAAGCTCAGGGACAACTATGTTAGCTATAATACACATCAGAAACCGTGCGGGCCCATCTCAAGCCTTGAAGCCAGTCCCACTCCAACAAGTTGGCAACAGTTTCAGAAGCTCCCACCCAGGCCCCAGCACGTGCGCGAAACAGCTGCACTGTGGGCTTCAAGTGTGTCCTGATTTATCTGACCAACCTGAAACCAAGGCCTCCACTGACTCCTCTGTCACACGGAGGGCTTTTTATGGGCCTATGAAGTTGTTTTCCCCAAGAAAACACAAGCTGTGTGCTCAAATTCTACTCCTCTCCATAAACTCCAAGTTGTAAGGCCTCAAAAGAGTATCCTCCAAAAAGAGTCACAAGGAAATGGACAACTTTTCCTGATAGCATCTCGGCAAGGCTTAAAAAATAAACAGAACACTTGCTTAAATGTTGCAACACGCCGAGCCATGTCCTCCCACTAAGGATCCGGCTCCTCTCCGCCTAGCTGTCTGCTTAGAAGCCTGGGGGGGGGGGGCTGACTTACAGACCCACGGTTATCTCGGCGAACCGGCCTGGCCTGGCCCCTCACAGCCACACGCAGTCACCCCAAAGGGACCATGTGCACCAGGTTTCGATGCTGCATTGCCAGTGCTCTGTTTGAAACCTGAAATCCTTGGCAACCACCTCTGGGCGCTACAACCCTATTACCAAGTCTCCTACTTACCTTGGGTTGCGCTCGGCGAGGAAATGCAACTTTGGGGTCAATCTGGGGAGGAAAAGAAATGGGAAAGTGGAAGTCAATTACAATACTTTGAGGAGAGAGAATAAAACGTGTATGATTAAACACCTAATTATTAATCACTCATTTCTCAGGCTTATAACCCAGCTTTTAGTAACTTCTCAGGCAACCCAAAAAGTTTTTGAACTTGGATCCAAACATTGACAGGTTTCTCCCAAAATGTCATAAATAGAGCTAGCCTTTCTGAATTGTGCTACCATGTATCAATATTTCAATGTGGGATGCTGTCAAACCAGATCTCGTGTGTTTTCCCTCAGGCGGGGGCCTCTCCTCCACACACACTGAATGGTAAACGGTACCTGCATCTATCTGATCTGATGCCGGGAGAAAAGATGGAAAAGCATCACTGAAAGAATCATAACCTGGGCCCTGGCTGGTTGGCTCAGCGGTAGAGCGTCAGCCTAGCGTGCGGAGGACCCGGGTTCGATTCCCGGCCAGGGCACACAGGAGAAAGCGCCCATTTGCTTCTCCACCCCTCCGCCGCGCCTTCCTCTCTGTCTCTCTCTTCCCCTCCCGCAGCCAAGGCTCCATTGGAGCAAAGATGGCCCGGGCGCTGGGGATGGCTCTGTGGCCTCTGCCCCAGGCGCTAGAGTGGCTCTGGTCGCAACATGGCGACACCCAGGAGGGTCGCAACATGGCAACGCCCAGGATGGGCAGAGCATCGCCCCCTGGTGGGCAGAGCGTCGCCCCCTGGTGGGCGTGCCGGGTGGATCCCGGTCGGGCGCATGCAGGAGTCTGTCTGACTGTCTCTCCCTGTTTCCAGCTTCAGAAAAATGCGAAAAAAAAAAAAAAAGAATCATAACCTGACAACTAAAAGAGTCTCTAAGAAGTGGGTCGCTGGATGGTATTTCTTCTCCCCAGTGAGGACTAAACAACACAGGAGGGGCAGGGGATTCCAAAACACTTTTTAAATCAACACTATCCAAAAGTTCCCTAGTGACATCCAACACAGTGCTCCGCTTGAATTAATTCACAGTTTCACAAGCCTAAGATCAAAGGAATAGTTCATTCTGTAGTTCTATCCCAAAAGAAAACAGGTGTCAAAACACTTTGGAGCCTGAACTTGGTTCTTAAAATAGTAATAATAATAAATTAAAATAAAAGGAAATGTGTGAGCTAAATCCACCTGGATTTTAAACATCACAGGGGGATAAAAAAAAAAATCTATGAACAACCTAAACCCAAATTAGAAAAAAAAAAAGCCATCAAGGGGAGAGAGTTTTAAAAAATTACTAAAAAAAAAGAAGTCAGAATATAGTATAACAATCAGGGTATTCCCCTACCCTAACCCCAATCCCAGTGGAAAAGGCCCTCTACCCTGGGGTTAGGCCATTCACAGAGCACAGGAGTCTCAATCAGGGACTGCCTTTCAAATTCAAAACAATTCCCAGGGAAGCATTTGAATCTAATAGGCTGGGGAAAAGTTGTTGAATAGAAAATATGAGGGAGGAAAGGAATAAAAAAAAAATATTCCCATTGTTGGTTTTCATTAGATCTCTAAATGTCATGCGTCTTCAGGTAAAATTCAACGTGGAGTGTCACGAATATTGCTGCAAGTTAGTTATTTATAGGCTTTGGCTCTCATATTAAAATTTTCCCCTTTTAAAATGTAAATCTGAACCTTGATTTCAAGTTCTGCCATGGGGTTAAGAAAGAAAAAAAGAGGAATGTTCTGGGGAAAAGCACAGAAGGAGAAAAGGCGATTAATTCTTGTTCACAGACTTACGTCCCTTTGGACCCCAGGGGTAAGACATACAAAGATCTACCACTTTTATTTCGGTAGTTTAAAGACCTAACAAGTCTGCAGCATGTTGGTTTTCTACCTTTAAATATCACCTGAGAAATGAGAGATTATTTTTCAAAAACTAAGAGACAGAAATCTCTGATCTAGAAAACTATCCTTTCATCAAGATTAACATTACCGCATCTACAGGTGTATTCAGCACTGACTAGAGCTGTCTACAAGAGAAATACAACAGGTGTGGATTTCCATTCTGTTGACCAACGTAGGACAGATACGTCTACACTCCCAAAGGCTTTTTTTTTTAACTGACAGGCACACAATTGCAATAATAAGTCATCTTGTTTGTCGGGTAAAAGGTGAGGGATGTGTTAGGGAAGAGGCCAGGAGCTGGAGGGGGTAGAGAGCAGTGAAGAGAGTCAAGTGCTTAAAAGGTGTATGTCTAAAAAATTACAAAACTCAAAGCCAAATCGGACTTCCTGCATTGTGTGTGGGGACAACAGCAGTTGTATGTGTCACAATGAGAGTTCTTCAGTGTTGCTGAGATCTCTAAGGGAGAGGGCAGGTCAAGGTACGTATGGCAAATCCCAACCTTTTGCACGTCCCTGTCAACTATTTAAAAAAAAAAAACAAACAAAAAAGAAAACTACCAAAAATTAAAACATTAGTTAGTTAGGTACAGCTCTACTTACTGTAGCTACAAATCCTCTAGGAAAAGACTAGGGTACTATTTTGGACATGAATGGCCATTACCTAAACAAAGCTTTTAAGGTAACGGTAAACAAGATCCTCTGTTTCCAAGTCAATAAACCAACCGCTTCTGCCTCCTGCACTGAACGGTTGAAACAAAGTCAAAAGCTAGGTTATACTAAATCATGATGACTAAAACATGTCTACAAACAATTAGGAAAGGAAACTGCTGGTACTGAGAGCTATGACCCACCAGCCACTGTAGAAAGCAAATTCTATTTCTCCTGCCCAGGGTGGAGCAAGGGGATAGCTAATATATTCCGAATCTGCTTTGAAATATTTGTTCTAAATTTTACTAGCTATTTGAAATGTCTAGCCAAATAGTCAAAGAGTAAAGAAAAAATTCTTCAAATGTCCATTATTACCCTACAAAGGATCATCCCTGAAATTAGATGACCTAAAAATGCAAAAAGGTTAGGCTGGGGGGTATGAAAAATCCAGTACAATTAATAAATCAACTTAAAGTGTGTGGGGTCTTTTCTTGGAGAGGGGGCATGCACCTGACCTCTGATCAGAGAAAGAAGATAAATCTGCAGTCAGTGCAGGGGCACCAAAAGGGTCCAGTTTTTTGTTTTTCTTCTATTCCATGTTAAAGTCAAAAGGGACTTGGAAGATCACCTTGGCTCCATTCCAGAGAACTTTCCCAAGTTCGTGAGGGGTGGCTGGGACTAGGACCCCGCCCCTTTCCTTGTCCCACTACCTCACTAGAGAAGTGAAGTCCCAGGCAACCCAGCACTGCAGCCCAATGTCACCTCAGGGCCCCTGCTTTAGCAGGTGTATAAAAACTGTGGGGAAATTCTAGAAGACATAAACAGAAGGGAGGCAAGCACAGAGCCAACACAGGGGTCTAAATAAAACATTACACATACACCCCTCCCCAGTAAATGTGTTCTCATACACTGATACTCCTTCTTTCCCTTCCTCTTCTGAGCTCTACCTAGAGACTTCCCCCTCCCCACGTCTCAACGGGGCTTTAAAACCTTCCAGTGCTCCAACAGCACCCACACTCAGAATAAAGGATCTGAGAAAGAAAAAGGAAAAAATAAAATAAATCACTTTGAAACCCGGGGCCTTATCAGCCTTAGATTTCACACCATCTGGAGTCACCCACTGGATGCCCAGCTTGGCCCTAGAAACGTCTCCTTTCCTTCTCCAACCCGACTCCAAGGCCGCAGTGCCCCAAGAGGAAACCTGTTGCCTAGACCTGGGATTGGCGCCCCCACGAGTGCTCCTGCGCCCTGTCCCCCTGAGCCAGGAAGCCGTGCCTTCTGGAAGCCAGTTCCCACAACTACGGTTGGTAACCACGCTGTGCTCTCTGACAAAGAAAAGTTGCCTTTGCTCCGTGGTAGTTTCTTTACTTGGTCCTTTGGCCCGGAAAATAGCGCCCCCCAACAAGCCGACCCCTCCCCCAAGCATAAATTGGCAGCAACTGGAGCTGCTGCGGGACCTGCTGGGGGAAAAAAAAATCCAAAACCCAGTGATGGTAGCAAACTTTAGTGCCAACTCGCAAGCTCTGCTTAAAAGTACCCAGCTCTCAGCACAGAAGTAAAAGAAGGCACTGTCCCTTTAAATGAGGCTGTCAATGCCCAGATCGGTCCTGAAAAGGGGCGAACAACAACAACATAAAGCAACCTACCGTCTTGGAATCTAACTCATGGTGGGGCTGCCCTAATACTTTATCTACACTTGCTGGGTCTGCGAACGTGACGAAACCGAAGCCTCTGAAATGAGACAAAGAGGGAGAAAAACAAACAAGAAAATGTGACACCATTGAAAGCAACAGGGAGTGAGCCCTACTGCAGAATGAAGAACAAAAGTTGCCCCCCACACCCCCCACAGTCCTCTTCCAAACCCCCACCGCTCCGCAGCCCTCCACCTCTTAAGAAAATACACCAGGTTAATGGGAGAAGTGGAAGGGGGCAGGGCTGGTGGAGGTAACTTGGAAAAAGCTGGTGTCTCCACTCTTTCGCCACCTCAGTTTCCTCTCCTCCTCCTCCCCTTCCCTTTTTTTTTTTTTTTTTTTTTAACGCTTTCTTTTATTCCGATGAAAACCCGGCACTTAGAAGCGATTCATCCAGCTTTCTAAGAGGGGCTTAAGAGTTTGGGGAGCTGGGAGTGGTGAGAAGCATACATTAGAGGGGGAAAAAACTACGTGGAAAGTGAATGAAGCTGAATGTCATTTTAGACAGGAGAAAAAGAAGCGACGGGAAAATGACTTAAAGCGGAAATATGGGTATCTCTGTACCCAGACAGAGATCAAACCCCAATTTATAATAACCTTTGAGGTTATGGGGGGGTGGAATAGAGCGACGTTCGAAACCAGCCACATGCCTGAGCCCCATTCTAAATCCGCTTAGCTACTTCCGAAGACACCTCCAAAAATAACACTTAAACTTTGTTCTAAAATAAAGACAAAATCCAGAAGGGAATGGTTTACCTGGAGCGTTTCGTAGTGGGATCTCTCATGACCATACATTCTCTAATTTCTCCAAATTTGCTAAAATAGTCTCTAAGGCTATCTGTAGAGAGAGAAAGAGAGAGAGATGGGGGGGAGAGAAGGTGTGGGGAAAAAAGCAATGCAAATTTTGATCAAGGACAAAAACCAAAAGTAGTTTTCTGTTGATATATTGTTTTGTTTTTTCATTTTTTGCACACGCGGGGGAAATTCGGCAACAGAGGTCGCGTAGAGGGCTTGGAAAGGATTTGCTATTTAAAAAAATAACCTTGTACAGGAGAAGTGGGGAGTCAATGGCGGGGGGGGGGCTCCTACACCGGGATAACAAAGAGCAATAAAGAAACCAAGAAGGGGGGGACCCAGGCGTCCCCCCCTCCCTCCCTTACCTGGTGAGGTCTGCCAGCTCAGTCCACCGATAAACATTTTACTAGAGGGAGAAAACATAACAGAAGTGAGCACCGATGTCAGATCGGCCATTTTGACGTGTAACTTACAAAAGCTAAAAGGAAAGCGGGGGGGAGCGAGCGAGCGAGAGCCGGGAGGTGGGGTGGGGGAGAAGGTGACGGCGAAATGCAATCCAAAGGTGTGTAACTTCCACGGGAGGGGGGCGCGCGGGAGGGGCGGGGGGGCGCGGAAGATGCGGGGCTCCGCGCACCGCCGTCCCCGCCGCTGCAAGGAGAGCGAGCCCGAGGCGGCGCGGTGGGCAGCGGCTGGAAACTTACCCGGGGTCGTGCTGGGAGTCGTTGGCGCTGCCCGAGGTGCCTTGGCTCCCATTTGCCTCCATATCTGAGCCCCCCCGCCCCCCCACCCCCAAAAAACCGAGCCCCACAGCGATCGGAGCGGAGCGGCGGCCGACTCCGAGCCCCGAGATCTCCCGCTCCCTCCTCCCCCTCCTCCTCCCCCCCGCCCGGGCTCCTCCGAATCTCTCTGCGAGCAGCGGAGCCGGGGCAGCCGCGAGAGCCGTCACACGTGGGCTCGGCTTAGCTCAGCCCTACTGCTCGCACACCCCCCCCGTCCCCGCCCCCCCCGGCCCATCCCCACCTCTCCCCCTCCTCCTCCCCACCCCCATCTCCTCCTCCTCCCCCTCCTCCCAGGCGCACGTGGGGCGGAGTTCTATAACGTCGTGTAACCAATGCCGGTGACGTCACGCACCCCGGTGCGGCCCCCGCCTGCCCGCGCGCGCACAAGCGGCCCCCCGCGGCCAGACCCACGGGGGCGGTGCACGAACCCCGCGGCCCGAGGGGGCCCCGCCTCCAGGCGGGCCGGGCGTGGGGCGTTAGGAAGCGCACCCCGACTTTTCTGGGTCACGTGGGCTGCGAGGAGCGGATGGGTCGGGGGAGGGGGAGGCGCGGGAAGCCAGCGGCCGAACCCTAGTCGGGCAGGGCAGAAGACGCCCCCCACCCCTGTTAGTTCGGCCTCGCTATTCAAGTTCGCAGGCCGCGGCCGCCGGGATCCGGGCACCAGACGCCCGCCCGGCTCTGCGCCCTTTTTCCAACCACCGCGCAGAATTTAGGTCAAGGACGTCGCGATCAAACCCAAACCCTGGCGCTCCTCGGGCGGCCCCCGAAATCAATCAGGATCGGGGGTCTTCAGGATGGCCGAGACCCTCTCGCACAAACACCAGCCACAAGTTTTATTTTCCTTTCGCGCTGGAAGTTCTCTTTGGCTGTCGCTCCACACCGGCACGTCCTGCGCGGCTCCCCGCCCTTCCCCGGCAGAGGTACGAATCCGTGCCCGGGAAAGGTTATTTTGGAACTTTGAGAAACTGACACGATTTGAGCAATGAGAAAGCCGAAGAAAGGGTTTCTGCATTAATCAGGCACCATTTTAAGAATAATAATGAAATAGGTTTATAGGTGTCAAGGTCAAATGATTGGGGTTCAAAGCAAAATTTTGTATATAGTGAAAAATAGTTTTGAAGAGCCTCTGGAATGACTGGGAAGGGTGGTTATTTCAGGAAACTCCTCTCCAACTCGTCCACTATACTTTTAGTATTTCTTTATGGAGATAGTAAAATGCTTGTGGTTAAAATAGCCCAAACCCCGCCCCCCACCACCATCTGGGGAGGTAGCTCATGGTAGCTTCAGAAACCCCCTCTCACCTCCCCCACCCGACACCTGTCACTAGGAGCTGTGTGGTGCAGCTGCGGGGTCTGGCACACAGTAGGTGCTTTATAAATACTGGCTTCACTCCTTCCCGCACTGGCAACTCCAAAACTACGATGTTTGTAGCTTTCCAAAGGCATCTCACACTTCTCCAGCAGATTTCAGGCTGGCTAAATTCAGGCTGGATTCAATTTATGGGGTATTTAAAACAATTATCTTTATTGTTTTAAATTATTACAATAAATTGAGTTAATATGGCATGAGGGGCAACAAAGTTGTGGTTCATCAAATACTCAGATTCGTGTTAAGCATGAATTGATGTCCAGTTAACACTTTTCCATTAAATTATCATAGGATTTATGGAGACAATGGAATACACTCATCACCAACACTGTACCGAATCCACTGTGGGTCTTGGGAAGGGGAAGATTTGGAAAATCTCAACACCAGCCAAAGCGTTGGGTGATCAGACTCTTAATCTGTCTGTCTCCTAAACTGGGATCATTCCTCCCTGTCAGGATTGATGGAGTGTGAGGAGAGAGTGAAGTGAGCATGTATACAGTCCCTTTTTCACTGTAAACCTAGAAGGGTCATGCTTATTATCAATCATTACTTCATATGACTTTTAGAAGGCACTTTAAAAGCTCTATATTGCAAGCCCAAGCGTTTTCTGTTACTTCGAGCTGCTTCCCAGATCATCTGGGGTCTAACACATTGAAGAGCCAGTTGTTATTACAGTAATTGTTTATTATGATTATTCTCAATAACAAAATGCAGACAGCAGAGCTAATTGGACTGTATTTGGATTTTTATACTAGACCTACAGACCATCAGAGGTAGAAAGGCCTTTGCTACAACACCCTCATTTTACATCAGGGTCCCAGAGGAGCCAAGCTCGCCCCCACCAGTCAGTTCCTAAAAGGGGTTCTGGCCATCAGTGCAATGCCCTTTGGCTCTGCTGCCTGCATATTTATTCTGTCCTTCACGAGGCAGGCAGGCGAGAGTAGGGTGCCCTTGTTCCCTGTTGTAGACTTCCACAAGCTGACAGTGAGCTGAATTAAAACCCCGACAGGGGCCAGCACTGCAGTTACAAAGTCAGTGGGAGAGAGCTAGATCTGAAATCTCTATTACTACATTGTTTCTTACTTACTTATTTTTAACTTGGATGCAGTAACATATATTCTTTGTGGTCTGTAATTCTATGAGTTTTGACATATGCCTGGAGTCCGGTAACCACCACCATAACCAAGATACAGAAGAGTTTCACTGTCCCCCAGAATTCCCTCCTGCTGTCCCCTTCACTACATTAATTATAATAGCTTATTATTATTATGCATTTCGTCTCCAGCTCACTCACTTACTGTAACCCCTTGTCAGGAGAATTCCAAAGCACAATGTCAGTCCTCCACCCTCTTAGGATCTCCACACCCGTGACACTGTTGAACACTCCCTTTTGTAACTCACTCTTCCCTTGGTATCCTTGAAGCCGACATTCTTCTGGTTTTATCTTTGCAGCCATTCCTTCTCTGTCTCTGTGCCCTGACTCCTCCTCCCCTGCCTTTCCTTTAAACATCGGTGTTCATTCTCTGCCCCCAGCTTCACAAGCTCTCTGGGTGAGCTCCTCTGGGGATGGGTTTAAATACCACTCACATGCTGATGCCACTCAAAATCTTCAGCCTGACCTCCCCACTGAGCTCTGGGGTCTGCTTCATTTCCTATTCAGTTAGCCTTCCTAAAGGTCCCCCAAACCCAACATGTCCATAACCTGGCTCCCCCCCTCAAATGCGAACCTCTTTGAAAGTTCCCTCTATCATCCTAGAAACAAGGTTGACCCCTCTTTGGGTTGACCCCTTCCCATAGGCAATCCATCACAAAGGTCTTCTGTGGTATGTGGTCTTTAAGGTCTTCCTAAATATCTCTCAAATTCATCTTTCCTGCTCCTGCATCACAGATCTCTCCCTTGAGCCCCTGCAATAGTCTCCTGCATTCTTCCCACGCCCATTCCTATCCCACCAGTGTGTCTGGGAAGCTCTCCCTAACCGCTCTACCCAGGTCAGATACCCCGTGGCATGCACTGTTATTATCCTGCCAAAAAGTCCTCCGTGCCCCTAACCCTGTGTGATCATTTGCTTTATTGCTCATCTCCTCCCCCAGGCCCTAAGTTCCCGTCCATTTCTGCTCTCCAGGTATTAGCAGTGCCTGTTGGTGCATGGTGGACGCTCAATAAATATTTGTTGAACAACTGAAAGGATGAATGAATGAATGAAGGTCAACATCTAATTTCAGTGCAGGATTTTTTGTTTTGGTATCCATTTCTGTGAGTCCAATTGGCTGTAATTTTCCCTTCCCGTACTGCCTTTGTCTGGTTATACTGGCCTCATAAAATGAACTGGTAAATGTTCCTTCCTTTTTCCATTTTCTGGAACAGTGTGTATAAAATTGGAATTATGTGTTCCTTGAATGTTTGGTAGAACCTGCCGGTAAAATGTCTGAGTCTGGGATAAACATTTCCTAGGTTGGTTTTTAACTACCGATTCCATTTCTTTAATGGCTGTGGATCTCTTTAGGTTTTATATTCTTCTTGAGTCCATTTTTACACATTAGATTTTTCAAGGAAATTATTCATACCATCTAGGTTTTCACATTTATTAACAAAATGCTGTTCATAGTTTTCCCAATACATTTCCCCTGCTGCATCTGTCCATAATGTCTATTTTCTCATCCTAAATATTTTTGGATATGCCCTATCTGGATCGTTTGGTTGGTTAGAGCATCTTCCTGAAGTGCAGAGGTTACCAGTTTGATCCCTGTCAGGGCACGTACAAGAACAGCTCGATGTTCCTGTCTCTATTTCTCTCTCTCTCTCCCTTCCCCTCTCGCTGAAATCAATCAATAAAAAATAAATATATACTATTGAATATGAATCTTCTCTTTTATGGATCAGTTGTACCTAAAATCTCCCTTTATTTTTATTTTTTTTTTTTACTTTTATTGATTTTAGAGAGGAAGGGAGACAGGGAGAGAGAGAGAGAGGGAGGGAGAGAAACATCAACCTGTTGTTTCACTTACTTATGCATTCATTGGTTGGTTCTTTTTTTTTTTTTTTTTTTTACAGAGACAAAGTCAGAGAGAAGGATAGATAGGGACAGACAGACAGGAACGGAGAGAGATGAGAAGCATCAATCATCAGTTTTTCGTTGTGACACCTTAGTTATTCATTGATTGCTTTCTCATATGTGCCTTGACCACGGGCCTTCAGCAGACCGAGTAACCCCTTGCTTGAGCCAGCGACCTTGGGTCCAAGCTGGTGAGCTTTGCTCAAACCAGATGAGCCTGCGCTCAAGCTGGCGACCTTGGGGTCTCGAACCTGGATCCTCCGCATCCCAGTCCAATGCTCTATCCACTGCGCCACCGCCTGGTCAGTATTGGTTGATTCTTGTATGTGCTTTGATTGGGGATCGAACCCACCACTATATAAGAATTGACTATATAAGAATGCATACCATATTTAAGATATATAGTGAATCTTATTAATATATATCTGCTTTCTTTGTGTTTATTCTGTTGCCTTTTTAAATTTTTCTTGAATTGGTGGCTTAAGTAATTAATTTTCAGCCTTCTCTGTTTTTATCTTGACACTTAATGCTACAGATTTCACTCTGGGTACCACTCTAACTGCGTTCCACAGAATCTATACAAATTTTATTATCATCCCAGGCAAAGAATATTTAGATTTCAAAAATGATTTCTTCTTTAGCTCACTACATGTGTTTTTTTACATTTCTAAACATAACTTTTTTTTTCCCAGTTATTCGGGTCTAATGTAACTGAATTCAGGCCAGACAAGGTGTCTGTACGAAGCAGATAGACTGTTATTTGTTGAAACTTGCTTTGAGAAGTGGTCGGTTTTTTCGTAACTGTTCCATATGGTTTTGAAAAATATATGTATGCCTTAATTGATAAATGTGACATTCTATATAGGTCTATTAAATCAAGCTTGTTAATTATGCTATCCCAATATTCTATAGCCTTGCTAATATTCTGTCTTCTTGATCTATAGCTTTTTTATAATGATACACGAAAATCTCCGTACATGACTGTATTTGCCAATTTCCCCTCTAAATCTCTCAAATTATCCCTCGAGAAGACAATTTTTTTATTAATTTTTCAATTTTTAATTGATTTCATTGGAGAGGAAAATAATTTTTAAAGTATGGAAGGGCTGTTAAAATCTATGTGCATTTTTATATATTTTTTGTCTTTTTGCTTCATATATTTTGAGGCTATGTTAGTAGGCATATACAAGCTTAGATTTACTATGTTTTCAGAGTGAACTGTTGTTTTAATATATGCACAATCTTTATTTACCATTAGAATTTTTAAAAGTTTTTTTATTGGTTTGCGAGAGATATAGAAAAAGGGGAAGGAAGAGAAAGAAACATTGATTTGTGGTTCCATTTATTTATGCATTCATTAGTTGATGCTTGTATGTGCCCTGACCAGGGATCAAACCTTCAACCTGACATAGTGGGTCCATGTTCTAACCAATGAGCTTTAAACCTAGTGCTTTTTTGCTTTAAAGTCTACTTTGCCTGTGATAAATATAAGTACTTAAACATCTAGTTAGTATTTGCCTGGCATATCTTTTTTGTATCCTTTACTTGTTATATCAAGTTTTTATCACACACTTGTTTTTGGGTTTTGTTGTTTGTTTTTTTTTGGGGGGGGTTCTGTATTTTTCTGAAGCCGGAAACGGGGAGAGACAGTCAGACAGACTTCCGCAAGCGCTCGACTGGGATCCACCCGGCACGCCCACCAGGGGGCGACGCTCTGCCCACCAGGGGGCGATGCTCTGCCCCTCCGGGGCATTGCTCTGTTGCGACCAGAGCCACTCTAGCGCCTGGGGCAGAGGCCAAGGAGCCATCCCCAGCGCCCAGGCCATCTTTGCTCCAGTGGAGCCTCGGCTGCAGGAGGGGAAGAGAGAGACAAAGAGGAAGGGGAGGGGAAGGGGTAGAGAAGCAAATGGGCACTTCTCCTGTGTGCCCTGGCCAGGAATCGAATCCGGGACTTCTGCACGCCAGGCCGATGCTCTACCACTGAGCCAACTGGCCAGGGCCTATTTTTGGTTTTTTTTTTTATTTATTTAGTGACAGAAGGGGAGGGAGAGACAGACTCCCGCATGCGCCCGGACTGGAATCCACCCAGCAAGCCCTCTAGGGGGCGATGCTCTGCCCATCTGAGGCATTGCTCCATGGCAACCAAAGCCATTTTTTAATGCCTGAGGTGGAGGCCATAGAGCCATCCTCAGTGCCCAGGGCCAGCTTGCTCCAATCGAGCCATGGCTGCAGGAGGGAAGGAGAAGAGAGAGAGAGAGAGAGAGAGACAGAAAGAAGCAAGAGGGAGAAGAGTAAAGAAGCAGATGGGCACTTCTCCTGTGTGCCCTAGCCAGGAATCGAACCCAGGACTTCCACACACTGGGCTGACACTCTACCACTGAGCCAACTGGCCAGAGCCTCACACACTTGTTTTAAAATTTTATGAAGAATTTTTGAGGCTTGATTTTTACTCATCATGGTATTAAGCTTTAACTAGATTGTTGCAACTGGTGATAGTTCATTCTTTTTCATAGTTGTATAATATTTCATTGCATGGCTATGCCACAGTTTAGTTCGTCCATTCTCTTGTCATAGACCTTTTCTTTCCTTTATTGAATTTATTGGGCTGACATTGGTTCATAATATCATAGGCTTTTGAGTTCTCTCTTTTTGCTTTTACAAGCAGAGCTGTCATGAGCATTCTTCTCTCCTGCTGTATGTGGGCAAGAATTTCTCTCTGGAGTGATTCCTGGGTCGTAGGATATGTGAATGTAACCTTTACAAGATAGTGCTAAACTCTATTCCAAAGTGCTCATCTAATGTGTATCCCCAGTAGCAATGTTTAAGAGGGCCTATTGGTCTCCTAATTCCTGACATTTTAAAATTTGTCTTCTTGCTCATTGTACACGTTATATGCATTCTGCTTTCTCTAAGGTTTTTGTTTATTTCTGTTCTTCTCCTCTACTGAATTGATCAAGAATTTTTTGTTTCCCTCTCTTCTTTAACTCAGAAGTTACAAGTTCTGTTTCTATTATCTTAGTGATTATGCTTTTTAACCTATACACTTGATCCAACCTCTCTAAAACTAGACAGTAAGCTAAGAATGATCCGACTTCAATCACGTGCTTGGTTTTACAGGTTCTTGTTGCTAGCTATTTGAGACCCATCTGCTTTTTATAGCCTTAAACGGAATCACGATGTCATTTTAGTTTTACATAATCATTGGTCAGATTTATCCATGTTTCCCAATGTACTCACCTTTGTTTCTAGCCTACTGTTCCTTTTCCTCTAGGGACCAGTCTTTTTCCCTGAGACATGTCTTTTAGTCATTCTTTCAGGGAGGTTATGTGAATGACATGCTTTCTCCATTAATATTATAAAGTTATCTTAATTCGCTCTTACCCTTGAATGATGATTTCTCTGGGTATTGAATTCTAGATTGAACGTTCTTTTACCTTCAGCACTTCTTTTGTTTTATGTCGTGTCTTTTTATTGCCGAGACACTTGCTGTCAGCCCAAATGTCATTCCTTCGTAGGTAATCTGCCTTTTCTCTCTGGTTTTGAGATGTTTGTCTTTGGCGCCCTGCATTCTTACCATGCTTGTGTTTAGGTATGAAGTTGTTTTCATTTACCTGGTTCAAGATTCATTATATAGCCACAGTTTCAGGATTCCTGTTTGTTTTGTTTTGTTTGTTTTATCAAATCTGGAAAACTTCCAGTCATTGTCTCTCTTAAGTCCTGGGTCCCTGATGTCTCTCACGGCCCTCCTCCTGGTAGTTGGGTGTATAATGCACCTGCCGCTCAGACTTCCCTCACTTTGTCTGTCTGTGCTGCTTCCTGGGCCATGTGCTGTGAGCCATCTGCCGTGTTTTCTTCGGCCCTGTCTAACCTGCCACGTAACTTGTCTGCTGTGCGTTTCATTTCAAAGACTGTGTGTGTAATTTCTAGAGGCTCCATTTAGCGCTCTCTCGTACCCACCTTTTCTGCATAGAGGATTAGGCCACTTCCTCGGGGTTTCAAATGTTCTTTCCTGTCTTGAATCTCGTTTACCTCATTGGATGGTCTGTCCGATAGTGCTCAGGTCTGAGGTCCCTGAGACTCTGGTGTCTGCCACACTGCAGATATGGTGGACTGTACTCATGTCAATGTTGTAGTCTGGTGCTGGGCCTGTACTCCTGGATTCATTTTTCGGCTTTGGGGTTCCTAGACCATACAGGTAGGGTAAATTCCAGCCCCGAGTTTACATGCAGGCTGGGCGGTAGTCCCAAAGTCTCAACAAAGGCTTTTTTTCCTCCACTTTCAACTCATGCCAAGGCAGTTCACTTTTCTTGTCTCCCTGTGCCACCGGGGAGATGTTTTTCCAATGAATTATTGCTATAATGATTCACCCTTTGGTGGGTCCCCGCCTATGCGCTGATCTCAGTCCCGTCTCCCCGTATTTTAACAGGCCCAAACCACAGTCTCTTTTCCACTCTGATGCCCAGACTTCAGGCTTGCGAGGCCAGCGGACCTGCCAAGACGGGCTTGCTCGCTCACCGTGCTCACTGGCATCACCTCCTGCTTCCTGCCCTGGGGGCCTTTCCTTACTGTCCCCGGAGCTTATTTCAATGGCTGTGCATTGCATTTTGACCAGTCTTTAGAGATGATGTAGGATGGGAGGATTTTTAAGTTATTTAGTCTGCCATATTGCCAGAAACAGAACTCACTTCCACTTTGAATGCATTATTTTTTTTTCCTTAGAGTGCTGTGGCCTCTAAGATTTCTGAATAATTTTGCTGCTGAATAATCTTTTATGGGTAAGGCGGCATTGGAATGATCTCAAGCGAGGCAAATGCAGGTCCATGAGGCTATATGTTACATTTACCTGGGAAACTGAAAAAATAATGACACTTAGTCCCACCCCCGAGATTCGGATTTAACCTGTCTTGGGGACAGTCTGGGTAGTGGTCTTTTTTAAAACCTCCCAACTTTTAAAACTAAGGCTGCACAGAATCCTTTTCAAACAAACCAATGGACGTGATCAAGCCATGATGATCACTGGGCTCTATCCCAGAATGTCTGACTTGCTTTGCTTGGGGAGAGACCCCAGGCATCTTTTTTTTTTTCCCCCTGATGATGAGTTACCTGGGCACACCCAGTCGGGAGCGATGTTCAGATAATATTAGCGCTGGAAGCTGAGACGTCACGTACCCCAGCGGGTCATGCTCTCTGCCTAGCGGTCCATCAGACTCCGTTTTAATTATGCAGATTCCTGGAGGGTGGGAGTGGAGAGAATGTAATGGAAGGCCCGTGAGTCTTTTGTTTCTCCAGAGGACTGTGACGGGCAATCCACATTTGGGAACCACTGGGCGGGCCCCTCTGATCTCACAGAGGAAGACACCATCACTGAGACAGGTGGTGTTTCCTCAAGGTCACGGGGCTGAGAGGAAAGCTGACCCCGGCCTTCCGGTCTCGTGGCCAGTGGATTCGTTGCCCAACACAGAGCCTCCTGGTGGCTTTTACAGGGTCTCGGCCATTTTAAAGAGGTGGGTTTGGATTTGTGTGCAGTGATGTCAGGAGTATGAGGTTTTCTGTTTCGCTTTATGTGTAGATGGCACGACAGAAGGGAAATGAAGCAGCCCGCTGCCCTGCGTGTGGGTCTTGCCAGTAGCTCAGTGACCTGGAACTGACAAACCACCATCAGTCTCAACTGTCCCATCTGTAACTAGGGGGCTTGGCGGTCTTAAAATACATCCATAAATTCTTGGTACTCCTCCAAGATGGAGCCTAATTCCCTTCCCCTGAGAGTGGGCTGTACTTAGTAACTGGCTTGCAATGAACAGAAAATGGAGGAGATGATGGTTGGTGACTTCGAAGGCTCGGTCATAGAAGGTGTTGTGGTGGCCGCCTTACTATCTCTCTTGGATCCTGCTTTGGGGGAAACCAATGCCATACCCTGAAAACACTCAATTAGCCGGATGGAGAGGCCCATGTGGAGAAGAATGGAGGTCTCCTGTTGATAACCTGAACCAATTTGCCAGAATTGTGGGTTAGAGACCTTGAAAGTGGGTCTGCAAGCTCCAGCCAAGCCTTCAGATGACAACAACCGCTGCCCACATCTTGACTACTTACTTTGTGACAGACCCTGAGCCAGCACCTTCCAGCTAAGCCACTCTTACACCTGACCCTCAGATACTGTGTGAGATAATAAAAATACTTGCTGTGTGAAGCTACTAAGTTCTGGGGTAATTTGTTACGCAGAATAGATGACGAATACAAAGATGCTACACCATGCACTAAGATAGAGCTGCTTGCCTTACAGGTTTGCAACAGGATTCATAGGCTAACATTTAGAGAGCGCTTTAGGTAGACCCTGGCCAAATGAACTGCGTATGAGATATAAAGTGGAGATTGCATATTATTAATGTTATCAGATTGCAACACATTTCATGTTCAATTACCTCCAACGCTGTTCCCGGAGCACCTCTCTGCTCTTCCTCTTATCCCCGCTGCACACTTAGAAAAGGTCACTGTCAAGATATAAAAGTATATATGTGATTTAAATGTCTTGACTCGGTTACTAACAACCGTGAGCATGTTTTCAAATTGGAGAAGCAAGATTAATTTAAACCTGCTCTTTTCCACACAACGCTCTTTGTTTACTTTTGGGTATTGCTTTCCCCCGCTGCACGGAGCGCCTAGCTGATGAAAGAGTCTGTTCACTTTATCTGTCTCCTGGAGTTACCAGCCTTACTCTTAAGGACAGACATGGTGGACTTGGCACCAAAAAAAAAAAGCAAACCATATTTTTACCAGAAAATAATTAGTGAAATGAATTTGTATTCATGGAAATTTCAGCGAGGGTAGGTATGCTCTGTCCGCATAGCTCGGTTGGTTAGAGTATTGTCCGGAAACATGAAAGGTGGTGGGTTTAATCCCCGGTCCGGGCACATACAGGAACTGATCAATGTTTCTGTCTCTTTCTCTCTCCCTTCCTCTCTCTAAAATCAATCAATAAATTAACACTAAAATAAAACAAACTAAAATTTCAGCAAGGATAAATTCCATGTCTTAAAGTGCTGGGCCTTTGTATTTCTTTTAAATAAATCAATAAAGAGGTCTTTCTTCAAGAATTGTGACTGTTGAGTGTGCTTTTAAATTCAGGGCTAGTTTGGTTTTTGGGGTTTTTTGCAAGAACTAAAAACTAAGCATGTGTGTGCAGATCCCGGTTAGTCCTTCTTCTAGGTATTGTATGATATGGGAAAACTGAGATGGTATCTTTCTAAGAGTCATAACTGGAGGTATAAATTATCTGGGAAGAGAAGGATCTGGGGAAAATGTGTGAGGCTGACAGGAAGTGAAATTCTAATCTTTCAAACACTACCGAGCTAATATACGGCTACCTTTATGCGGAGTGTGTTTCCTCCTAACAGTGTTTGATATATGTAGGGAAATTAAAAGTTTTTCTTAATTTAAATGATGGAGAAAAGGTTTTGTTTTGTTTTTATTTATTTTCCAAACCCGAGAAGGAAATACAAAAAGCTCCCTAAAGGAGGAAAAAGTTAAAACGTATTGAGCCAGTTTCCTTTTGTATCTGTTTTCACACTGGCTACAGCCAGATGCCTAGTGTAGAGCTGAAGAGTTTTGCCCCCTTTTGTGCCCTCTGCTTTCCTCTTTCCTCGTCTCCACCTCAGTTGGTATCACACTCAACCAGGGCAAACGCTGCCTCCAAACCCAGCTGAACAAGAACAGGTCAGACTCCTACTTAATATCAAACTCACTGAAAGCCCGCAGCCCAGGATCCTTCTAGGTGCGCTGGGGACAGGGATGGGAAATCTTGCATCTCCAGGAGTTACAAGAGGTGCAGGCAGCAGTTTGGAGCTGGGAGTGAGTCTGGCTTCAGCCCCTTGGGGTGGCAGGTTCCTGCAGGGGGTGCTCGATGCCATCCTGGTGAGCCCCTCCCCGACCAGAGCTCTCTCCTATGAGCGTGGGTACATAACAGCCGCAAGAGAGAAGCCTCGGTAATTAAACAGAAAAGTTACCATCCTCATTAAAAATATCCCCGAGCTGCTCTCCTGCGCACCTTAACGCTGTTTAACTGCTGCCTGTCATTCTGCCATCATTATTCCTGTACACGTAGGTAAATATTTTATTAAACATCTTCCCTGCCTGGCAGTTGGGAGCCGTTTACCTCTCGGAGCTGGTGGTCGCCCAGCGCTGCCTGGGCGGGTGAGGGGACCTTGGGCTGCCCGAACGCCCGGCGGTGTTAATGGAGTAGCCGCCCTTGCCACCTGGAAACCATTTTCTCCTCGGGCCTCTCGGGCTTAATCTTCCATTTCTTCTTTTTTAATCAGTTACCAACTTCGTCCTGATGAAAGGCACTGGGGCCCCCAGAAGAAAATGGCTGTGCCTTTTAACTCCACCTGGAAACGGTTGACTTGGTGCCTCTGTCACCTTCCCTTACGCCTCTCCGCACCCACTTAGGAGCTGGCCCCCATCCCCACCGTGACCTGCCTTTGCCAAACAGAAATCTAAATGTCACAGCTGGAAATGTGCAGGGCCCCTCCACCCAGACCCCCTCCACAGCATCTGCAGCTTACATCTGTGACCTCCCACCATTTTCATGGTCATGTCCACCGCCTGGCCTCGTGGTCCCATCCGCTGGCTGGCTTCCCAGCAACACACCCATTACCCTGGATCAACGTTGGGTCTGCTTCTTCAAAATCCTTTGCTTTTTACCACTTGCACACTGCTGGAAGTGGCCAAGGCAGCAGTCGTCACACGACTGTAAGTGTCATCTCATCCTATCTTTGAGTCTTCAGGAGGCCACCCAGAGATCTCTTTTCTGTGAGAAATTCCAGCGTTGGAGGACTGAGGGTATGACGCCCTCTTCTGGTGGATGGTGGGAACGCCTCCTTGTGCGCATGCATTTTAGTGCCCTCTACTGGCGGAGGGAAAGAGAAGCTGACTTTCAGCGGGGGGGGGGTGGGGGGGGGCGGGGGGCGGGGCAGCGGGCGGGGGGGGGGGGGCCCAGACGTCAGACTTCAAATCCCTGCTCTCAAATCCCAAGCTCCAAGCCCCACAGATCCAGAGGTTTCCTAGAGTTGAAACCAAGATCCACTACAGTGGCCCTCACTGCAATTTCTACAACTACCAACTAATTCCCAACAGCTGCAAAAAAATTAATGCAAGAAAGTGGGGACAGAGAGGAAGCACTGTAATGTCTTGGGGGGGGGGTTCAGGTAGGTCGCCATGATATTAACACAGGCAGAGAGACGGACGGAGGAAAAGAACAAGAGAGGAGATTAGATGTGGGGACAACAGAGGATGGACTGGAGAGCGGATTGCTGACTGAGACACTCATGCTAGAAATAATACGGCACGGGGAGCGCATAAGAAATAAACTGTGGCCCTGGCTGGTTGGCTCGGCGGTAGAGCGTGGGCCTGGCGTGTGGAAGTCCTGGGTTCGATTCCCGGCCAGGGCACACAGGAGAGGCGTCCATCTGCTTCTCCACCCTTCCCCTCTCCTTTCTGTCGTCTCTCGCCTCCCCTCTCACAGCCAAGGCTCCATTGGAGCAAAGTTGGCCCGGGCACTGAAGATGGCTCCATGGACTCCGCCTCAGGGCTACAATGGCTCCATTGCAGCAGAGCAATGCTCCAAATGGGCTGAGTATCGCCCCCTGGTGGGCATGCCAGGTTGATCCCGGTTGGGCGCTTGTGGGAGTCTGTCTGTCTACCGCCCCCCCCTTCTCACTTCGGAAAAATACAAAAAAAAAAAAGGGAGGGAGGGAGGGAGGGAGGGAGGGAGGGAGGGAGGAAGGAAGGAAGGAAGGAAGGAAGGAAGGAAGGAAGGAAGGAAGGAAGGAAGGAAGGAACTGTGGCTGTGCCCATGGGTGGGAGGGACAAGAGGCTCTGTGTATAACACTCAGAATCAGAACACAATAAAAAGGGACCACAATCCAAAAGAAGAAGGGATGAATGTAAGAATAATTTGATGCGAACCAGAAATTAATTTCATCACCATCCTCTTGCTTTTGTGGAAGGATGGTGCCAGAGGCCTCAACAGTGACTGGCTAAGCCTCTGGCTTCTGAACTGGCCCCAAGACCCCTCACCCACTCAGCAGACGCCACCCAAGAAAGGAGGGCAAGACCTTGTTGTGTACCTTCTCATCATAGATAATCATGAGCATTCGAAAAAATCAGTTGCCCCGGTGGCTGATGGGGAGGCCCGGCTTGACGGAAGGCTTTCGTGAGGAAGACCCGGGGAGGGTGGGGTGAGCTGGTCACAAGCTTGGTGTGAGCCTACAGCGCAAGGAGGCTGTTGAGAACCCTAATGCAATCTTAGGCTCTATTAATAGAACAGCGGAGTGTGGAAGGAGGGAAGCGATAATCCCAGTGCGTGATGGCGGGTCAGGCCGCATGCAGTTTCATGCTCGGTCCTGCGGGCTATATTTTAAGAGAGGCACTGGCCAATTTAAGGCTGCTCAGAAGAGCATGAAAAGGATTGGATGCCGGTATTTCGACAGCGTCGAGATTAGCTTGACAGCCCTTTCACTATTGGCACTGTCAGAATGAGTATTGCATTGAAGACAGAGAATCTCAGTCACCAGCACCAGGAATCATGTTTTCCATGTTTACTTAGCGTCCCTGGCCTTTTTTTTTGGGGGGGGGTGTCTCTCAATATAACAGGGATGATACTCTCTATCCAATCTACCTGCTAGTGTCGTTTCCGGAGAGAGTCTGTTCGTTTGGGCTGGCTTGTGCTGAGCATCTAGCTGCTGGCTTTGTGCCAGGCGCTGGGGCTCAAGAGGAGTTGAAATCTAGGTGGACAGAGAGTCCCATAAGCAGGTACTTTGCATACAATGTGACAGATGGTGACAGATACCCGCACTGATTTGAAATGCGATGCAATCCATTTCTTATAGGGGAAGAGGGGCAGGAGAGGAACACGCTCTTTGTGGAGTGCGTACTTGCAGATGCAGATACGAAGGAACCACGGGCGGTTAGGGAGGAAAGGTTAGAACCAGAAAACTTCAGTCACAAAAGACCGCAGGAGGGTCTGATGGTATCAGATGCCACCGAGGAGCCCAGGAGTAGGATCCATGAAAGCAGAGACCAAGAGCTCATCCTTTGTGATCCGAAACACACATCAGGAGAATGACGGAGGCAGAGACAGACCTCATTTAGGACGCTGGTGGACAGATGCATTTTTTGGACACCTACCTACCTAGCACGGTGCTACACACCCTGGGAGTTCAAGAAGCATAAGCCCACTTCGATCGTGCTGGGTGGGTTAAGACCAGCACCTGTACGTTCAGTAGGGAACCGTAGAAGATTATTATGTGACTTGTTCAAGTGGGTGAGGTAACGGATGATGGTTCAAGGGGCCAGCTGGTCGACCCAAGACACTATCCTTATGCTCATGAATGTCAAAAGAAAAAAGGATGGCATTGGTGCCCTTCAAATATGGTCAGCCTGATCCTAGCTTCCCCTTTCCATTTCTTGAGACGTTTCCTTTCCCAGAAGTGTTCAGAAACACAATACTCGTCTTAACATTGCTCGTGTTTACTCTTGTTTTGTTATTTACCAGTGAAATTAATATTAGGCCTTACCCTGCTCGTATTCTAGATCCAGCATGTGTGTGTGTGTGTGTCAGTGGGTTTGTGTTTGGTTGATCAGTTATTTATGTATAATGTAAGATGACAAGAGCTATAATACAGAGCAATGATTATGGAGAATGCAGACGTACAGCTCAGGAACGAGCTTCTGTTTTTCTTTGTGTGGGGGGGTGGGGTGGGGTGGGTAGGCAGGTTAGTAAGGCATTTGGATTGCTTACAGATGGTTGAAATTCTCCTCTTACCAAACTGGTGACTGAAGCAAAATAGGGGAAATTAAACTAAACGTTGTTTGCCGCACATCCCCTCGGGCTCCTTGACCCAGTGGTCCCCAACCCCGGAGCCGTGGACTGGTACCGGTCCATGGGCCATTTGGTACCGGTCCGCAGAGAAAGAATAAATAACCTACATTATTTCCGTTTTATTTATATTTAAGTCTGAACGATGTTTTATTTTTAAAAAATGACCAGATTCCCTCTGTTACATCCGTCTAAGACTCACTCTTGACGCTTATCTCCTAAGTTCGACAATTATATTTAAAAATACCACAGTTTTTACGCCAGTCACATAATTTTATTTTGTGCATTTATCCGTCCCACCCTAAAGGCCAGTCCGTGAAAATATTTTCTGACATTAAATTGGTCCGTGGCCCAAAAGAGGTTGGGGACCACCGCCTTGACCTGCGCTGCTCACTCTCCCAAGCCACCGCCTTACCTGGGCGTGCGTGCCTCCCCACTACACACCACGTCCAGGGGGCCTTTGTGTGTGTCGGCTTCTTTCATTGGTTACATTTTTGTAAGGGGAATCCACCCTTTAGACTGGCTTTTCCTCCAGCTTGCCCTCCGCGACTCCCCAGAACGTCTTTCCCGCATTGTAGGCGGAGCGGTCTCTGTGCGGTGCCGACCGGCCCCCCCCCACCCCCCCACCCCCCGCTGCGCTCAACCCCTTTGGCCCTACATGATATGATCTTGGCCTGCTTTAACAACCTATGCCATGCCACCATCCCTACCATTAAAAATGATAATAATAATAATAATTCCCCTCCTTAGACCCTTGGCATATGCTGTCCTTTTATCCTGGAATTTCTTCTCCACTCTCTGCCCTGCTATCTTATTAATCTTTCCAAATCTTAGTTCCAATACCCCCCCTCTCCTCAAAAATGCTTTTTCTGACCAACCTCTGAAGTCGCCTCCTCGCCCATTGCTTTCTAGTTCGCTGCCTGATCTATTTCCTGCTGGGGTCTCAGCTGCGGGCCAGGACCTGCGCAGTTACCCTGACTTCCTGTCTTCCCAGGCGGCAGCGTGGGCTTCCTCACAGCGTGGAAGCGGCCGTCCAAGAAAAAGGAAGCAGAAACACCAAAAATCTAAAGTATTCCCCACCTACCTGTCCCCAAATCGTTTTCTAACACGTTATCTTGTCTTCTTCTCAGTGCTTCTGGTTCCCTGAAATGACTGTGCTAATTTGTTTCCTTGCTAATTGCTCGCTCCCTCCCCCCACCCATGAGGATGTATGATCAATGAGAGTTAGAAACCTTGCTGTCTCCTTTCACCGCACGTGCATGTGCAGAACAAAGGAAGTACCCAGGAAACACTGGTTGAAAAAAGTAAATTTTAAATGTTATCGAAATAAAGAGAATCAAGATGCATGTGAAATGCAACGAAACACACAGACATACACGTGTTCCCCGAAAAACCCGCCCACAGAACTTTTCAGAGGAGAGCTGAGGGCGGAGAGCCCCCCGACGCAGGGAGCCAGGCATGAGGGACCATAGTTGCTGTTCCTGCCCTCCACCTCCTCCTGCTGTCAGAACTCCTCTCAGAGTTGGACAGGGAAGGTGGTGACTCAGGCACAGAGACCCAGGACACATAGGGCCCTGCACATGACCAGGATTGGAATGCAAAGCTGGATCTTAAGGGGAAGTAGTTTGTTCCCAGACGTCACAAACCACCAGCGGGACAATGGCAGGGACAATGGCAGTAACGATTCCCTGGCAGTAACAATTCCCTGATGTTCTGGGCCTGGCACGGAAGGCATTTGGTTGCTGTCTTTGAACCTAAGCCGGAAGAGGAAGATGACTTTGGTTTAATCCAATCAAATAGGCACCGACTGTGTGAAAAACCCTGGGCTACACGCCGTGGGCAGTGGAGAGGTAAGAGGCCTGGGCCATACAGGACCCAGGCATGTCCCAGGCCTCTTACCTTATGCTGAATATGGCATATTCCTCTGGACGGATCAGGCCAGTGCAGAGATGGCTCCTAAACAGGATGGAGGGGTTAAACGGCAGGGGAAGGAGGCCAGCCGCCCCAAAGTTACAGACCAGGGAGAAGCAGGCCCCCCGCCCCAGGAGCTCCATCAGGCTGGGTAGGGTCTGTAGGGCATAGAAGAAAAGCAATTTACTACCAGAGTGCCAGTCAAGGCCCTCGGAACCAAGTCCTGAAGCCACGGCTGCAGTCACGGGCTGCGCGCAAAGGAAAGGTGGGCTTCCGAGTGGGAGGCCGGAGAGCGGCTTTGAGGGGTTATTAGAAGCCGGGGACGGAGTGCTGAGCGGGCAAAACCACAGGCGGCGCTGCAGGCAGTGGAAGAAAGGTCCAGAAAGGCATCCGGGCCGTGTTGTGATGGAACCAAACAATATGTGACTCTTGGGAGGTGTGTGGATAGAGGGGGCATGGCGGGTGGAGGGATGGTAGAGGGTAATTATAAAAGCAATACAAAGATGTTTGGTTTGGACTCGAACGTACTAAATCTGAAACGAATGTGGAGGACACCCATGATCATAGCAGCATTGTTCTCAAGAGTCAGAGCTCGCACACCACCCAGAGTCCATGGACAGACGCACGGATCAACAGAATGTGGCATCTACAGACTTCCGAATTTTATTCATCTATAGAAAGGAATGAAGAAATGATACATGCTACACCAAGGATGAACTTTGAGGACATCATGCTAAGTGAAATAAGCCAGACCCGAAAGGACAGATATTGTATCATGCCATTTATTTGTGGTACTTAGAGGAGTCCAACTCATAGGGGCGGAAGGTAGAACAATAGTCGCCAGGGGTGGGGGGGAGGGGAGAATGGGAGTTATTGTTTAATGGATACAGAGTTCTGGCTTGGGATGATTAAAAAAAATTCTGGAAATGAATTAAAAATAAGCTCTGGAAATGGATAATGGTGATGTGAATGGATAATGTAAGATGTACTTAATATCTCTGAATTGTACACTTAAAAATAGGTAGATGGTAAAGTTCACATCATGTATATTTTACCACAGTAAAAATATAATAATAATAATAATAATAATAAGGAAAAATAAACAAGCCGAGAATAGGCAGGATCGTTCTGAGAAAGGAAAGCGATGAGGAGATGAAGCCTACCAGATAGTAACACAAATGATAAAACCTCTAGAATGAAAACAGTGTGGCACTTGGCTACCCAGACAGACAATGGGAATGAAACGTCCAGAAACAGGGCTTCATTCGACACTGGCGCACACAGGAAAGTGGCCCCTGGAGAGGCAGGGCAACAGTTCTGGGCGTGACGGAGCCGGCAGGAAGACGGACGTGGGGTCCTTCTCTTGCAACTTGGGGTTAGTCCTTGAACCTCTCTGTGCCTGTCTCACAGGGGAGCTGTGAGCACTGTAGGAGTTAATCCACACAAAGCACTTGGAATAATTCCTGGCACACACAAAGGACCCAGTAGATGACCACCATCCCTATCGCCCTCATCATCATCAAAAGAATGAGGACTTTTTTAAGTGGTTATGGACAAAAATGAAGATATGTTATTAAGTGAGGGAAAAGGCAGGTTGCAGAGCAGTGTACACAATATACTGTCCTTTGCTTTAAAAGGGGGCATTAGAAAAATACACACATGCACATATAAATGTGCATCTGTGTGTTAAGTGTATATTCACACACACAAGAAACATTTTTTTTTTTTTTTGTATTTTTCTGAAGCAGGAAACGGGAAGAGAGAGTCAGACAGACTCCCGCATGCGCCCGACCGGGATCCACCCGGCACGCCCACCAGGGGCGATGCTCTGCCCACCAGGGGGCGATGCTCTGCCCCTCCGGGGCGTCGCTCTGCCACGACCAGAGCCACTCCAGCGCCTGGGGCAGAGGCCAAGGAGCCATCCCCAGCGCCCGGGCCATCTTTGCTCCAATGGAGCCTTGGCTGCGGGAGGGGAAGAGAGAGACAGAGAGGAAGGAGGGGGGGTTGGAGAAGCAAATGGGCGCTTCTCCTATGTGCCCTGGCCGGGAATCGAACCCGGGTCCCCTGCACGCCAGGCCGACGCTCTACCGCTGAGCCAACCGGCCAGGGCCACAAGAAACATATTTGGTCAGGCTGCTGCATTGCACCAACCCAGGGGGCACAATTTCGTTGTAGTCCGTGTCGGTGGCATCCTAGGAGCTTAATGTAAATACTGTCCCTTGCAGTTGTGCACCACGGTGGCCCTGCTAACCTGTTGCACCTGGTCACATATCTCTGGAAGAACACAAAAGAACCAAATGACACCGGTTGTCCATGGAGAAGAGACAGCGGTGGCTTGGAACAGGTGGGAAAGAGACTTCCAACAATGCAGCTTTTATTTCTTTTCCATCTGGAACTACGTACAGGTGCTATGGAACACTCCTCCCCTCAGAAAATAAACAAACAAAAGGAGTTGTAAAACTAAATGCACACATATAAAACTAATGCATAAAAATGATAATACAGCCTGACCAGGCGGTGGCGCAGTGGGTAAAGCGTCGGACTGGGATGAGGAAGACCCAGGTTCGAGACCCCGAGGTCGCCAACTTGAGCACGGGCTCATTTGGTTTGAGTAAAGCTCACCAGCTTGAGCCCAACGTCGCTGGCTTGAGCAAGGGGTTACTCGGTCTGCTGAAGGCCCGCGGTCAAGGCACATACGAGAAAGCAATCAATGAACAACTAAGGTGTCGCAACGCGCAACGAAAAACTAATGATTGATGCTT